>NC_090440.1:1847090935-1847393965 GCF_031143425.1 Pleurodeles waltl
GGTGGTTAGCGGTCTAGTAGCTGAGGCTTGCGGGTCATGTGAGCCTCGGCTTTCGGGTCCCGGCGGGGATATCTTTGGAGTCAGAGGTGGCCGCGCCAGAGGCAAGCCCGTCTGCGCCTGTCCGTGCCCGAACCGGACCGAGGGCCAGGGACTATGCCTTTAATTTGGGTACTGAGCGTAGATGCTATTCTGCACAAACTCTTCACTCCCTAATCGGTAGTACATGCACTCATAAGATGGATTTAAATAACCCGAAAGAATGGAATTGTATGCAGTGTAATTGGACACCCAAAAAACTGGATGAGATAAAGGCATGCGACAAGCCTTTGCTCCTGGGCGGTAAAAAGCAATTTAAGGACTCTATTTTAACTAAAGATACGCTCACCTATGCTTTAATAAATGCTCGCTCCTTAGTGAAGCACAAAACGGAAATAGAAGATTTAATTAGGCAACACAAACTGGATTGCCTTTTTATTACAGAAACCTGGGCAAAGACTGACTCCAACCCAGACTTTATAGAAGCTCCTCCTTTGGGATATGCTTACTATAGATTGGATAGATCTAGTGGGAGAGGGGGAGGTCTAGCTGTCATCTGTAAATCACACTTTACATGCCTATGGAATGGGATGGCCACTCTCTCCGAGACATGTGAAACAATGTATTTTAAAATATATCAAAATAGTTCCATACTATTAGAGGGACTGCTTGTTTACCGACCACCTGGCCCTTACACTAATTTCTTGCAATGATGGGCAACTTTACTAGAACCTCTAACTCTGTCCCCTAAAGCTATTATTTTAGGAGATTTTAGTCTTCACTTTGATGACATTCAGAACTTACACATTAAGGAATTTTTACACTTTATGGCAGCACTAGACTGGGAATTAAAAGTTAATACTGCCACTCATGTAGCAGTCCATCTGTTAACCAGTTACTGCTAACAAACTCTCCTCTCTGCTGGACAGATCACCATTTACTAACTTTTAGGCTGACCAGGCTATGCCCCCCTAAGCCACATGAATCTAAAGGGAAGTTGGTCAGACATTGGAATCGCATCAAGAAGGAAGATCTTGGACCAGCATTGGAGGCTGGTTGGGCTGTTACTCAAAATCAGCCCCTGTCAGCAACAGATAGCTTTAATCAAGGAATCACTATGGCTATTAATCAATTGGCTCCACCTAAATCTATTATCTTTCATGAACTATAAAATATAAGCATCCTAGGTTCACTAAGGATCTTAAGATATTTAAAAGGAAATACCAACAACAAGAACGTCGATGGAAGTTAGTCCCCAATCTAATGGAGAAAGGAAAACTGAGAGAGGCTCTCAAAAATTATAAAGAAGCAATCTTTAAAGCTAAATCTGTTTACTTCACTGAAAAGATTAAGGAAGCATCTAATACCCCCAGAGAACATTTTAAAGTTGTACGTACTCTGACAACCCCTATACCCTCTTTGGAACTGGAGCTCTCTCAAGAGTTCTGTAATAAGGTGGCCTTTTTCTTAAAATCCATTCAATTTTCAAGCACTCTGATGAGACGGATGGGGCACTGGATACTGTCAATAGCACTACAGATATTGACTATTCTCTGCTGACCAATTTCCAACCGCTATCTCCTGAAAAAAATTAATACACTAATGTTAGGAACTAAATCAGGTTCCCCTAAAGATCCTTGTTCTCCTTATGTTTTGCATCAGGTTCCTAATCCCGTTTCAATGGCATTAACCCCGGTTTTTCGTGAAGTCTTATCCACAGGAGTTTATCCCCCCCTCTTGAAAGGATGCAGTTGTGATCCCCTTGAAAAAGAAACCTCAGGGAGCAAGACATACCCTGAGTAATTTACGGCCCATTTCCTTACTTTCCTTTCAAGCAAAGATCTTCGAAAAACATATTAACTTTCAACTATCCAACTTTCTGAATGCCTCAGGAGGATTAGACTCCTCACAACACGGCTTTAGACAGGCTCATAGTACAGAATCAGCGCTGATCACCACCTCAGATACGATTCGTAGGTTGGTGGATGAGGGACAGGGAGCTATATTAGTTCTATTAGACTTAACTGCAGCTTTTGATACTATCTCACTTCAGATTATGTTATCCGCCTTTGTCAAGCAGGGATTAGAGAAAATGCTTTTAAGATTTTGGAATCTTTAAGAGAAAGATCGATTGCAGTGAGCTGTGGCGATTTCAAGTCTCCGCCTTATTCCCTTCCATATTGAGTCCCTCAGGGCTCATCTTTGAACCCCACATTATGTAATCTATATGTGGTGCCTTTAGCTAGACTTATTCGTACATTTGGTTTCATGCCCACCTCCTACGCCGATGACATGCATCTTATCATTCCCGTGTCCAAAAACTGGGAGGAAGTGGCAGAGCGTTTTATCAACTGCGTGTGAGAAATCAATAAGTGGATGGGCCTACATTGGCTTAAACTCAATGGGGATAAAACAGAAATTCTGTGTTTTGGCACCAGCAAAGACCTATGGAACTCCCACTGATGGCCATCAGAATGTGGAGCCACCCCTGTTCCTATTGTGGCCACCCGTAATCTGGGCATTATCTTTGACAACTGTCTCACTTTTAAGCCCCAGGTTAACCAGGTTGTTAAAACTTGTTTTTTGACCTTGAGAATGCTGAAAAAGATCCTCCCTTATTTAACAAGGGAATGGAGAGTGACAGCCATTGTGGCACTGGTGATGTCCAAATTAGATTATTGCAATGCTTTACTGCTCAATCTCGATAATACTTCACTCATAAAGCTTCAGCTTATTCAAAATACAGCAGCCCAGTTTATGTTAAACCTCCCTTGCTCAGCATCCACCAGGGATAGTTTGAGACAGTTGATTTGGCTTCCAGTAGCAAAGCGTATTAGATTCAAAACCTTATGCCTCACCTATAAAGCTGTTTATGGCAGAGGATCGGAATATTTAACCTCTATACTATATTGGAACAGATCTAGCCAACAACTCAGATCCATTGGAGCCTTTAGGGTTCAGGTTCCTCGAACAAACAGGCTTAGATGGGGTGATAAGGCGTTTACGGTAGCGGCGGCCAAATGCTGGAACTCACTCCCTATAACCTTAAGGCAAAAACATTTCCTGATTTTTAGAAAGTGAATTAAAACCTGGCTTTTTCCATTCTAATCCAGCCTTCTTTTTCTTACCTTTGTGATCGGACACTTACTTCTCTCCTTTTGTGCGTTTCAATGCTTTTTGCCGGAACGTGCTTTATAAATACCAAATACATACATACATCTACAGGCCCTTCAGTACTGGGTGTACCATGGTAATGTGTACATTTTTGAGAAACACTTTTGCCTTTAGCCGCTGTTTTTTCTTTATATTTAATGAGGGTCCAGCAGCTTTCCAAACAATAACATTTTGCAAAAAACATGATAAAACAAATCAAGAATAGCCAAAACGCTGGTGGCCAACACCAGACTTAGTGACTTTGCCAATGTTTGTTTTCTACTGCTTCTAAACTTCTAGGAGGCATCATACCATGCCCCAGCAACAGCTAGTGGCCCTCATTCTTCAACGCCCGCATAGCCTTCAAGGTCACTGCTCTGTTGATAGACTAATTGAATAATGAAATAAAGAACAATTGTCATGTTTCCTCAGTATTTTAGGCATCCAAGTCATTAAAAAGTGTGCAGAGAGATTGTAAGACTAAAAGAGGTGGATGGAACCCATTATCAAGCGGGCTGCAGACACTTATTTGAGGAGTGAACTCCATCCACCTCCATACAAGTTTCAAGGACTGGGTTTGGAAAACAAACTCTACCTTCTTGTAATCACAAGTTTTTTTAACATGTTTTCAATGTAAAAACAAATAAGGGAATTGTAGAATTGTCTAGCAGAATATATGGAATGCACATTCTTTGTTTTAGTTACGTACGTTGTTTCATACTTGCTAAACAATAATACTTTAATGTTATTGCAGAGGTATTTTAATAATTCAATTAGTCTGAAGTGTTTGTGTTCTCTCTAGAATATGGTTTGCTTTTTCTTATGATGCAGAACTGGTTAGGAATAACTGATAATATTGTGTCAGGGTACCAGCCTCAAACTTGAAGGCTTATAATATTTATAATGTGTACATCATAGTGGTAATGGCCACCCATTGTCAGTAACATATGTTTACGTTATGTGGCAATAGGTGAAGATATTTTCCAGTATTCAAATATGTCTCCTGTGAAGATGTGTGCCACAAAGAAAGCCGACAGTCCATCAAGCCAAGTTGTCTAGGGCACAAATCCAAACTGACTGCTATTCGATCTAAAGGAATAATTTTGAAAGCCCTTAATAATCACTGCCCTTAACAGAAAGTAATCCTCGCCGAAGTCTCCTGGACAGTCTCTGTGTAGCAGGGGTGAGTGGCCAAGTCTTAACTTAAGGTTTTGTGTGTGGGCTGATTTTAAGTACAATACAATACAATTATCACATTTGCATTAAAGAAAGAATGATCTGTCAAGGCTGTGTGTTACACACCACTTACTAATATATCACATTAGCTATTTTGACAGCGTAATAAATACCAGAAAATAGAAACCACACAATATACTCAAATACATATTCACTACTGTATATAGACAATGAGAAAAGCATCCCCACAAATAGAATGTTAATCTCATATGAGAGCCAGTTGGCAACACTACACCGTATTGAAATAAATGGACCATATCTAAACATTGTAGTAAAATGCACAACGCTGTAATGGTCATGGAGCTGTAATGTTCATTTAGCTCAGAAGATTCCTGCAATGGAGAGACACAGAACTAATGCAATGAAACATTGATACACCACGTTCACAAACAGCTAATTTTCCCAAGCATTTAATGGACACCAAAGCTTAATTAAATATCACAATATACTACATAAAAAGGGTTATACTGAATCACTACAATATTGGTTAAAATCAATTCTCTCATATTAATCCATAAAATAAAATACAGCAAAAATACTATAGGTTAAGATCAGATATACTAAATATCAAATCGTTAAAAACAACAAATATCATCAAAGACACAAAGTGCAAGTGCACATGCCCTCATCCGAGGATTTTTGAGGAATAAAAGGATATCACAGATAAAAATGTGTGTACT
The DNA here is from genome assembly GCF_031143425.1 of Pleurodeles waltl. Lineage (NCBI taxonomy): Eukaryota > Metazoa > Chordata > Amphibia > Caudata > Salamandridae > Pleurodeles > Pleurodeles waltl. The sequence continues at coordinate 1,847,096,041 of NC_090440.1, forward strand.
AAAAAGCTCATGTTGTTAAAAAGGTACTACTCCAATCTTGGCAACACTTCGCATTTTGATACCTCTGCTGTGAATGAGCCAAGCATTGTGCAGAAATTTTGCTAGAGCAATAACAATTACTTCTCTCATGTCAGAGTGAAGGACACCTAGAGCAGACCTATACTGATGAATGCCAAGAAGCTTGCACACCAGCATGAGCCAGTGTTTACATTGCTTGGTGTAGGCGGGACAAAAAAAGGCAAAGTGATGTAATGCTTCTTCAGTTGAATTGCAAAGGGGACATTTATCTGAGCTAGAATAGTTTTCCCCCTTACCTTACATAACAGCTATTCAAAGACAAAATCCTATATCTCCATTTTAAATACAGCATAGATGGCATAACTCCTGGGAGAATGTCAAAGAACACTTCTTACCCAGGGGAGATCAGTCAGGCTTCCCGCCTTGACACATTTCAACTCCTTCAGCCATAGGTTTTTCTTCAAGCAAACCTTTATAAAAGATTGGGCAACTAGTTTTACTGAATCTGGGGTTTCCCAGAGGGAGAGCAGCCTTATATCATTAATCAAAGACTTCGGCCCTAATTACGACTTTGGCGATCTTTTCCAAAGACCGCTGAAGCCACTGCAGCCAGAAGACCGCCAATGCTGGGGGTCCCCTGACCGCTGTATTTGGAGTTGCTGGAGGACTTCTGCCCATTTATGGGAATAAGTCTGACTCTGTCAGCCTGGCTGACGGAGTTGAAGAAGCGGGTGCATCACCAGCAGCCCCCCCCCGGAGCAAGACTCCACCCGCCATATTACGAGCAATACAGCTTGATAAAGTCTTGCTAAGGGGGTGTTAGTGGTGGTGCAAAACCACCAGGACCAATCCCCTCGCTGACAACCAGCTTGCCAGAAAATGTAATGTGATCATCTGGAAGGGGGGGGGGGTGTTGGGTGAATGTGTGTGCTTGTTTCTGTGCGAATGGGGGTGTATGAGTGCGTGTATGTTTGTGAATGGGGGTGTATGAGTGTATGTTTGCGAATGAGTGAGTGGGGGTGTCTGTGTGAAAGTGTGAGGATGAGGGGGTTGCGTGAATGGATGTGTATGGTTGGGGGTGTTTGTTGGTGTGTGTATGCGGTGCAGGGAGGGGTCTGTGTGTGTGTGACTGTGTGAGTGCGAGTATGCAGAGGAGGGAGGAAGTGTAGTATGAGTGTGAGTATGCAGAGGGGGTTGTAAATACTTGCGTATATGCGATTAAATATGAATGCTTGTGTGCATTTGTGCACATGAATGGGGTGTTAGAGTACGCATTTACATGGGTGTGCCTGAGTGCGTGAATACGTGTTTCAGTGTGCATGTTTCAGTGTGTGTGTCTCCGAGTGAATTGGGGTGTATGTAGCGAGTGCGTGGGTGAGTGCGGTGCGTGTTTGTGAGAGTGTGGAGTGTGGGTGCATGTGTGCGGATGTGTGGGGGTGCGTGTGCTGGCAACAGGAATGGTGATTCCTGTCGATTGGTGCATTCCCCCAGGGTTTTCATAGCAGGGTGACTGCCACGGAAAGCCTGGCGGTCTGTAGCCATGTAATCCAGAGGTGCTCACTGCCGGCTGCGTCGGGTGAGGTGGCGTGTTGGAGGTTTGGCTTCTGCCAAACCCCATAATTTGTAAAGCGGTGGTCTTTACCGCCGGCTCAGCGGTGGTAAGGCTGCCCCAGCGAGGCTGGCAGTCTGATGACTGTAGCCACGTAATGAGGGCCTTAATGTTGGCAAGCCAGGGGATCCTATCACAGCGTACTGTGTTTAAAAGAGACTTTAGCAAAGCTTTGAAAGGTTCCAACTCGTCTATAGACCACAGGCTATGCCAATACATAGTAGGTTGGGATATAATGCTTAGGTTAATTGGGTAAATGCCAATATCCAAAACTAAGGGAGATGACCAGCACTCTGTGGAAGGCTGAAGATGCTACTAACAAAGTTATTTTACTCTGTACAGAGATTGTCTGCCTTAGCAAAACCCCATAATTGAGTACCATACAAAGCTAAGCTTTTTGTTTTATGATTGTAAATCTCAATTGCTGGGGCAAGGGAACAGGCATATGCTTTCTTACACATTTTGGACACCGCACCAGATACTTGCTAGAGTTTTCCAATGCTCCTGTTAATGTGGAGTCCAGCTCAGCCTATGTGATAAACAGACCCCACAAGTACACAATACCTGCACACACTCAAGGGGTATGCCCTCAACCAAAACTTTTGCCCTGGCTGCATTATAGGGATCGGAGACAATGGATTTGGTTTTGTTGACATTGACCTCCAAACCTCAATTGCTGCAGAAGCTCAACAAACTATCAACCATTGCCTGCAAACCACTGGGCGTTTTAGAAATTAGGAGCGGGTCATCTGCAGCATCGAAAGTTTACATGAGCCCAATTTGGCTGCATCGTTGCCAGGGAAATCCAGAATTTGGGCTAAATTATTAATGTATAATGTCTCAATGTTGAAAGGGTCTGTGAGCTCACTCTTGCTACCATATCTGACATGGGCCATATTATGAGCATGTAACCTGATAAAAACTGACAAAAGATTAGAGGGTTATTAAACTTCACATCCTTAAAGGTAATAAAAACAACTAAATCACAAATCAGAACAAGCACAAAGGCAACTAAAGTGTCAGTGGTACCTGGAAAACCAACGTGATGGAGTAGGTATGTAGACTTCGAAACACAGTGAAGGTAAGTTGAACTCAAAGGGATTTAGATAGACATGGGGAACATGCTCAGGAACATATGAAGACAAGAACAGATTTAGAGGGTTCTCTAAATGATTCTTGCTACCTAGTCAACCAAGTGAGTAATAGACCCCCTCGCTCAGCGAGGTCATTGTTGAATTTGGGACACAACTGGAGAAGGCTAGCCTCCTTGTCCTTTTATTTATGTAGTATTTCAATTTGGTCATAATGGAGCAGGGGCTATTGATGATATCAAGAACATTAGAAGTACTTGAGTTGGATAGACAGAGATATCCAGTGAAGTTATTGAAGATTTGTGTTTCTGTGGTCGTGCTTTCTTAGTTCTGTGATTAGTCTGGCTGTTGTGTTGGAGGACATCCACCAGAAATACCATGAAATACCAGAAATACCACAATGGTTTTCCTGGTTATGTTTAGCAGTGCATTGCTAGCTTCTATGTGCAAATGAAGAAGATGACTGAATAGTGTAGTGGAAGCAGGTGACTGATCAGTAGGCTTGAACTTCTTAAGAGTCTCATCAATCACTTGAGCATCCCTATGAACATGAGATTGATCTTCTCTTTCATGAGTAAAAATGCCAACAAGTTCAATAACACAATGGTGGACACTCATGATACACCTTACAACACATAAGGCATACATACAACCCGGGTAAAACAAACCATGAATGCTATTATTACCCAGAAAGCAATAGGCACCTAAATGCCTATACAACAATACAAATCTATGCTACCTTCCTGAACAAGGACTCCTGGGGAAGACTGGAACCAAGTTAACAACCCAATTAAATAAATAAGTTCAACAAAAAAAAATGTTTTACTTCTAATAGGTAGTACCAGCTGTTAAACCGGACAACCTTGGTGTGGGTTTCCCCACAAACGTTTTGCCTTCGCCTCTCCCATATTCTGAATTTCTTTTTGTTAGGACTTTGTACTTTACCAATAGTAAACAGTACTAAAGTGCTTGTGCTCTTTCACTTAAAGATTACATAACTGACCTACTCCTGACTGGCACTAACAGTTTTCTTGTAAGTCTCTACTAAAATAATTTTGCGTGCACCCAGGGTCTGTAAATTAAATGCTACTAGTGGCCCTGTAGCACTCATTGTTCCACCAACTGAAGGAGTAGTTTAAATCTTTTGTCAGGCCTGCCACTACAGCCTGTTAGTGCAGTTTTAAGCTTCCATTTCAACCTGGCAAAATAAAATATAAGGAAGAGCTAAAGCTTCCTTTTTATTATATGTAAATGACCCCTAAAATAAGCCCTAAAGGTCCAGAGGGTAGAATGCATTGTTTTATTTAAAAAATATGGCATGCAGTTTTACATTTTACATGTTCTGATAGTGAAAAGCTCCTAAATTCATTTTTCACTACTGCAAAGCTTACCCTTCCTGTTGGATAGAAGTGGGTCACCCTATTAAATGTATTAATTGCTAACTTTTGATTAGGAGCAGACACAAAGATCATGGTTGGACTTGAACTGTAATTTAAAATCCTCTTTAATGGTAAAGTCGGATTTTAAACCATAATTCTGAAAATGCCACTTTTAGAAAGTTGGCATTTTTTTGCCCTAAACATTTGATGCCTGCTTCCTATATCCTGGGTTACATGACTGTGAATGACTCTGCTGTTTGCGTTTATGTATCCGTGCCAGAAAGTGAGACAGAGGGGACTGAGAGTAATCAGGATGGGCTATCCTGCCAGGATTGTTCAGGATCGAACTGCTCCCTGCCCCACTTATATTTAAAAGGGCCTGCCTCCAGTACACACATAGGAACCCGACACAAGACTTTCTTGACCCCTGACTTCTTGGACCCTTGGCAGGGGAATGGAAGGACTTTCCAGAACCAGATATGGCGGTAGTCCCGTATGACCCCAAATTCAAACAATGGAACCAAAAAATAATGAGTCCTTAGAAGAGAACTTGAGTACACTCCTGGACTATGGAATATGTCAGGAGGACTTTTTGAGCCCCCAGAGGACTGCCCATCTACTAGAGGCCTGAGTAGTTGCTTGAAGGAGATCTGGACCCACTCCTTGAACTCAAGACCACTTAAAATGACTCCAAAAAGGCTAGTTGGCTGGCCTCATGTGTGAGCTACAGGGACATCAGAAGCTCCAAAGACTTTGAACCCTGCACCTGGCCTCTGCTGGAGTAAGTCCTCACACGTAGATGGTGCCCCCATGTCCCAGACTCTCAGAAGTGATGTTAGAGTTTCAGCTCCTGCCTAACCCTAAAAGTAGAATTCTTCAGCCAAAAATGCCCTGTGTACCAAAAGGAGACTGGGACCAACCTGCCAGTCAATCTCCCGACGGTGTATTGCCAGTCAGCCTGTCTTCTCAGTAGCTCAAGCTATGATCTCCTCCAAAGCAGCAAATCGTGTTCAGAGATATCTCTCAGAAATGGTATCCAGTCTGATTGAGCCCTCAGTTTGCAGATTCATTTTGTTAAAGGTCTTTGACTTCCAAAAATCACTCTAAGTCCAAAGGTAAGAAGCTTTAACAGTCTCTTCGGTAACCGGCCCCTAAACGATGATGATGACCAACTCAGCATGGAAACCCAGCTTTTCCTGTTAGAGCTTTTTCCAGCCATCATCAATGACTTCACTGAGACCTTGTCCAACAACTCCCCGGCAACAACTTCACCCCAGACCCAGCCTACTGCCTTGCTTAACTTCACTTTCTCAGGAACTTTTCTTTAAAATGTCTTTTAAGTCCAAAGGTAAGGCAAGAATGGGCCCAATCCAACTTGTATATCCAATCACGGTTGGTCTTAAGTTCATCAATAAAGATCTACATTCTCTTGCAAAGAGGGGAGTGAGGAAGTTGTTTTCAAAACAAAGAAGGTGGGGAAGTCCGCATAATACTGCATTCTCAGAGGGACAACTTGAATGTCTATATAATGGGAGGAGCAACAGTTTTACCTGATATAAACTCACAGATGGAGCTACTGAACCGGAGTACATTCTCCCACAAGAGAATTCTGGCTGGGCAACTTGAGGTAGACCTCCCCAGAACAGAATATTTGTAAAACGGGAAGAGTCACATTAATTCTGTGTTAGCATGAATTTTTTTGTATAGATGTCAGCATTTTAAAGATGAGGTTATCAGTTGTAGAGATTGCTTCCAAAATATGATTTAATTTGTTAGGTATGATGATTCTTCTCTTTGGTCTAAGGAAGATGGGTAAGGTCCTAATGTTTCCAATTATTATGAAAAAATAATTAAGAATTAAAGATTTCGTGCAGCCTTCAAAATAGGAAGAAGATATGTAAGTATGCATAATGCATTTTGTTTCAGTGCCTTTTAACCAATTTTAGAAGCATGTTTAACATCAAACCTTTAAGACATCAGTAAAATTACATAATATGTAACTACTGAAAAACCCAAACTGGCAACATTGCAAACTGAAATAAGAAAACCTATTTAATAGACTTTCAGGATGTGCACATAAACATAAACGTTGTAATTTCACCAGGATTGTGATAGTAAATAATTATGCTATAAATTCTCCAGTCTTTCCTGCTTTAGCATTACAAAGAAGCAACCCACTTGCATATACTCTCACAGAAAGGAGAATCAATAGATATCCTAGGTGGTTCCACACTAAAATATGTACCTAATGCCTGGAGAAAAACAAAAGATATTTGATGCCTATTATCATTGCCTCTCATCTGTTTCTCTATATGATTAAATAAGCTTAAAATTATAGTGTTGAAACAAAAGCTGCAATTACTTTGAGGGGGATGAATCTTAGGACCCAGTACGTAGTGCAGTAGAATCATCAACTGATTTTTATTACAACCCGAAACCATTTAAACACCATGACCAATGTGGCCACAGAAGGAAAACTCCAATCAGGCATAAAGTCAAAGGATTTATTACAAACCCAAGCTCAAAGTCATGAAAACAATGTGAAAAACCAAGTAGATGTAGAGACTCTAAAATTAATAAAATGAAGCATTCAGGAAGAGTAATACATATCCTGAACAAAAATATCTCAGTTACAGAGATGATATGTTGCTCAGAGTTAACAATCATTAATCAATTCAAATTTGCAGTCAATAATCTTTAACCCTACAACTAACCAAATCAGGGAAATACAAGTATGGGGAAGAACATGTGTACAAAAAGACAAAAAGCATAAAGAGGACAAAAATAATTTGAAAAAAGATAATCTTGGACTGCAGGTCACTAATTAAGTTAGGCAAAAGGTAAGTAAAAAAGGGAAAGCATCAGCATATCAGAAGATCAGTGAAGAGTCTTTTAAAAGGGAAAAAAGATTTCTGAGTCTTAAAAAGGGCATTTCAATGGGAAATTAATTTGAGAGAGAGATACCTCTACAAGGCATACAGCATTCAGAAATTCTTCATCATCAAAGTATCAGGACCAGCATGTCATCTACAACCATCAGGAGCTCCCTACAAGTTGCTAGGAACTGCACAAAGCTGAACTATCCGTCAATATTTTTATAATTCCCAAAGCATTCTAATTTGTCAAAGGTATCAGTTCATGTCACATTGAATGGGCATTTTTCAATAGAAATTGATTGTACGACTCAAAATTGCAACAGTTCAATTTCTTCCCAGGTCTGTCATGGGAACATCTTCCATCAACACGACTCCGCGCAAGTTTGAAACAATTGTTTACAATGTCAATCTATGTCCACGATGTTCTTCTATCAAGCACACCATGTTACATTCTCTCTATACTTAAACAATTAACCCTATTACTAACTAGTTATACTTTTCATGATAACATAACCTAAAGAAAGTTTATGTTAGGAAATGAATCAGCATTTCTAGCACAGACACAGATTACAAGCTTCAACAGGGATCACTGATGCTAACACTAGAAATTATAATAATGCATTTAATTAACACATCATAGTCAAACATATGATATGCAAACATAAATTCAGCATTAATAATACATCAATACGAGTAATACTTTTCATTTCAGCAGAAAATCTGTGTCACTGCATTTCATGAAATATATGCAGAGAATTGCATTCATCTCGTCTTTGCATGTATTTTTAATTCATTAATCATTAGAATTCCAATATTGTTTTAATATGTCCCATTAGTCTAGAGTCTAAATTACATTTCAATACCACTTTTATTTTAATAACATTCAATTAAATTCAAATACTACCTAAGTCAAACTCTGAAATACAAGCTAGTGCACATTTGAATTGTGTGTCATTGCAGCTTCTACATTTAACGGATAGCAGCACTCTGATTAACAAAGCATAAACTATCACATTCAGATGACCTTTGTGACAGCAGGGGCTCTACTAAATTTCAGACTACATCACCTAAGTGGTTCCCACTAAAACGTATACCTAATGCCTGGAGAAGAACAAAAGAGATTGGATGCATAATATCATTTAGTCTCATCTGTTTCCCTGTATGATTAAATGAGCTTCAAATCATGAGGTTGAGACAAAACCTGAAATTACGAACAATGGTACCTCATCCAAGGGTACATAAAGGTTGGCGACTGAACAGTCAGTATTTCACAAAGAGAACACGCGTATGGCATGCTCACAGTTCACTTGATGGTTTTCATGGAATTAATGTGCTGGGAGCATTGTCCTATTATTTAGCCATAGCAAATCTCAGCATAAATACACCCTGTCAAGAAGGTAAGTACTAAGGATCAGATGTGAACTGTTTTCAAAACTAGAATAAAATACTCTTAGCAAAGTGCACTTTACTTTGTTTTTCTTCTCATTTAGTTCCTCTAAATTCTATGTATGATCTTGGCATGAAAGTGTTGGGTTATGTTTTGGTTTAATACTGAATTATTATCTTTATCCATAAATACTATGCATGCTTCCCTATTAATATATGTTTTAGTAAACATTTTGAACTAAAACAAAAACTGAGAATTTGTTTTCTGGTCAGCCCTATCCTCAGTGAAATTCTGCAGTAAACGTTCCTGCTTCTGAGTTTATCCAATTGATTTTCCTTTGATGGCTGAAAATGAAGTCCTATCTTTTTATACCTAATGGGGGCACATGTGAAAAGCAGACATGAGTTAAATTTGATAACATGTCACTTGTCTGCCCTTGAAAGTAATTCACTCTTATTACGTGACAGTTTCAACCACACACAGATCTTTTTCTCCATTATTCACTGAACGGCCAGCCAGGGATCAGCTACCACAAGGACTTCTTCTTAAAACAAGCATTGGCAATAAAGTCTGTTTTAGAAATGAAAGCACCTCTTCAGTCACTGATGGTAGTGGGCATTCTAAATCATCATACATGCACCCAGTCGCTGATTCTTGCACTCCTGCATCCATTAATTCACCCATTGACACATTCTTATGTTCATCCACTTACACAAACACAATAAAGCACACACACACACACACTATGACAGCAACATATGCAAGATAAAGTAGAAAAATGAAAACAAGTTGTCATCTGAACTGGGCTGGCATTTTGTCTTCAGTTTTATGTAGCACAAACCTGGCAAAAGGCACTAGAGTGCTCTGCATGAGAACCAGATTACATTATACCATTTTTTGTCATGGAGAAATTATGTGATTTGCGCAGAATCACACAATATTTAACTGAGTCTATAACTCAATTCTGGTTCCAAAGCCAGCAGCTCTGGGAATATGCCATATGCTTGCTAAATCAAATGAAACAAAGCAGTGGATGACCATCCTTTAATGGTATTTTACATAGTATACCATTCTTTTACATTTCTAGCATTGAACATATGTTTAGAACCAACATCTGCGGATGGTAATACAATGGTACAGTATGTCAAATACCATTTTATGAGTGTCCCTAGGACCCAATACTAAAATATTGCGCATTCAGATTAGCCCAGAGAGCATTTTTGGCTTGGGCCATCTCGCTCCTACAGGATTCAGACTCCTTCAGAGAAAAATGTTGCTGCCAGCCATTACAGGGCACAGGGACTTTGGCCCTCATTATGAACACGGCGGTGTTAACCGCCTTGTTCATGCTGGCAGTCATTTAACTGACCACCAGCCCCCCTGGGACCCCGCCGGCTGCATAAAGAACATTCTGCTGGGCCGGCGGGTGGAAACATTGTTTCCGCCCACCAGCCCAGCAGAATGCATGGCCAGGACATTGCCGGCGGCTCTACATGGAGCAACCTTCAATGCCTCGGTGCAACGGGTGCAGCTGCACCCGTCGCACAGATCACTGCCCGTAAATCGGGCAGTGACCTGCACAATGGGGTCCCGGAGCACCCCTTCCACCAGCCTTTCCCTGGCAGTGGAGGAGGGATGCCTATGGCAGCCCTCCCTGTGTTCTTTATATGGCGGTTCAGACCGCCATGCCGGTGGCGGTCTTTTTACCCACCGCTGGCATGGTGGTCTGAACCGCCGGGGATCATAATGACCCCCTTAGTTTTCTTGCCCTGAACTCCCCCCTCAAGCCAAGATAGAAAAAGAAATCAGAGAATGTTGCCACAATCCCAAAAGATCGTGGCAAACAAAATGCCCAGAGTCATTTGAATATAGATAGGCTGATGTACGGACAGACAGACAGCATGGATTGTGCCACCCCCATATGTAGGCCCCTAACCATGTCTCAAGCCTGCCATTGCAAGGCCTGTGTGTACAGTTTACTGCCACCTCGGCATGGCATGTAAAGGCCCAGCCAAGCTTTAAACTCCCATTTTATTACATATATGCCACCTCTAAGGTAGGTCTTAGGTAGCCCACAGGGCAGGGTGCCATGTAAGTAGAAGGCAGGGTATGTACTTGTAAATTTACATGTTCTGGTAATGAAAAACTTCCAAAGTTGTTTTTCATTACTGTGAGGCCTGAACCTCTCATAGGCCAGCATTGGGTATTCCTTAATATACTTTTTAAGCTGTAATTCAAGATCAGAAAGTAGTAGCTACATCATGATTCTTATCTTTGGAAAGGTAATGATAAATCTGCTTTACTGATAAAGTCGGATTTAACATTACTATTTTAGAAATGCCACTTTTGAAAAGTAGGCATTTCTCTACTCTTACTGCTATGTGTGCCTTAAAGCAAAGACATTCAATTGCATCTGCCTTCATCTGTATACTGATAGGTCTTCCTGGGAAGGAAGGATAAGAGGGGCTCATACTTATACTTCAGAGTTTAGTGGCCTGACACCACACAAAGGACTGATCACCCTTAACAGATAGCCTGGCAGACAGTACCGGGCTGAAAGGGAACTGGTGTACTTCATAGCCACACTTTGAATTCTCCCCCACTTCAAAGGCACTTTTGGGCCTGAGTACTGGGTCTCTGACCCCCTAAAATCAGACACTTCTGGATCGGGAACAGAACCTCTGTCAGAAGGACTGGTGTGTTGCTTAAAGGACTCAAATTATCTACTTTTCTGGAAGAACTGCTTTTGGGTTTTTTGCCCTACTGCCTGCTGCTTTCCGGACCTGCTGGAAGGGCTCCGGTTTCCTTCCAAAAGTGATCTTCAAGGGCTTGCTGGCTTGCCTCCTGTTCTCCTGCAGCCTCAGGGACATCAAAGACTGCCTACAATTTTCCTTGTGCTGCTGGACTCTGCTTTCTGTGAGTCTCACTCTTGCCTAGGGTGCCCCTCCAAGCTCTAGGCCTCAGGAGTGGGGTCTGCCGCTGATTCCTGCAAACAACGACATCACTTCAAGAGCAGGTAAAATTTTGCCACGTCGGTCCTTCAGTGCCGACTCGGGTGCCATTTGATAACAGCAGACTCACAGCCTGCGCAGCTTGACAATGAAACTTTGCGGGCTCTGTGATGATGCATCACATTTCCTTCAATGGAGCCGCACGCTGGCGCAGTGACCTGTGTGGAAAATATTGACGCATCGTGTCCACCACATCGCTGCTTTGCTCCATCCATGGACCTGTTTCAGTAGACCCTGTGTGGGTTCCCTAGCCATCCTACCCTCCATCGCTGTCGGCCTTAACTTTTGAGTTGCATCGGTCCCTCATGACCTCAAATAACCTTTTGACTGCTTGTGACTTCTAAGCACTATTTTGGATTTAATCTTTCAAAATCCATATATTGACTGCTACTGGCTGGTCTTTTGACATTTTGGTCTTGTTTTACTCCAAATAATTCTCTATTGTTCGAACCTGGTGTGGAGTCTTTTTGTGGTGTTTTCCCTGTGTTCCGTATGAGTTATTGCACAAATACTTTACACATTGCCTTGTAAGTTAAGTCTGCCTGTTCTGTGCCAAACTACCAGATGGTGAGAACTGGATAAGTTAGGTTGTGCTGTTACTAACCTTGACTAGGATTGTGGTCCTTACATGGACGTGGTGTATACTTCGGCCAATTAGAGATCCAAGTTCTAACATCAAGTAACTATAACTCGTGCCCCGAGGTAACTATAACTCGCACCCGTGCTATGTACAGTTTTTTCATGAACAATTTTACAGTAATTGTTGCACTGATATTATCAGTGATGTCATAAAAGACGTCATAATTGATGTAATATGTGGGGTAATTAGCAGTGCACGGTGAGAGCACGAATTATAGTTACCTTTGGGCACTAGTTATTGTTACTTGAGATACCTCTAACTATAACAGCTGAATTTCTATGGTTTTGTGTGTGTAAATTCTATGAGTCCCTGAAAACATTGTTTTTTTGCGAATTTGCTAACTCTAACATCTCTGTAACTTTTTTTTTTTAAGTGAATTTCTCGGTCTTCTTTTTTAACTCAGTTGGGGGTGGGTTGGCCACAGCAGCCAATATCCCACATGCAGGCAACCCATGGGGGCATCAGTAGGGCACCTCAGGCCATTTTTTGCACCAGACACCTGACCTCCCCCAGCACAATGTATTGAATAAGGAAGGGACCACTTGGCCTTAAAAAGGCCCTGGGGACCCCAAACCCCAGAACTGGCACTTGCATTAAAAGGGAAGGGGGCCACTGAGCCTTTATTGGCTCAGAGACCCCATCCCCTGAGGCCAGCCTATTTGCTGTGTCCCGAGGTGCCTACCCCTGGCACAAAATAGTTTCCTTGTTGGCACAGGCATGGGACCATGTTTGCTCCCGTCTGGCAGGAGCATATTTTCAGTCTGCTCCCAGTGGACAGGAGATTAAAAAATGCTCTCACCAGCAGGGAGCAGACTTGTATTCCGTTTCCTTGTCTGCGCTGGTGCAGACAGGAAATCAGAATAAGATAATTTTCCCACCCAGAGAATTAATCAATTTGGTGCAATTCCGTTCACCAGTTTTTGTGACCCCCCACCTGTGTTTCTCAGCCTTATTTGACAGATCATCACAAAACTTTCCATGCACCAACAAACAGTTTTTTGGAAAATTTTGTGAAGATTTGTCAAATATATATGTATAAGCATGTCAGGGATTCTAGCAAGCTTTATTATAGTGCATATTCTTTACCCATAGGGTTCTCAAAGGAGGTAATTAGCACAAATTTACTTGCCTACAAAGTTTTTTTTTTTTTATTCAGGATACCTCTGCCCAACTATATCACAACTAAGATGACCTTAATATACACAGGGGGACTACAGAGGTAAGCCCTGGAACTAAAGTAAACCTCTGTCTTAAAGTGTTAGTGCATCACTTCCTTACTAAGGTATGCTGATGATGGAACATTTGGCCATCTTCCATAAATCCTGACTTGATGGGTCTTTTTTTGTCAAGAGGAAAGTTGTAAGGAGTTAGCTCTCAGCTAAATCAAGATTACCTTATGGTGTAACCAATTCAGTCACACAATAAAGACTCAAATTTGGCTATAAAGTAAAGGAATTTCATTACAAGTTAATAGTCAGGTTAATATAAACTAATCTCAACAACATGCTGTAGAGGGGCATAGTCTTGGCACTCATAAAAATGTCAGCCAGTGAAGTGCTCCATTAGACGTGGGAGTCTTCTTTATTCATAAGACTTCCCTCGAGCTAAAAAAATAAAAGCAACATGCACAGTTCATTATCCGAACCCCTGGTGAGTTTAATGTGCTGATTCCTCAGAAATACTGCTTCTCTGGGAAATCGATTGGAGGGTTTGTTTTCACCTAAACAACGTCGCACCCACCATTTTGTAAGTGGCTAGCACGCTCTAATCTCCTTACAGAGGTGTTTCTACATTTTCAGCACCTCATAACTTAACAACTTCAGCAATATATTTCTGACAGCGTTTTCTCAGGCGATTCAGAGTTCCACATAACCTGCTTGTATTTGCAATTACTCAAAAATGGAGACTTCATTCTATTATAATCCATTATTTTAAAAAAATCCCTTTTTGTATGACAACAAGCAGTTTTATTCCCTTATTCTCCTTAACATTTCTTTATTGGTTAGACTTATATTTATTTTCATTAATGCGGAACATGAACTAATGCCAAATGTTCTCAAGTCTTTCTCCTGGGACTACTACTGACTTTAGTGGTTTTTACTTCATGAACATATTTCAAGAGTAAACTTTCTGCTTCCTGTGGAAAATATAACTACTTCTGTTTTTGCCTCATCTTCTCTCTCAAGCTTCTTGCAAAATATGGGTGAAAAAAGAAACATTGGGCTTGCTAACATTACTAACACAGTTTTCTTTTCAGACTCTGACTCTACTCATACCAAAATGGATGATATTATTACCCCCAAAAATGAGATCCAGTCAAGTGCAAGTCCCAAAAATGCTTCATCTAACAAATTGCCACTGGGATCATATAAACATCTTTAAAAGGATCTCTCTCCAGGAAAATCCTCTTCTACGTCTATGTATATGATTCTTGAGGAAATGTGGGCTTTGAAACCTTTTATGGTGGAAACAACTAAAACATTACAACAAGACAAATGGTCTACCCTAGAGTCTAGAGTCTTAATAGTGGAGCAACAAACAGAAAGCTTTCAAACATCAATCTCACAAATATCTCATGTGGAATCTGAGATTTCTCTTCTTAAAAAGCACACTGAGGATCTTGAAAATCACAACTGCAGAAACAATCTATGAATTTACAGACTACCAGAAAATATAGAGGCTCCAAACACAACCACTTATTTCCAGTCTTTTTTTTACCAATACTTCTTGATGTGTCCAATGCTACTCTCAACATACAAAAGGCACACAGACTTGGGCCCAGAGCTTCTACAAAGCTGCGAGGAGTGTTGTTATTTTTTTTGCAATTTACTGACTTATTACAAGTCATGTCAGCTGTCAAAATCAAAAAGCAAATCATCTGGGCATGTCTTAGATTGTTCTTCTCTCAAGATGTCGCTAAAGTCACTGCTGACCATCGTAAACAATTTCTAGATATGCTATCTCAGATAAGAGCTATAAATGCAATATTTGGTCTCAGACACTCATGCTTATTAAAAGTAACTTACAAGGAAAAAAACACTACTTATGAAGATCCATCAGCCCTAAAGAAATTCCTTCAGGAACTAAATAAAGATACTATGACCACTTCAAAAATTACTTGAGAACATGTCTCTTACTTCTAGCTTATTCATTTTGTAATTACTCTATTCATTCATGAATAGTATGATAATTTTTCTCCTAATTACAATGGTACAAGGTACTGAATTCTTCTTTCACTTAGGATGCAGGTATATGTCCTTTCACCTGCTTCCTGTGGGGTCAAAAGTTCATGTGATATCTTCAGTCAAATACAGACTATCCTGTCATCCTGTGGAGTTTGGGTGTTCCTGTCATCTTTTATTGGTGTCACCACTTTCTCTCTCGTTTTGCGTTTTGTATGTATGTTTTCAGTCATCATATGTATGACTTGCACTGTCTTTTTGTTTACTGTTTCATCACTTCAACACTATCTCTCCTCTCCATGTTCTTTTAATATTTTTTATTTCTTACCTTTTTTCCTCCTTTTCCCTTTTTCAATACTTATTATAAATGTGATCTCCGTTTACACTGATCTTTTATGTTTTCATAAATTATTACTGTAGACATGTTACTTGTTCATGCTATAATTCTGTTTTACAATATGTGTCGTTACATGGAATATTACAGGGTTAGGAACCCCAATTTAAAGGCAGAGGGTGATTTCCCATTCTAAATTAAAAACTGATATTGCATTACTCCAGGAATCACACCTTTCTGAATCAGAGACTAACAAGCTTAAACGATGTTGGATAGGTAATGTGTTTGCCTCACATGCTATAGGAATAAAAATTGAGTTTTGATTCTTTGCTATAAAAAGCTAAATGTTATTGTTACTGATAAACAAACTGACTGTGATGATAGATGGATTATTGTTAACCTTATTGTTGACAAAGTACCTTTAATGATTTTTAAATGTGTATGGACCAATTTTGGTGGATAATGCTTTTTGGAATAACATCTCAGATAAATTACTTGTTTGTACTAATGATATCATTTTTAGAGGTGACTGTAACCAAATTCATGAACCTATACTGGACAGAAATTCAACAGTAAAAGTCTCTCATACTAAAATGCACTCACAATTCAAACCAGCCATAAAACGCAAATCATTAATTGACATTTGGAGATTATGCTACCCAGACCTTCGGGAATATACATTTTACTCACCTCTGCATCATACACAATCCAGTATTGACTATTCTTTTCTAGCAAATCCTTGTCCTAACATGTAATACATTTTGAAATTGGATCTATCTTAATTTCAGATCATATTCCAGTATACATTGACCTTGACCTTATTTCAATCCCTCCACATGCTGGTCACTGGCACTTTAATAATTCACTTCTTACTGATACTAAATTTACTTCCCAATTTGCAACATTTGCCTCTGAATTTTTTATTATTAACTCAACACCTAATTCTTCTTTTCCTATGGTTTCAGGCTCTTTTAATGCAGCAGCAAGGGGTTTTATAACAAATTGTGTTTCACATAAGAAAACGTGTAAATAACAAAAATCTATTCAAATGCTTGATAAGATTAAAAAAAGGGAATAGACATATTACCACTCTAAATCTGAGAAGTCGCCACAAGATCCTATTGATGCTAAATTTACTTTTAATAGAATAACCACAAATGGAGCAGATTCCTATCTTTTCATTAATCATTTTGCAAAACTTCTTCTTCCCAACCTCTCTCGCTTATTCACCTCATTTATCACTAACAGCGCTTCTCAAGGCTCCTTTCAAGATTCCATGATCTGTCTGATTCCAAAAGACAATAAAGATCTCTCACAGTGCAAAAATGATCCCCCTATTTCTTTGGTAAATACGTATTACAAAATGTTTTCAAAAATCTTAGGACTGAGTATAAATCCACTTCTACCTATTCCTATGGGGCCTAATCAATCCGGCTATGTTAAAGATTGTTTAGCCTCTGATAATGTATGTGTCTTTTTCAATATCTCAAGCAAGGCTTCCACATTAGACCTTCCTCTAGCCGCCATAGTTTTAGATGCTGAGAAAGCTTTTCATAGGATTAGTTGTTTCAATCTTTAAAGTCGATTGGCTTCCCTCCAAAATTCACTGAACTAATCGCTTTGTTATATTTCAGTCTTAAAGCAGCAATATTTGTGGATGGTATATTTTCAGATTATTTTAATTTATCTAGGGAAGTACGACAAGGTTGTCCGTTATCCCAAATTTTGTTTATTATTGCACTCAAACCTTTTTTGAATTTTTTTTTAATGATGCTCATTTTCCTGGTTTTCAATTAGGCCTTCATCACATTCAAATGTCAGTTTATGCTGACAATATTATTTTATATTGATCTGATTGTGCAGCTTCCCTTTGTCCATTTCTCATACAAATCTATACCTTCTACCACTTATTAGGTTATTGATTTAATACAGATAAATGTACAAAATTACCTTTGAATAATTTATGCAATAAGCAACTTTTTACTCAGCCAGGTTTTGTTTGGTAACCCACTAAAATAAAATACTTAGGGTTATGGTTTGCTCAAAACAATTAAAGAATCTTTAAAATTGCAGTTTGAATATATCACAAAAATGCTTAATGGTGACATTAACTGTAGGCACCCACTCTTTCCTTCCTGGTGGGGGAGAATTGATTCTATTAAAATGATGCTTACTCCCCTTATATTACATATTATTTATATGATTCCTATCCATATCCCAGACTATTACTTTAAAAAAAATAGATTCTCTACTATCAAAATGTATTTTCTTTGGAAGGGCAAACCTCCTCTTACAGAATTGTCAGTCTTAACACAAGCATTTGCAATGCAATAGGTCTAGCATTAGCGAGAGTTAGAGCTGTTGCCGTTGTAAATGATAATGACAACCTTGTACTTAGGACCTTATAAATATTTAGCCAGGCAACACATTGAACATTTATCAGAAATAAACTGTGTTTATGCATTCCTTCATATACTTGGCATTAGACTGTAATGCTCTGAACAGCCCCTACAGAACACCAGAGTAAAAATAGCATTTGAAAGAAACATGGTCATGTAACCATATATTCAGCCCCTACAGGGCATAATCATATCAAAACGAATGATAAAGAACACTGCATTATAACCATATAATCAGCCCCTTGAGGGCATAGTGTATTCCACATTTTCAGGCCTAGCAGGCCTTTTAAATATCATTTAACTGTGGAGTCAGTGGCATAAGGGTGCAGCGTTGCAGGTCGTTATTAGATGTCCCTGTAGGGTCAACAGAGGAAGGTGCAGTACCAATGGTCGTGGCTAGATGGCCCTGTGGAGCCAAAAGCACTCAGAGTACAGTGTCACAGAACGTTTCCAAAACGACTTCTTACGTCAGAAGCTCAGAATGTCCCCCAAAACGGCTGGAGAAGTACCAGGTCCTCAGTGAAATGGCTAAAATATTTAGCCATGCCTCACATTAAACCTTTATCAGAAATAAACTGTGTTTGTGCTTTCCTTCATACAGTTGGCATTAGTCAGTAATGGTCCGAACAGCCCCTACAGACCACCACCTTAAAAATAGCATTTGGAAGAAACATGGTGATGTCACCATACAGTCAGCTCGTTGAGAGTATAAGCACATGCAAAACTAATGAAAAAGAACATTGCAGTGTAACCATATAATCAGCCCATTGAGGACATAGAGTGTTGCACATTTTCAGGCCTAGTAGGCCTTTTAAATATGTAACTGTGGAGTCAGCGTCATAAGTGTGCGGCAGGTCATTACTAAATGTCCCTGTAGAGTCAATAGCAGAAGGTGCAGTACCCCTGGTCGTGGCTAGATGTCCCTGTAGAGTCACCAGCAGTACCACTGGCTGTGGCTAGATATTCCTGTAGAGTCAACAGCAAAAAGTGCAGTACAACTGGTTGTGGCTAGATGTCCTTGTGGAGCCTAAAGCCCTCAGGCTACAGTGTCACAGAACACTGCCAGAACTTCTTCTGATGTCAGAAGCTCAGAATTTCCCTCAAACACAGAAACTGCTCTAGAAGTACCATGTCCTTCGTGAAATGGCTGAAATGTTTAGTCATGCTGTACATTAAAGCTTTATCAAAAATAAACTGTGTGTACATAAATTAAACCTTTATCAGAAATAAACTGTGTTTGTGCATTAGCAGAAGGTAAAATTCCACTGGTTGTGGCTAGATGTCCCAGTGGAGCCAACTGCGTTAGTAGTGCCTGGGGGCAATTATCATCCTTCAACCCTTGGAAAGCATAGTGTATCACATATTTGCAAGCCGAGCAAGGTTGTCAGAATACTATTACAAACAAGGCCCTTAGAACACAAACTCCTCTCAACTGTAAAAATAAAAGTTCCACCTATAAGAAGGCATAAATATGCATCGAATGGTGGAAGAGGTTATGATTGTTAGGCCCTCTCTAACCTAGTGTGAGCCACATGACGGCCTGGACAAAAAGAGCACACCGTTCAGAATGTTTTGGTGGTGGTACCATTGCCGTAGGTCCACCACAGGCTGAGTTATGGGCAAAACTGTGTTGTAAAAGGAATGCCTGCAAAGCATTATGGGGTGACTTTCCATGACTAAATCAAACCTTTATCAGAAATAAACTGTGTTTGTGCATTAGCAAAAGGTGCAGATGCTTATTGCAATGCTTACTGGGCTTCATAGTAATCTATCCATGTTAACAATTAAGTAATCAATTTTTCGCATGCATTGACACTCATCAAAAGGGATAGATTGTACACTATAGGTTTAGTGTGCGGAAGACATTGTAACGCGAAAGGTTTACTTTGTGTGGACAGTGTTGATGAGGGAAAATGCATGCAGAAAAAACCTGTGCATAGGGCTGAGCTTGTATGATTGTTTTTGACATTCCACAGGTGCAACCTCTAGTTAGAATATTCTGTTTATTGTACCAGGCTGCACGGAGTGTATGATGCTTGTTTTCAATGTTGGTAAAAGACAGCGCTATCTTATTTACTGTGCCAGGCAGCCATGTAAATCATGGGAGAGGCATACCTTTGACGGTGTACTGACCCCCAAAGGGGCTTGGGAAAAGTCTGAAGGCCCTGAAAGAATGATTAATGAATACTAGTAAGAACAGAGTCGTAAACACTGATGAGAGGAAAAGAACCTGTGACAAGGCAACAGAATGTTGTGCAAGCCAGTTTTTAGGATATAAAAAGGGATGTGGCGGCCACCTCTGAGAAGCTCACCAACAGAGTCATACAGAACTGCTGTCACCCCATCATTTGCTACACCCCAGTCACGTCATCATCATTACCAAGAAGGAGAGAGGGAGAGTGAGTGGTTGATTCATGCGGTCTTCCTCACGTTGTGGAAAGGTAAGTCCCAAGGGAGGTGAAAGGCCTGATTCTGCTGCTTCTTCTGGACGTATGCATTTCTGATTAATTGCATTGTTATTGCACGGTGCACGTAGATGTTATTCAGTGATTATTTTACTATTAAGTTCAGCAATACAATCCTAGTATGAAAGGCTAAACTCTCCTGTATTAGTCTATGTAACAGAATTACTTTTGTGTCTTCAATTTACTGCACCATGAGTGATTATATCCAGGTTATGAACGACCTATAACTATTCTGCAAATGTATAACCATTATTAAATCGTTATTCTGCTATTCAACTACCAATGCCAATATTTGTGCTTATGCTAGTGTTGCATTAAAGTCATATTGCAACCGTCGTATGTGTGTTGCTCCTTAGTGAATGTCCTTATTGATTTGTACCTGATTGACAGCACTTGGGTTGGTTGCCAGTAGCCAGTCCAAAACACCCTGGTAAGGTAGCACCACATGGTGACTGCCTCTCTATTTCAGATGTATTTTCCATATTACGCTCTAGCCCCCAGGAGGCTATAATGGGCAGTTCCCCTTCCTGCAACCCTCCCAAGCCGCTTATCTCCCATAGCCCCTCCCTCACCCTACCCCCTAGTATCCTTCTGGGCCGCACCGCATGATCGAGGCGTGGCTCTTAGCAAATATCTGGCTTCCCATTGACGCTTCCTTTCTATTGCAGGGTGGAGAGCAGGTGAGGATCACCACTGCCACCCTGCTTGAAGCGCGCCTCATGGGGCAAGTCAGCCCTAGCGGCACTCCACCTCTCTCCACCAGATAGATGACACCAGGCCTCCTCAAGGAAACTGAGCGCTTGTCAGACCTTCTGCTCCTGCTTGGAGGTCATATCGGAAACAATGCGAAATATTACTGATAACACTACCCGAAACTCAACAACTCTGCAACGAAAGCTGCAAAATCAGTAGCTAAAAGCTGCTACAACTGCCTGAAGTTGTAGCGGGGTACACCTACCATAAGATGGTGGGTGGCAGCCCCGAAATGGCTGCATATATAATCTTCAGCTACATCCTTTAACAGATGTAGCTGAAACGTAGCACAGTCATATAGACTGTGCAACCATTCCCTTAATGCCCCCGAGGGGCAGACGTACCTCCTGTCGGTCCAATGAACCTCAAGCCCCTAGTGTTATTTTTAAATGGGCTAGGCACTAATGAAGTGTAAATCATGAAGCATTGGTAAATGCAGGCGAAATACGTGTCAAAAAGACAAATTATTCGTGTCCTATCCCGTTGATGGAAGCAAAAAGACCCACGTATTTTACGTCTGTCTTGACATTGTAGTCACTTGCTTCACATAATGCGCACAATAAACAGAGAGTGGGTGATGGGTCGGACCCAAACTAAATTGTTTTAGTTTGAACAACTTTCAGCTGTTGGCATGAGGCATTGTTAACTGCATCTTAGATCTGTCAAGGGAGAAATGCTCTCACCGTCATATATGGCCTAGCGGATGTTTCATTGTGCATCCACTGAAGTACCTGCACGGGTGTTCCCGAGGGACTAGTTATTACTTTAGATGAGAGCAGACAGTTGCTTTGTTATATGCACTTTGTGTGAGCGTGTCAGCTCCTGCACCGACCCCGTCACCCGAGATGATGATGGTGCCCCGGGGCGCTCCTTTCACTTGCAGTTGGCGACCAGTTCAAAGCTCCTCAGATTCCTCTGATCCGCTGCTCTTCCTCAGCAGCACCTCGCAGCAGCCCCACAGGAGTGCTGCTAGTGGCAGCGGTTTGTTTATTTATTTAAGCGCTGACTGTTTCAAAAGATCCTCTCCGGAAATCAACCAATTCAAAAACTTGGTATAGCTTGTATGACTTAAAGTCCTAAGTCAAACAAGCTATACCCAATGTTTGAATTGGTCTCCTGCTTTCAGAATGTGCATGCTCTACTATATGAACGTCTTACGTTTAGAGTCGTTCCCTGTCAGCTGGTGATATGTGATCGCTCTTGCTTCTCAGGTGCGTCAGTACATCTGTTGTATAAGGAATCTTGCTAAAATCGGTGGTATTTTTAGGGACAGAGGGAAGTGCATAGAGCTAGCTCCAGTTGGGGCAAGGTCGGCTACATATTTTACCCCAGGGAGCATAGTTTTCAAGTCCTGTGCTTCAGCTTTTTGTGATACATACATTTGCTTCAGAGCATGTTGCACAATCAATCACAAAGCATGCAAGTTGTAAATCTACAGCGTCTTAGGCGGTAACAAGTACTGTTGCTTCCTAGCCTGGCAGTGTTTTACAATAAACCAGCTATAAGGAATGTTATTCTACTCACAATAATTCGCGTTGGTGCAGTTGATTTCGAGAAACCTCCACAAACACTAATATGAAGGGACATTTAAATCAAGTTTGTCTTTTGGGCCTGTTGCGTTACTGCCTCGGGAACAGTATACAGAAAGGGGGTTAAGTAAAGGGAACATTTATTTATTGTCTGATAAGAAGAGCTGGAAATGAAAAATTTCACATCGGAAGCCCATAGTTTGGCACTCGACCGGTGGTACCAGAAAAGGTTAAGGTCACATGGGGCACAGACTTGCCGATGAGAGTCAGACACGAGAAATTCATTTATCTTTTTAAAATTCTTAATCCAAAAGGAACTGGCAACATTACAAAGGTGCTAGTCAATCAGTTCTGCCTTGATTGATCACAAACAGAATGCATTTTAAACAAGCATTTGCAATGCAATCGGTATTGCGTTTACTCGAGTTAAAGCTATTAGCTTTGTAAACTCCTAACCCGACTTTTCTTGCCACATAAACTAAAAAATAAAACAGTTTCACATAAGCGAGCCCGCAGCCGCCATGAGCGCAAAGTAAATACACACAAAGAAACAGAAGTTCGCTTGCAGTGAAACGTATCGGCAAAAGAGCAATTATGCATGTAACAGGGTCGATGTCACGCAAAGCGCTCGACTACTGCTCAGCGAGATCACGCTGCCTATGAAATAAAGAGAAAAAGAGGAAAAATAGTGCAGAAACCATACGAAAAGCATGGAGACTCGTATGTTTTCAGTAGTTGGCCAGTGCGCTTGAGGAAGGCTGAACACCGGAAAAGGCATGACACGTATGCATGCCTTTCACTAATGAAATCAAGCTAATTTTAAAAGGCAAGCCCACAAATCAACCAAATTGATAGCCTTGACATGGGCGAGGTTAAAAGCCCACAGAGAGATTACACCAGGGACAGAGCACTTTTAGCTTGACCCTAAAAATGCTTTTTTTTAAAAAGGCTGTTGCTTAAGAGGTATTTTACATCATGCAGGTTCCAGTCTTTAACAGCCATAAGATACGTCTGGTGCTTATGACAGTTACTGGAGAGATCTGTATATGTTCGGAAAGTAGCATAGATGATTAATGTGATATCAACAAATGTGCCTGCGTCGAAGCATATTTTGTAACATAGAGGTTACAGATTTGTATTTTAAGTAGATCGTTCAGTGTGTTACTGCTTTAGTTCTGGAGAACTTTGTGGTACTGCAGATAACCTGGAAAAATCTTCTGCTCAACTGGATGGTCTTTAGATGGCTTTGGTTAAAGATGAAATGCACCGCACTTATTTAAAATGGAGGTTTTGGTACGAGTGCAAGGTCATCCAATGGGAAATAACTCTAACCTGGGAACAAGAATTCTCATCTGCACGAGTTGAGCACATTGAGTGATTCTGGCCACATCACTTTATGTGTCTCAGTGAGGGTCAGTATGAGGGGAGTTTTATTTGGATAAGAAAAGTCCGCAGTTGACACTAATGGGTCAATAAAAAACATTAAATACTAAATAAATGAATTGATTTATTTCTTAGTTTAAGATGAGATTTGTAGTTTGTGACTTGATCACCTGTTTAACTTTTCCTGAATTTATTGGCAACCTGCCATAGTTGGAAGCATGGCAGAACTTTCCTACTGCACATCAGAGATTCAATTGACCCTTAGCTCATGACATCTGCATTTCTCCACTATAATCTGTGCAAGTGTGCCCGCTTTAAATGGGGAATCTGTGCAGAGAATGTATAACTGATCTTCAGCTCTTGTTCTGAGGGAGTCTGTGCAACCACATGCTCTCCACTGATCCCATCTGGCACTACTTGTCCACAAATTCACAGTGGGAGACACTGCATGATCTGCATGCATATGGATGCTAACCGGCTAGAAGGGTCCCTCTGATATGCAACCATCCATACGACCACTGACTTGAAATCTTTTCAAACACAGTGTTCAATTATAAAACAGCCAGACTTCTACCTTTGCCACTGCTTATTTTATATGGTTACATAATGAATTTTAACGCAACGGTGAACTCACAACAGGCTACAACACAGAAAGAGGGCAGGTTTAATCTGTCTCCTATGGACTATTTATGGTAGAAGGGTATACGAATCTTTACATTGAAAATCCCACTAAGCAGCAGAGAATTTGCAGTGACACCATTCGATCCCGGAAGGAAATTGCTTGATGGGAAAATACTTCATTTTATTTAATCCATCAATGTGAAAATCCCTTATTTAGTGACAGGAATAGCTTTAGATGAGTTACGAAAATGACAGTCCAAGAGAAAAGAAAAGCTATTAACCTATTTGGTTAACCTTTACTATGAGTCCATTAGTTTCATGAATTGCTGCCTGACTCGTTCTGTTTTCAGTGTTTTTGGCTGAGCGCAAAGGATCACAGAAGGGTTTTCAAATTTGACTTCAAAACATCTATAAATATTTGTAATGCATATCATGGAATTACAAAACTGCCCTGACGGTCCAAAAGCCCAACTCTGCATGTCACAATGGGAACATAAAACTTCTAAATGAATCAGGCTAGATCGCTGATGCTTAGAAATATCTGAGAATAAGGTCACGGAAATAATATAAGGAAAAATTCTGCGATGGCTCTCCAACTCTGAAGCAGTTTCATAATCCAACATACTACTTCATCCTCAGAACCATTCATGCTGATCACACCCTAAACTCAGTTTCCATTAACCGATTATAGTTCAGCTTTCTTTTAGGGGTGCCCTAATATTGTAAAGATGGATTCATGCCAAATGCCAATGGCCATTCACATAAAAAGGACTTTTGGTAAACAATACCACAAGAGATCCCAAAACCACATCTCGCTTCACCAAATAAATCACATTCTAGAATGACTATTACTTGTAATTGTTAGAGGAGCAGGACTTGGCAAAGAACTTTTTGTCTATAATGGATGCCCCGTTAATTTTTTTTGTATTGGTACCCGAAGAGGTATACAAACATCAATTCTGAGGTATGAAGTTTGAATTCAGCACCATGATTGCATGGATAGTCAAACCATAGGTGCTTCAAGAAGTGGTCAAAGTATAAAATAGGTAGAAAAGTGTGAAATGTTGCTCTGAGGGCACACCGTCCACATTCCACGGGTTGGGCACTCTCTGCAGTGCTTGTGCAGCGCCTGCATGGCATGTTTTTTCCGGGCAGATGCAAGGCATTAGGTTGGTACTCATTTCTCAGCATTTCAGAGTGATTAAAGTCTGAGACAAGCCCGTGGGGATCTGAATCAGTAACTTTCGAGTTAGACCGCGCTTAGGTAGGCACATTAACTTCACAAAATATTTGGTAAGAGTAGACATCTCACTACAAGCACAGCAGCATGCACCCTTAATGAACTGAATGACATAACTTCCCTACTAAACCAGGCAATGGGTTTGTGCAGCTCTTTTTGCTCTAAATATTTAGTTTACTTTTTAATGTCGTGATGCAATCAATGAATGGCCTCAAAGCAACAGAAAAACAAATGCATCTACCATCGACATTCATGTTCTTTTAACAAAGGACACATCTATATTTGTTTGTGGAAAACAGAAACATGTTTGAATCAAAGTGAGTGATATAAAAGGTTTATGGATGTATCATTTTGGGATGTTAGCTTTCACATTGTGCTTCCAATGTTAGTGAAGTGTGCATCTCAGCACATACCTTGGCTTGTCAATTAATTCATTTGTAAAACAATGTCAAGCACTACAGACTTGGGGCTTGATGTATTCGAATCCTTAGTACTGTCCCTAGTGGCACAGAGGTGATAAATATGTGACAATTTATGCCTTATGTTAACCACAGGGCTAAGAGTTTGCTTGTAAAGTGATGCACTGAGAAGTCATTTTAAATGTGCATTTGTTTAGACTAATTTTAAAGGCCCCTGTGGTATTAAGATTTAATTACATGTTTGGTATTGTGTTATAATTTAGACTATAGACTGATAGTATGTATTGAAACAATATTTACATTTCTAATGACTAATTATATAAATACATGTGCAAAAATAGAGAAATGCAGTTCTGCGTTATACTGATTGCAGTGTATTGACAAAGTTATTTTATTTAAAGGTATTGAAGTCTAAATGCTACTGAAGAATTATTAATGAAGAATATACAGTTGTGTATTAAAAAGGGTTTTATATGATGCATTAATGTGCTCTGGTAATTGACTTTATTCCTGACTTGTGTTTTCCTTGTATGGCCACATGGGTCATATTGCATGAAGTAAATGTTTTTTATTAAAATTGTGTTAATGGTTCTACCACATACTATTCAGGGTCCAAAGATCTGTTGACCTCAGATGAACATTGATTCCTTTGAAGGAAGAAAATGCTTGAGCTGGTTGCACAGGGTTTCAACTGAGCCTGACTGACCAAAATGTTCTGTTGCCAGACCACTCAGAATGTTTTTAAAATAAAAGGAATTAGATGGAATAAAAAAAATAATAATAAGAGGGCTGTCCTTCCTATATCTCCAGCCCAATTTGACCTCTGACTTAAAGACTAGACATCGGCAAAGCCGACAGTACTTGCTGTGGGCAGGAAGCATCTTTTGTGTGGTGGCCATCCCACTTCCCCAGACACAGGCATGGGGAGCAAGAAGCAGACCCACCACCATTGGAGGGGAGAGTGTAGAGGCATTCCCCTTCCTGCATTCTGGTTCAGGATCCTGGGTTGGGGTCCCAGGGCCTCAAAACTGCTTATCTGCCCCATTCACGATTTATCAGCCCACAGGCAGATAGGGGCTTCTGGGGGTGATTAAAGATGAGGGCAGGGGGTTCCACTCATACCCTTTCCCTGGAGAAATTAAATAATCACTCCCCGAGGATGAACTGAAGGATGGTGAGTTAAAGCCCCAGCACTCTGGGTCTTGAAAAATGTCAAAGTTCCCCAATCTTGCTGTAGCCACCAGAATCTGTTTCAGAAATACTCCTCACCTTCAAGGTGGTGTACAATACAGGGAGCTGGTTCCACTAACTCCCTGAGCCAGCTCTCCTACTGTTTTTATTTTGGGGGCACAGAACTGCAGATCTTTCTCCCAACTGGCCCTCAGTGGATGTAAGGGGACAGATTTACTGGCCCCTGGAGAGACTCTGTGGTCTGGGATTTAACTGGGCACAGAGTCCTTAGTCCATTTGGGAACCAGAGAGTTTATCCTTGCAATTGTGCATAACAAGCAGCAAAAATCACTAACAGTATTATCTCTTTCCTATGCAAGAGTCTTTTTAAAAAGAGGTGGAAGGTTCCAGCGGCCAGGCACCCCTCGCCAATCCTAGGATGCCACATCACCTCTCCACCAGTGTCCCAACCCTCCTGCACAGAATGCTGGGTCAGTTCAAGATGGTGTCATCAAGGAGTCACTGGTCACATCTGCTCTTAGGGTCTGAGCTCTGCCCCTTGATGACATCACTGCTGTGGCCTTTCTCACTAAAACGTCAAAGAGAAGCCCCTTCCTGTGTTTGCTCCAGTCGTCTGGCTTCCTCCTTTGTTCAGTGGGCTAGAGTTGTCCCCAGTTTTGGTACAGTATGTTACGTAATTAAGAGATGCTGATACCCACCTCTTCCTCCTGAGGAGCTGGGGCAAGCACTGTCAACTACTCATTTTGGATGGGACGGCATTTGTTCCCTCTGCTAGGGGAAATGCAAGTAACTTGGCTGTTAGAAATGGGTCTCTTCTTGGCAGAGGTATACACCCTTGTCCAAATAGGGACCACAATCCTAGTCAGGCTAACTTGCACACAATCCACATTATCCTGTGCCCACCCTCTGGTAGCTTGGCACTGAGCAGTCAGGCTTAACTTAGAAGGCAATGTGTAAAGTATTTGTGCAATAAATAATACAGTAACACAGTGAAAACACCACAAAAATACACCACACAGGTTTAGAAAAATAGAGGATATTTATCTGGTTGAATTAAGGTCAAAACAATAAAGATTCAAGAAGCACATGTTGAGATATCACTTTTGCAAGATTAAAAAGAGTCTTAAATCTTAGAAATCAGCAGTTGTTCCTTGTTTGCACAAAGTACCTGGTTTGCTTCAAGAATAACACACACGGATACCGCAGAGGAGGAGATGCATAGAAAAATAGTGTGCGTCAGAATTTCCAGCGCGGCACACATGATGCGTAGTTTCTTTCCACGCTGCAAGGGGCTTTGTGTCGATATCCGGCGCACAGTTTTGGTTTCTCGCTGCGATGCAGGGATCTTAATGACGTCCAGGGATGATGCATGGAAATCCTGGCCAAGTGGGATGAAGTCACAGACGTCTTGTCGATCCGTTAAGTGATGCGTCTAATTTTCTGTCACACAACAGTCGCTATGTCGATTCTTTACTCAGGAAGTCAGGCTGAGTCATTCTGGTTTGGCTGTGCGTGGATCCGGTACGGCTGTGCGTCAAATTTCCAGCCGCAAGACAGGCACTATGTCGATTCCTCACTCAAGAAGTCGGGCTTCGTTGCTTCAGGTCAGCTGTGCGATGGTTTATCAGTTGCACCACGGCTGTGCAATGTTTCTGTCAGGCTGTGCGTCGATTTTAAGTCTTTTTGGCCCTGAGACTTCAGAAAACAGGAGGCAAGGTCAATCCAAGTCCTTGGGGAACACTTCTCAGCAAAGTCAGAGGGCAGCAGGGAACAGTAGGGCAGCAGTCCTTCTCAGCAAAGCAGTCCAGATGAGTCCTTTGGACAGCAAGGCAGCTCCTCTTGACAGGTTAGAGGTTCAGGTCCAGAAGTGACCGAGTTGGTGGGGTCAGAGACCCAGTTTAAATACCCAAAAATGCACTTGAAGTGCACAAGGTCCCCTTTCAATACAGGTCTGTCTACCATGGTTCAAGTAGGGGGTTTGGCAGTCCATTGTGTGAGGGTAGGCCACTAGCCTTTGAAATGTAAGTGTTAGGCCCTCCACTCTTCCAGCCAGGGAAGACCCATTCAGTATGCAAATTAGTTAAGGTGTGACTGAATATCCTGTGTTTGTGGTTGTGTGGGTGAAATGCACAAGGAAGCTATTGGGCCTGGCCCTTTTGCAGGTTCATCTCCTGACTTTTTACCTCCTTGCTCCTATTTTTTCTGACCTCTCGCTGTTGGCTCTAGGACTCCGAGCACTTTATCACTGCTTATCAGTGCTAAATTGCAGGTGCTCTCCCTTCTAAAGTTGGTATGGTTGGCTTATACCTAAATGGCATATTTAATTTACCTATAAGTCCTGTGTACAGTGGTATCTCTATACCCAGGGCCTGTAAATTAAATACTACTAGGGGGCCTGCAGCACTGCTTGTGCCACCCACCGAAGTAGCCTTTCAAACCTGTCTCAGGCCTGCTAGCACAGGGCCTGCTTGTGCAGTTTTCTGCCACAGAGACCCAGCATCTGAAGTTACTTGCCAGGCCAAGATTTTATTACATGGAAGTCACCCCTAAGGTAGGCACTAGATAGCCCTATGGGCAGGCCTAGTAGTGTGGCCTGTCCTGGTAGTGACAAACAGCCTATTTGGTTTCTTACTGCTGCGAGTGCTGCCTCCTCATAGGATTGCATTGGAAATACCCTGCCTCATGTCTAGGGGGTATTGACTGGTTTATGAGGGATAGCGTATGCATGTTTGGAATGGTTGTAATGGTAGTGAGAAATGCTGCTTACTGGTGTAAGTGGATTTTTTATTACTATTACAGAAAGGCCACTTCTAGAAAGTGAGCCTTTCTCTGTGCTTAAGACTCTGGTGTTTTTCAGCTTGTCTCCAATCCAGGTCTGGGCAGAGTAACAGTTGCGCTTTGTGCATGCTTTTCAGACAAAATGTGCACAGAGACGGTGGAGCTACATTTTTAATGGTCTACCTGGGCTGAGAGAAAGGGGAGGTGCGGCACTCATGCATCTGTAATAGCTTTGCCCTGGCCTCACACAAAAGGGTCCTTTACCCCCAACTGATGTTTGGAGACTCTGCTGGAGGAGAGAGGGGACACTCCCAGAACCAGTTGCAACTGGCTCAGAATCTCCTCTCACCTTCTTTGTGAAACCCTTGCAAAACGGAGTATAAGTACAAGGGATTTTCCCCACAATCTGTTGACATCTTGGAACTGGACATAGAATGCAGCTGGAAGGACTCACCAGGAACCACCATGGACTGTTTCTGACCTGTGACCAGCTTGGTCATTTGGAGGGACTGCCAACTGCCTGCATTCACCTTGTGTTGGCCTGCTTCTGGTCCCTGCCTCCCTGTGCTCCATTGTACTTTGTCCCCCAGGGGCAGGATGCTGTGGTCCCCGGAGGGTGCTTTTCTGTGTCTATGTTGAGCGCTTGGAGAGCACTCAGAGTAATTATCCTGACGCACCTTGGGAGCGCTGTCCTTCTGATTTACTTCACACTCTGAAAGCGCTCTGCAGCCGTCGATATCAGCGGCGCAACCTGGGCCATTTAAAATGCCCCCAGCACTGTGAAAAGCACATTGCTGCTATGAGGAATTCATCGCCGCGACCCAGGCATTTGTGGATCTCAGAGCGTGTCCAAAGCGCTCTCCTGGAAGTGCCCCCAGGGCACCTGGAAGTGAGGAAATGAGCCAGCACACTCCTACTGTGCCCCCAGGGCAAAGCACACTCCGAGGAACACCCCGGGGCACAAGTAAGCACCCACTCTGGTGCCTGCCCTCTGCTACGGCCCAGACAGGCCTTGCGGTGTGTGCTTGAAGGCAGGCATGGAAGGAAGACTCATCGGAGGCTCCCCACCCCACCGGGTCCCTCAGCTGTCTTCAGGACAGGCAGGGGGGAAGGAAGCCTCATCTGAGGCTCACCCTGCCCCACCAGAGCCCTGATTGTTCTTGCAGAGACTGTGGGCAGGGCAGAAGCCTTGCCAGAGGCCCCCCACCCCGCAAAGGTCTCTTCCTGTGGCCCCCAAGTGTTTTGTGCTTTGGTCCCCCTCTGGAGGGCCAGTTGCGGCCCAGGGGGGCCCCAGAGATCGCAGGCCCCAGGAGGGGCCTGATACAAAAGCAGGAGGGGTTGCGTGTTGCTCTCTCCCCAGTAACATCAGCGCAAGACCCCCGTGGAGCGCAAGGAGCGCAAGGGGCCCCCTTGTGCTTCGAGGCACTAGAGGTGCTGTCTTTTCATCATGACAACAGGTACTTTGTGTTTTAAATGTTCCTGATATGGACATTGAAGACTGTGTTTTCCTAGTTCTCTGATGGTGTGCCATATATGTTTGTTGATATTCTTTTTATTGACATTCTACACTGATATATTTTCATGACTTGCCAATGTTTTATAATGTTCCTGATATTGACATTTATGGTATTTCTATGACAAGTGCATTTATTTAGTAATGCGATACCTGACTATTGCTTATGTTGCAGAATAATAAGTAACCTGTGTGTTATGTGTGACTACTGCTGGTTCTGCAGAGTAACTATGATGTAACGTTCTGACAACTGCTTGAGTAGCAGGGTATTACTGCCATGTTGTGTTTGGGCTAATAACTATGTTTGTGTACAATACAATTTATTTTATATAACTTGGTACTGTGTTTGCTTTGTGGTGGGGATAGTGCATCACATGTCTTGTGTGTGTTGTGCAAACGCTTTACACATTGTCTTGGGGATAGGCCTGACCGCTCGTGCCAAGCTATCAAGGGGGTGAGCAGGGGTTATCTTAAACGTGTAACTCCCTTGCCCTGACTAGAGTGGGTTGGTTCTGCCTGGCTTAGGTGCATACCCTAGCCAACCAGAAACCCCATTTCTAACAGAAGCTGCTAACCAGCCCAGCCTAGCCCAGCCCAGACTTTGATTGGAGACAGGCTGTAAGGTACAGGTGGATTTTAAGTGCACAGAAATGCTCACTTTCTAAAAAAGGGCATTTCTAAAATATTAATAAAAAATCCAGCCTCCCCAAAAAGCAGGATTATCTGTTACAATTTTGGCCATACTAAATATGACCTAGCTACCCCTTTCTGATCAGAATCTACCACTCAAACAGTATAGGAGGGTAGCCCCAATGCTATCCTATGAAAGGAGCAGGTCTCACAGCAGTGGAAAACTAATTTAGGAGATTTCCACTACCAAGACAGATAAAACACACATGTACATGTCCTGACTTTTACCTATACAGCAACCTGCCATATGGGTTACCCAGGGCCTACCTTAGGGGTGACTTATATGTAGAAAAAGGGGAGTTTAAGGTTTGGCAAGTACTTTATTATGCCAAATTGACATGGCAGTGAGACTGCACACACAGGCGTTGCAATGGCAGGCCTGAGACATGGTTAAGCTGTTACTTATGTGGGTGGCACAACCAGAGCTGCAGCCTACTAGTAGCATTCAATTTACAGGCCCTGGGCACATGTAGTGTTTACTAGGGACTTACAAGTAAATTAAATATGTCAATTGGGTGTTAGCCAATGTTACCATGTTTTAGGGAGAGAGCACATGCTCTTTAGCACTGGTTAGCAATGGTAAAGTGTCCAGAGTCCTAAAGCCAGCAAAACTGAGGTCAGAAAAAGAAGAGGAGGAAGGCAAAAGGTTTGGGGGGTGACCCTGCACAGAGGCCATTTCCAACATTGGCCCAACAGGGTGACAAAATGCCTGGGCTGTGATCCTGAGCTGAACCAGGGAATTTTGAAAATTCTGGATGAGCCATAAGATGTACATGAATAGTTTTGAGACCTCGGAATATGAACTGAGTGCACGTATTCCACCCCAGTTTATACCCCACTGCCTAAGGGAATGAAAACTGCACTCTAAAGCATATATATATATATATATATATATATATATATATATATATAAAGTGCCAACGCAGACAAAACAGAAAATCACACTGACTTTACCTATAAGTGATCAGTAATAATATGAGGCCTATGCCAGGTCAATATCTAACCCTGCAGAGTCACCTCTGTGCCAGAATATATATATGCAGTTACTGGGCTGTGCATGACAGTAGTATCCCAGGCATAGCCTGCCATGTGTGCATAAGCATGTGCACTTACGCTAAAGTGTAACCATCCAAGTGACCCTTATCTGCATCACAGAGGCCTTATCCTAAGAAGACGACACTGGCTGTAAACACATGCATTTAGCATGTGGTTACCATTGGTGAGACACACATAGTGAGGCTTATCCACAGTTAAGAAAAAGTCCAAGACCGGCAGATCCAAACAGCAAACAGTGTAGTTATATTAAATGGGTGGAACTCATTTTGCAATACGTTATATATTCAGAAATAATTTTTACTTATGTAGTGAATAGGTCAATGTAGTGGATGCAATATTGTGTTTGCTGTGGGTGATAAAATGGATTAGACTGGCAGCTATTAAAATGGCAAATTCGTGGGTGTTCCAATAACTGAACTAGACATCCAGCTAGAGTTGAATGTAACTTATTCAGAGTCCTAAGAACAGAAATTATGCTAGGTTAGTCAGTGGTAAAATGTAAATCTCTTAAATGCATTCTGTGAAATGAAATCACCAAAATAGTTTATTGTTGTAGAAAACTGACTTTAGTCAATCAAGTAGATTTACAAGAGCATAGAAGGGCATTCATGCACTTCTCTCTTGCAACTAGGAACATTTATGAATTTTGTTTAGATCTTTAGTACTTGAACTGTTTGAACCTGTTTCAAAAACAGTACTTACAATTTAAATGCACCACAGGGTGTAATTGGGTAAAGCTGTCAGATTTGCTGTTAGGGTCTGGGACCATACTAGCTTCCTCTTATGAATAAGTTATTTATCTTCAGTAATGATCTTTCAGGTGGATACACTATGTACCTTCTGATTCTTCTTCTTATTAATATCCCTAAGCAAAAACTGGATGTGAAAAGTTTGTAATATCTCTTCTGTGCTGGCCAGTGGCACTTGCTCTTTGTCAGCATCAGTTACTGCATGGATATGAAATATTTGGAGCTAGAACACGCATCTGTGAAGCTCTGAAACCAGTTCCTCATTAAATTTTTCAATCTCTTATAGGCAGACATGAAGTCTCCTTAATTGGAGAACAAAAAGTACAACAATTTCAACTTGAAATCTTATTATTCAGATGAATACAACAATCCTTCAGAAAGGGGAGGTGGGCAGAATCACTGAAAAATCTGCAGTTAGATATAGAATCAACTAAAAAGATAATTATCTAAGGTGAGTCATACTTTCTGATGGATACTTACACCAAAGCATTCCATAGCTTTTACATGGTTACCAAAGCATTCACGGCCTCCCTCCGCTGGTGGGTCTTAAGAATTGGTTACAGCAGAAAGTCCTGGACCACGGAATGAGTTATATAGCCATACCTACTCACCTATGAATCCAGGTAATAATTCTTGGCAAACATAAGAAGAGATGCCCAGGTTACCGAACAACATATTTCAGCTATGGGTACACCTCTGGCCATCATTAAAGAAGATGCTTTCTCTTTTGGAGATTGAGCTCTGATTCTGCTTGGTTGTTCCTTTGTGAGAAGGACATCAGAAATGTTAATACAAAGAACAATCCACTGGAACAAAGTTTTCTTCTGAACCACCTTGCCCTTTTTTGTTGCCATCTTATCTGACATAACGTTGGTCACTTGGCTCCGGCAATGTAGTGGCTGGTCACCCTACGAAGGTCCAGTCTAGGAAGCATTTCATCCTCCCTACTGGAATATGGTCGAGTGTAAGAAAATACATGTGTCACATAATGATTAACTCCATAAGGATTAGGGTAGTCACCTTTGGTAGGAAATATACTTTTATTCTGAGAACCAATTTGGATAGAAACAAATAAAAAGTGGTCGCAATTCAGTGAACCACCAGGGTAAAGTGATGACCACCAAAAGACGCAGACTTAAATGCCTGAATCTGCAACAGGCAGGTATTTGAAGAATTTCCAATCGAGGACTAAATTGAGATCCCATTTGGGCATCAAAAAACGTCAGCTCTATTGGGGACTTGAACAGTGAGGATTGGTCCGGCAGACAGATAAACACTGATAAGACTGCAGCATAGTGCTTAACTGGTCCCACTGCACAATCTTGATTAGCCATCAAAAGCACACAGTGCAATAACTTTAGCGTGATGAGACTTGAGGAAGTGAGGCTCACAATTTTATTTTTACACTGGCAATGAGCCAGTGCCACTGTCCGGTATAAAGTGGTTTTGTGCTGGGACACATACGGACAGGGTAATGCCAACCACCTCAGTGGGCAGATGAAAAGAACTCCCCTTCCCCCAAATGTAAGTCATGAATGTGCAGGCTATGGAGGCTGAGATTAAGTCCCTTTCCCTCTGACTATGAGAAGAGGTCTGCTCTGAGTAGAAGCTGAAGTAGGGGACATCGGGAAAGTCTCAGAACATCTGCATATCACATCTTTCTCAGTCAATTGAAAACTACCAGAATGACGTGTGCCTAGTCTTGGCACAACTTCCTCAACACTTGAAGGACAAAGAGCGTGTAGGAAGATACTTAGGGAAATAGAAAAATCTAATGCAACTAAAATACAAGTCCAAGTCTATGTGCAATAGAAACTGAAAGGTTTCTATTACAATGGCCATGTGCATCCTTCAAGAGTAGTGAACAAATCCACCTTAGGCAAAGAAGCACCTCTCATGGGCAGACATCACTGGTACTTAGTAAGATGATGCAGGCTGACGGTTCTGGGCTTCAGGGAGCCTGCCATAAAGCTGTCAAACAGTCAAGTGCTAAGTACAATAGCTGAGCCAAGACTCTTGACTTCTCAGGAGAAAACATAAGATACCACGCAGCCCCGCTACTACAATACAATTGTGCTGTCCATCAGGATCTGGGCTGATTGACCATGAAGGTAAGGCAGAAAAACAGGGGTTCTCATGGTACTGGCCATATAACACACAGTGTACAAATCTGTTTGTCTAGTCTGTTCCTGACCACTGCTGCAAAGTTACCTGTCAAGTGGTCCAGAAGGTTCAACACCTCCACCTGCACTATCATCAAATCAAATCAAATCATTAGCATTTATAAAGCGCGCTACTCACCCGTGCGGGTCTCAAGGCGCTAGGGACAAAGGGGGTGGTTATCGCTGCTCGAACAGCCAGGTCTTTAGGAGTCTCCGGAAAGCGGAGTGGTCCTGGGTGGTCCTGAGGCTGGTGGGGAGGGAGTTCCAGGTCTTGGCCGCCAGGAAGGAGAAAGATCTCCCACCCGCCGTGGAGCGTCGGATGCGAGGGACGGCGGCGAGTGCGAGGCCAGAGGAGCGGAGGGGGCGGGTGGGGACGTAGAAGTTGAGGCGTCTGTTGAGGTATTCCGGTCCCTTGTCGTGGAGGGCTTTGTGTGCGTGGGTGAGAAGTCGGACGGTGATCCTTTTGCTGACTGGGAGCCAATGCAGGTGTCTCAGGTGTGCGGAGATGTGGCTGTTGCGGGGTACGTCGAGGATGAGGCGGGCTGAGGCGTTTTGAATGCGTTGCAGGCGATTTTGGAGTTTGGCGGTGGTCCCAGCGTAGAGGGTGTTGCCGTAGTCCAGGCGGCTCGTGACGAGGGCGTGGTGTCGGCGGGGATCCAGCGGAAGATCTTGCGGAGCATGCAGAGGGTGAGGAAGCAGGCGGAGGACACGGCGTTGACTTGCTTGGTCATGGTGAGAAGGGGGTCCAAGATGAAGCCGAGGTTGCGGGCGTGGTCTGCGGGGGTCGGTGCGGTGCCGAGGGCCGTGGGCCACCAGGAGTCGTCCCAGGCGGACGGGGTGTTGCCGAGGATGAGGACTTCAGTTTTTTCAGAGTTCAACTTTAGGCGGCTGAGCCTCATCCAATCTGCGACGTCCTTCATACCCTCTTGTAGGTTGGTCTTGGCGCTGGCGGGGTCCTTGGTGAGGGAGAGTATAAGTTGGGTGTCGTCGGCGTAGGAGGTGATGATGATGTCGTGCTTGCGTACGATGTTAGCGAGGGGGCTCATGTAGACATTGAAGAGTGTCGGGCTGAGTGATGAGCCTTGAGGTACGCCGCAGATGATCTCAGTGGGTTCTGAGCGAAACGGAGGGAGGTAGACTCTTTGGGAGCGGTTTACGAGGAAGGAGGCGATCCAGTCCAGGGCCTGGTCTTGGATCCTGGTGGAGCGGAGGCGGGTGGTTAGGGTGCGGTGACAGACGGTGTCAAAGGCAGCCGAGAGGTCGAGAAGAATGAGGGCGACTGTTTCACCGTTGTCCATCAGGGTTCTGATGTCGTCTGTGACTGAGATGAGGGCGGTTTCAGTGCTGTGGTTGGTTCAGAATCCGGTCTGTGAGGGGTCGAGCAGGTTGTTGTCTTCCAGGAAGGTGGTCAGCTGTTTGTTGACGGTCTTCTCTATTACTCATCCACAGTGCATGGGTGGTAATGTCTAGTAAGCAGGTGGCTTATCGAGTTTTGCTTCAAACATGAAGAACCTTATACCACCAGGCTTTATTGTAAGGGATGGGTGGATAGGAACTCCAAGTCTCCAAGAAGGCTGGTGGAATTTCGGCTTCGGACAGTGGTAAGGTGGCACTGGGTGTTCTGCTGGCAGCAGCGCTGCGTCCCATCTCCTGCCAGAGGACCCCCTGCAAGCAGGTAAGTCGGGTGCTCCGACAGGGAAGGGGTGGGGGGGTGTTGTATGTGTGTATGTTTCTGTGTGCGTGCATGCGGGTGTGGGGCATGTGGAATGCATGTGTGCATGAATGGATGTGAGCATGCTTGTATGTTGTGATGTGTGAATGCGTGTGTGCTTGTATGTATGTCAGTGTGTGTGGATGTGTGTATGCATGGATATATGCCTGTGTCAGTGAATGTGGGTATGCGTGTGTATGTCTGTACATGTAGGTGTGTGTATGTCGGGGGTCAGAAGGGGGAGCGGTAGGGTGGGGGAGGACTCACGGAAGGGGGCAGGGAGATCCCTATCAGTGGCAGGGAAGGAATTCCCTGGCACTGATAGTGCCTACCACCATGGTTTTCTTGGAGGTAAAAAAGCCACGGAAACCATGGCGGTGGGTGGGGTCATATTCCTGTGGGCGGCCTAGTGACAGCCACTGGGCTGGAGACTATAGTAAACTTTGAGTGAAAACTATGACTGAAAGGAAGCCGAAGGCAACTGTGAGGGGTTTGTCTTAGGCAGAATTACAACTTTTCTTCACGTCTCTCGGACAATATACGTAGTTTGCATTTCTAAAGGATAAATGATGTCAACAAGTATTAGCATCATTTAAATGGATTAAATTTAACAGAAACATATCAAAATCTGAAAAAGGGATGCAAAAAACAATTTCAAGCCATCCTACACCCCTGTTTCATTGTTCTTAGCTGGACTAGATGAATAGCGATGAATAGCGAAACCCATCGAAGATCATGTGCCACGCATAACTTCTGCTAATCTCATGATGTATTTTTCATCTCTGTAAAGTGTGCTGGTGACCTAAGGGAATATAGTCCCACAAAACAAAAAAAAGAAACAAAGTCTTCTCTTCATACGTCCTGACCTCCATATTCCTCTGCAAGAAACTTTCACACATTTAACTACTGTAATTTAAGCATCTATCCATCACATAATGCATAGCAAAATCTGCATACCAAACAAAGGAGGACGTTGACCTCATAAATACCTTGTAAGACAAATAAATAGATGCCAGCCACAAAACATCCATGATCAGATAATATGGCTTCGAATTCACTGAATATTTAAAGTTCAATGTTTGCTAAGAAATATCTTCTTGAGAGAGCAGAACCAATGCCTGTAAATTCTTTTAGTGTGACCACAAACAGATAAAACTTCTATGAATGGGATCAATCATCATAGCTGAGCCATGTGTTCCGCCCGCCGGTCCACAGGAATGATCATTATACAGCCGGCGGGGATCCAGGGACGCTGGCGGTCAGCAGTTTGACCACCAGCATGAACACGGAGGTTTTGACCGCTGTGTTCATAATGAGGGCCAAAGTCACAAAATTGCCAAGAAACCCAACCCACTGTTTGTGAAGTTACCCAGAATGTGTTAATATTTATTTTGAAAGCTCTACCAGATGCAGAGCTCTTAGCAAATGGCATGCTACTTCAGCGCAATGCTGTTTGGTTAACACCTCTGTGTCCTTAGGCTATAAACAGAAATCCTGCAATCATTTTCATTGCTCAATGAAAAATGGTGATTTTCTATTGGATAGCTGTCTTCTTCTCTAACAAAGGCTTTTTTTGATCCTTGTCCTCTAATTGGAAAAAAAGTCTAGCTGGGACATCATAATGTTGCTGCATCTCTTATTCTTATGGAATCAGTGGCCCTAGTGGCTATCATTCTGAAGACACAGTATTATTGGCATAAAATGACCTTTATTACTGTTGGTGGACCACTTCAATGCTCTTGGAAATGCCAGTCCCAGAGTCCCCAATGGGCATGTCAAAATGTATGTCCTTGTAGCTATGGCATCTTTTAGACTTTTCATCCTTGGCGTGGTCTACCTTAACTTTTTGCCTCTGTTCCCCAGGTTGTTGATGTGTGCAGGACTCTGATCTTACTGTTTTTGTTACTCTGGGCACTTTACTACTGCTAACCAGTGCTAAAGTGCAAGTGCTCCTTTACAAAAGGTGTATGTAACTGGCTTATCCATTATTGGCATATTTGATTTATTAGTAAGTCCCTAGTACAGTGCACTAGAGGTGCCCAGGGCCTGTACATCAAATGCTACTAGTGGGCCTGCAGCACTGGTTGTGCCACCCACATTAGTAGCTCTGTAAACATGGCTCAGACCTGCCACTGTAGTGTTTGTGTGTGCAGTTTTAAACTGCCAATTTGACTTGGCCAGTGTCCCCACTTGTCAGGCCTAAACCTTCCCTTTTCTTACATGTAAGACACCCCTAAGGTAGGCCCTAAGTACCCCCATGGGCAGGTTGCAGTCTATGTTTAAGGTAGGACATATGAATGTGTTTTATATGTCCTGACAGTGAAATACTGCCAAATTCGGTTTTCACTGTTGCAAAGGCCTATCTCTCTCATAGGTTAACATGAGGGTTCCCTTTAAATATGATTAAAGTGTAGCTGCCCTTTGGGAGCTGATAGGCATATGGAGTTGGGGGTCTCTGAACTCACAATTTGAAAATACATATTTTAGCAAAGTTGATTTAAAGATTGTGTGTTTGAAAATGCCACTTTTAGAAAGTCAGCATTTTCTTGCATATACCATTTCTGTGACTCTGCCTGTTTGTGGATTCCCTGTCTGAGTCAGTTTGACAGTTGGGCTGGTTGCACCTCACACTAGACAGTGACACAAAGGGAGCTGGGGTGTAGTCCGCATTTCCTGATGAGCCATCTGTGCTAGGAGGGAGGAGAGGAGTGGTCACTCATACCTGAAAGGGCTGCGCCTGTCCTCAAACAATGCAGTCTCCAACCCCCTGGTGAGCGTCTGGGGCCAGGCAGGATTTCACATTTAAGAGAGACTTTACTTTATTTACTTTGAAGTAGGCCTACTTCAAAGGAGAAATTGGGTATAAGAAGGTTACCCAAAACCACAGACTTTAGAAACACTTCTGGAAACAAGAGGAACCTCTGCCTGAAGAGCTGAGGAAGAAGAGCTGCCCTGCATGTGACTGTGCTTTGTGGAGCTATTCTGCAGTTGCTGCTTCCGCCACAGTAAGAGGGTAAAGACTGGACTTTGTGTGCCTTCCATCTTGAGAAGAGCTCTCCAAGGGCTTGATTTAGAGCTTTCCTCCTGTTATTTGAAGTCTCAGGGACAGCAAAGACTTCTCTCTGCCAGCACCTGGTGTCTCTGGAGGTACTCCTACTCTGCCCTGTGGTGCCCATCCAGTTCCTGGGACCCTGAAATGATAAGCTGGCATCCTAAAGAAAAGGAAATCCATACACAGAGTGCCGTGCAGGGAAAAGATCGACGCAACTCCGATCTCCGTGGCTAAAAATCAACGCTCGCTGGAAACACGACCGAAGAATCGATGCACGGAGCAGGAGAAATGACGCGCAGCATCGCTGACGGAGGCTGGGAGATTGCGTGGTTTTCGGATCATTGTGCGGCTGGATTTCCGACGTAAGTACTGCTGGGCTTGTAAAAACAACGCAAGGCCTGCCCGGACCCGAGAGTATCGACCGGATTGACACATCGCTCTCCTGCAGAGAGAAGAAATGACGCGCCCGATCCGACGAAAGGAGAAACAATGGAAGGTCCCGCTTGTGAGTGGAATCGACGTATCGCAGGCCCTTTTCGACGTGCACTCGTCCGTGCAGGGTTATTTTTGACGCACCCAAGGTACTTTTTGACGCTAACAGTATTAGTGTGTGTTTAAAACTACTTAAAGACTCTTATTGCCTTTTTATTAATAACTTGACTTGCGTATTGTGGATTTTTGTTGTTTTGTTCTTTTGTTTTGATAAATATTTCCTATTTTTCTAAACCTGTGTTGTCTCATTTTGTAGTGTTTTCCTCAAGTTACTGTGTGTGTTGGTACACATATTTTAAACCTAGCACTCTGAAGTTAAGCTTACTGCTCTGCCAAGCTACCAAGGGGGTAAAGCAGGGGTTAGCTGAGGGTGAGTCTCTTTTACCCTGACTAGAGTGTGGGTCCTTGCTTGAACAGGGAGTAACCTGACTGTAAACCAAAGATCCCATTTCTAACAGCATCAAATATACTTTTGGACCCACTGCAATGAGCCACAGACCATTCTGGAATAGGTTTCTGATTTACAAATTCCAATCCAGGACAGAGGTTCTTTCCACCTCTTAAGACCACTCAGCTTTTATAAAGTGCTGACGGATATATTTTCTCTGCCTCTCAACTGGTAGTCTGATAGTTTTCTAACCTGTCAACGTCTCAAGCATGTAGCTAATCTCTGGAATAATGCTTTAGGTGTAGTAGGAGAAAAATGGGATCCTTCTGAAATCTCTATTCTGTGCCTGCAACTCTCAGAGTCTCTCTCCTCTACATGCCTTGTCATTACATATGACGCTATGCTTCCCAAAACTGAGATTGTTTTGACTGTTCCTTCACATTCAGGTGCAAGGGCCTATCGGAGGAAGGATCCACAGAAGGAGAGAGGGCTGTCATATATGCTTCTTCCCAAATCAGGGAAATGTTCTTTAGAAATGTTATTACTGGAGGAATAAATAGGAGCGAAGTGATACTTTGGGGTTAAATTTTTTGCACATCTAATCTAAAAGAAGAGGATCAAGCTAACTAGATGACAAATTCTCCATGGGTAACCCACACATCATGTTACCAATGTAAGGGGAAATGAATGGGGAAAAGGGTGGTGTGAGGGGCTATAGTGGTTCAGAATGACATGCCTACGACTAATGAGAGACTAATTTGAAAAGTAGTCCATCCACAAAGCTATCTAGGTGACATACATGTTCAGGACCTACCACAAAGAGAGCATGAGGCATCTGCATAAGGCATCTCAGGCTCCTGTAAAGTTAACAGAAACTGCATAACTCTGTAGGATTGCTAAAGATCACTTATTGTATTAGAGGAATAGTTCTATTTTAACTATGGTATTTCCCTAACATGTTTTCTTCCATTAAAGCTCTTCGGAGGAGGTCAACCTTGTTAGCCTTGCTGTCATGGAACGATGCATAACAATTCAATTGGTAAAATATCCATATACTTCTTCTAGCAAAGAAGTAACACCTCGGTCCAGACAAGGTACATCTGAAGCCACATGTTTCAAAAGCACAAACATATTGTGGTGGCGCTGAAACAAATCAGCACATTATTTTTCACAGTTGTT
Organism: Pleurodeles waltl; assembly: GCF_031143425.1. Classification (NCBI taxonomy): domain Eukaryota; kingdom Metazoa; phylum Chordata; class Amphibia; order Caudata; family Salamandridae; genus Pleurodeles; species Pleurodeles waltl. The sequence goes on from NC_090440.1 coordinate 1,847,139,338, forward strand.
TGCCTTCGGTAAAGCTGACTTCAGTAGGTCTACACAACACTATGATGGATGTTGTCCCTGCATCTTTCATTTAGTTTTTAATCTTCATTTAGGATAGTCACCGATTTTCAAAGAGGTAATATTTTTTCATTAAAACGATTCGATTTGCTCTAAGGTACTTTCCGGACATCATGATATTTCACTTCATTTAAAGTTAAGAGGGCCTCATCCTTGTTAGGTGGAGCTGTCTTTCAGTGTTACAGAAATGATGAAATACAGAGAACTCTCTTCCAGCAAGGGCGCAACCCCTTGACACAGACCACTGGCTCCCAAAGCACAAGTATCACGTTTCAAAAACACAAACACAAATTGCTGAAGCAGTAAGGATTTTTCTCAACTGCTTGTTTTAATAACACTTGATCACTGTATTTTATATATATAAAGGAAGACCTCATCAGAAACCTTTTGGGTAACAGTGATCACATGGCGCTTCCCAATGATTCTCTGGAAGTGTAGTTCTGTACTATTTATTATTAATAAGGGTGAGCTTGCTGTTATTTGTCACCTGAATATAAAAATACTCATAATATTGAAGTTTCCCTAGAGCTTCTTATCAAGGCCTTTCTTTTGTATGCCTCATCTGTAGATAGCTTTAGCTTCTTATTGGCAAGAGACATACTTAATTTAGTATACGCTTGCACTGGGTTGTGTCTGCCCCTTGCTCATGATTTGATGTATTTTTGTCTCAGTTCTGTGCTTCTAATTTAATGGCCGTCCCTCCTATTCTTGTATTCGTCCTTCCAAGGAAACATTTCGGGGTAACTGCGTTTTAAATAAATGACTTGTATCTCCCAACTTCTAACATCAGGACATTGACTGCTTTGCAATATACTAGGGACCATTTTATCTCTCTCTTCAGGCTATCTCCTTCCTGTTTTGTTTATTCTTTCCCTTCCCTCCTCTCTTAAATTAAACAATCCTCAGTGTCCAATTTTGAATGCTTAAAACCATTCCAGCTATGCATACAGACGAAGAGTGCACATACCACCTTGTAATGGTTTTCTTATGCTTTATGAAACACATACAAAACAGCCACCTTAAATGAGTGTAAATTGACAACATCCATCTTGTAATGTTTTCTCATAAAGCTTAAGAAAACATTTTCAAATGGGGCCACAGAGCATGTAGTAGCATCCACAGTGGCCATCTTTTAATGTTTTTTTTCCCTGAAGCATAACAAAAACCAATGGAAGATGGCTGAGAGTGAACACTCTCATGCAAGTGTGTTAGAAATGGGGTCTCTAGTTGACAGAGGTATGCACCCTGACCAAGTAGTGACCGCAATCCTAGTCAGAGTAAGTCACAAAACAACTTAACTTATCCTGTGTTCACCCTCCGGTAGCTTGGCACAGAGCAGGTAGGCTTAACTTAGAAAACAATGTGTAAAGTATTTGTGCAATAACTCATAAATTAATCCAATGATTGCATCACAAAAAATACTCCAGACCAGTTTAGGAAATAGATAACATTTATCTGAATAAAATAAGACTAAAATGGCAAAATTCCAATATGCACGTGTCAAGATATCACTGTTTAAAGGTTTAAATGAGTATCAATCCTAAAGAATCAGTAGTTGTATCATTTTAACACACAGTACCTGGGATGCGTAACAAATATACCGCAGAGGGCCACAGAGGTGGAGATGCATGAGAAAGTAAAGCAATGCATTCGTTTTTTGGTGTGGCGATGCGTTGTTTCTTTCTCCGTGGCAAGGTGATACGTCGGTTTCCAGGAGCGTAGCATTGGTTCCACACTGCAATGTAGGGATAGTTTGATGCCCAGGGGCAATGTGTGGAAGAAATTCAGAGCGCATTGTGACGAGGCAGCAGGTGCTGCATTGATCTGGCAGTGGATTTTCTACTCTTTTGTGAAGTCTATGCTAGCCTTGAGACTTTGGAACAGAAGGCATACTCAATCCAAGTCCTTCGAGAGCACTTGTGGGGAAACACAGAGTCTTTCCAGCAGTGTCAGGGGCCAGCAGGCAACAGGGCAACCTGCAGGTCAGCCATCCTTCCAGCAAAGCAGTCCAGATGAGTCATTTGGGCAGTTAGGCAGTCACTCTAACAAAGTCCAGTTGTAAGCCCAGAAGTGTCTGATTTTTTGGGGTCACAGACCCAGTATACTCAAATGTGCCTCTGAAGTGGAGGAAAGCTTCAAAGGGTGGTTTTGAAGTGCACAGATTTCCCTTTCAACCCAGCCCTGTCTGCCAACACCCCTCTGGGGGGTTATCAGTCTTTTGTGTGAGGGCAGGACACTGGCCTTTGAAGTGAGAGCTGCTCCAATCTTCCTGCCCAGGAAGACCCCTCAGTATGCAGATGAATACAGATGCAGCTAAGTGTCCTATGTTTATGGCTGTCTGGGTGGAATGCACAAGATGAGCTGTCAACCGGCACAGACCAGATGTGGACTGGAGACAGGCTATAAGGCACAGATAGCAGTACATGCAGACAAATGCTTACTTTCTAAAAATGGCATTTCTAAAATAGCAAATTAGAATCCAACTTCACCAGTAAGGAGGATTTCTCACTACCATTTCACCCATACCAAACATGAAAAGGCTATTTCTCTCAGATCAGAAATTACTATTTAAAAGCATGTAATGGAATTTCTAATGCTGGCCTATGAGAAGAGCAGGCTTCACAGTAGTTTTTCACTACCAGGGCATGTAAAAATGTCCTGCCTTTTACTTACATAGCATCCTGCCCTATGGATTACGAAGTGCCTACCTTAGTAGTGACATATTTGTAAAAAAAAAGGGGAATTTAAGGCTTGGCAAGTAGTTTTAATACCAAGTTGAAGTGGCAGTGAAACTGCACACACAGGCCTTGCAATGGCAGACCTGAGACAGGGTTAAGAGATTACTTATATGGGTGGCACAATCAGTGCTTCAGGCCCACTAGTAGCATTTAATTTAAAGGCCCTGGGCACATCTAGTGCACTTTACTAGGGACTTATGGATAAATTAAATATGTTAATTCGGTATGAGCCAATGTTACCATGTTTAAGCTAGAGAGCATATGCACTTTAGCACTGGTCAGCAGTGGTAAAGCATGCAGAGTCCTAAAACCAGTGAAAACGAGATCAGAAAAATGGCAGAAGGGAGGCAGAAAAATGGGGGAAGACCACCATAAGGCTGTCAGGTCTAACAATGAGTATATGTGAGTATCCTGAAATGCTTTTAAAACCATTAAAATAGGATGGGACCCCATGCAAGTATGCACAGTGGCCATTCTCGTATGGTTTTTAATGAAAAACCCCTATCAATATGGCTAAGGGATATACATGTGCATAGTCATCGGTCAAAGGTTGGCAAATGGTATCAAAACCAATACATATTGTCTTTGCCAATGACATTTATTACTGCTTCCATATTTACTTTCCAAACATTTAATTTTCTAAATGCACGCTTGAAGGTGATTATGCCAAGACAAAAAGGTAGTGGATCATTCTAAGAATTCGCCTTCCAGAGGTGTGGAAATATCATAAATACATCCTACAATCTAACTGTAGCCCACCATGTTAAAGACTCAACACAGTAACTGACTTTAAAATAGTTTTTTCTTAAACAAGAGCAATATTTAGTAGGAAAGTCTAAATCACTTGGAATATGTGTTCATCCATGAAGTCATCCCTAATCCCCCCAAAAAAACACATCATACATGCTGATATATGTTAATTGAATGGAGCATGGCTACTCGAAAGAAATTATATTATTTTGCTACTTAAGCTCCACTAGGACATTCATTTCTCCTTTGAATGAAAGTTGAAAAAAATCTATTTACTAATTTTAAGTAATCTTTTTGGGCACTGCTTGAGCTGGTAACTGAGGGTGACCCATGCTATGTTTCCCCAAGATAATTGTTAGAGCTTGCAGAGAAGCTGCCTCTGTCACTGACACTAGAACAGAAACCTGACTACCGCTAAATCTGATGCTCTTTCAGTGGTTTAGGACTATCAGAACCACATGTTTAGAACAAAAAACCGCTTCTGTGCTTATCTGGAAAAATATGCTGCTTTCCCAATCCACGCGACATGAACGGAATGCTCGCATCTTTCAAATAGTGCTGTTAGACACGAATGCAAAGAGCCCATAGGTGGTTGGGCTGTTCACGAAGCCACCCACCCGGGCGCAGGAAGATCTTTAGGACAATAAGTAGCGCACGGGCTGTGGGTAACCAAAGACAAGAGGTAGACAGCCGGGAGCACTCCATCAACATGGCTGCATAGATATTTTCTTTCTGAGACATGGACCGAGCAAGCAATGAAACGCTTTTAAGTTTGACAGCGATAAAACGCACTCAGGTCTCAAGTCTATACTACAGCATAAGAGTTCCCTCCAACCGGACAACTTACCTCAAGGGTCTCTCAGACATCGAGCAGCAGAATGGCGTATTTTTGAAAAAAAAAAAATGAAAACAGTTAACAGTGTCGAAGTGTGTCATTCAAGCAATCATCTCAGCAGGAACAGCATCATAATAAAGTCAGCGGCAAGACAGAATGCCATTATGGTAATCTCCATAGAGAGTGTAAGATTTGTAGCCTATCCCTGGTCACTGAGCGCTGCACTTCGGCAAGATGCTCAGTTTTATCACATTCATCCGTGGTTGAAGAGTTCAGCGCACAGAAACCTGCCTGACTAATGAATGATTCAGTAGTGAATTTCTCAATAGCGCAGTGACGATTTTTGAATAAATCACATGGAACATGAAATGCATTTTTAAAAGCAATACCAAACAGCCCTCCATCACATCCACATCAGATTTACTTCAGTGGTTTAACCCAAAAGTTACCAGAAGAGAGAGACTGCAGAATCACTGTAAACACTCCAGTATCAAGATTCAGGGAACACCTATTCCGCCTCATGATAAAGAAGAAGGCTGGCTGCAAGTTAGCTGGAACTTTTTCACCCTCTGAAGTCCAGATCACACAGCGCTCGCAGCTTCGTCCGAGACAGGAAACACTATTGGCACGCGCTGTGCCTCCGAATCAATTCAAAGGTACAGTTGGGTTAGAGTTATTCCCTTTCCTCCTTTTTGTGCCCCATTCCTAGGATCAAAAAAAGTGTGCATGTGACGTGTTATAGAGGGCTTACAGATAGCAGGGCAGGACTTCTTGAAACAGGTCTATAAACTCAGGATCGCTCATTTGCCCCTTGGTAGGTTATTCGTAGAAATGCAATAAACATCAAGTGGCTTCCTGATTTTTCGCCGAGTCAAGTCTTTTTTAAAGAGCATAGATGCGCAAACGGTAAATCAAAATACAAGGCCTACAAATAGAGGAAATCAGTACATCAAGTTTACTAGTAATTAAACATCACCCATATTAAACAAGCATTAACATAGCTAGGAGGTTTGTTTTTTTGTCTTTATGTTAAATACAAATACAAGGTCACCCAACATAAGACAACACATGAACACACACATTCAAAACCACCAAACAATCCTTTAACTAAAAAACACATGCACGCATGTATGCATATGTACAAGGAGATAAACAGGAACACATGCACATAGGCACAAAGGCATCCATGCATACAGACCAACAAATATTCAGACACACATACCGCCGACACTTTCTTACAGCCATACAGGCACCTGAATACAAAGGCCAATAGGAGTAAAGTAACTCGTGCATATATACCAAATGTTACAGCAAACTGTGCTGCAGTGGAGCAGTGTGACTATGCAGAAGGTCAGCACCTGATGATGCGCAGTGGGGAATCATCGTATGACAGGCAACAGGTGACCAGAGCAAGAAGTGCAGTAGAGGGAGGCGTGCATCCCATAGCCTAGGGTGGAATACACCTTTGGCACATAGAGTAACAGTAGAGCCTCTAGATTACACAGGGGACTCAGGTTGCTTCAAGGGAGCTGGAGCAATGTATCCCAGGGAAGCCATGGGGGGGGGGATGTTTTAAGAGAAGTCCTAAATGATGGGTTAGTGGTCAGCACTTGGTGAGGTAACGGTTGATAATAATGCTTAAGGATAGTACTGGTGACAGTAACATGGTACACACTGTGATGTGCACTAGGAACACAAAGTGATTTGGAGCAGCAGGCATGGTGAGACACAGCAAAGATCACATAGTTATGTCGGGATGGTGGCAGTGAATGGTTAAAAAAGTCTAAAGTTGTACATAGGCAGGCATGCGTAGTTCACCTAGTACTTGTATTTCCTTTCCATTGCGGTCCTTCTAATATTTATTCTTTTATAAATGAATTTAAATTTCAGGATGCAAGGATTAAGATGGAGTAAAAGGAAGAGAGTAGGAGAGAAATCTACTGAGTGATAATTTGAAACTCATATACATACTCTCCCAGTTGTGATAGTTATCCTATTATAAATGAACTCAAGTTAACGGATTCAAAGAGGAGAAGGAAACATAAGAATAAGAGAAAGGAAACATAGTAGGAAGAATACAAAGAAGGGGCAGTACAGGAATGGAATTCTGTTACGGTGATCAGCTAATGCTCTCTTACAGGACTAAGTATTTATTTCTCACAGGGACAAAGAGTGAGCGAGCAAAGCTACGGCACTAGTCACACCAGGAGTTCCTTTTGAAGTCCCGGAAGGAATAAACTTGTTTTGCACTATCTGATGGGGAAAAGCCAGCTTAACAGAATAGGTCTTCCAGACCATTACATCTGAAAAATTCCCAGAATGCCATGTAAGGGAGGGAAGCAGTCTGAAGCCTTTCCGAGAAAATGCTAGGCACAGTTGGAGGAGAGAATAGGTATCCTTGGGTTGGTAGGCACGTCCACTTTCTAGAACTCTTCACCCAGGGCTGGTTGTAACACTGGTGGCCCCTGGTGCAACAATGATTGTTGGCACTCCCCAATGGCCACCTCCACCATGTATTCCCTCACTACCATCCTTTAACAGTGCCCCTCAAGCCTCCATAACCACTCTCTCTCAGATGCATTCATTTTTTAAAGCACCACTCATACCAGTGTAGGATGTCAGAGCACTTTACACCACACACTCATTATACAGAGAAAATCATTACACGTGTAAATCAGTGTATAGGAAATTTTACATAACACAGAGAACTACACAGTATAGGAGTCACATGTCATCCTTACTGGTAGGCTGTATAGTTTAAGAGTGCTTTGTCTAGAGAAGCACAGACTCAATATTAAAAAAATTAACACCATGATTGCGGGTTCTCTTTAATACTAGGAATTGACTTCTACGCAAAATACCCCGTTTTGCAACATTAGGTTAATTAAAGACTTGGGGCAAAATCATACCGTCTAATCTATACCTTGCAGTTTGTAGGCAGCTCTTTGATGACAGTTAATTGCTCACTGTTTTATATTTATTTCAACTTATAAACTGTAAGAAACAAAAGGATCTCTCTGACAAAAGCAGTAACCCACGGGCCTATTCACATTATAAGCACTTTGTGATCTGCTTCCACTAAACAAAACTCTGATCTCTCTCCAGGCAGAAAATGAATCACCTAAGTTATCTTGATTTTTTATTATTATTACCTGAAACACGGCAGCATGTGTTATTGAAGCTATAATATACTTGCAAACAGGGCGGCCTCACTTGAAGTCAGCACCCACTGATCGAACTGCCTTAAATCCAGCCTTATTTCGACCTCTGGGTTTAAACCCTAGAAAAGGGTCAGAGAGTTTGAAAGAAGAAGGGACCACAGATGAGACATAGGGCCTTATTATGAGTTCGCCTGACGGTTTAGGCAGTCCACTGAACTTCCGACTGGGAGGTTGCTGCCATAGTGGCTACCTCCTTGCCGGACTCAATAAGTGTTTCCTGCTCAGTGAGTGGGCGGAAACTCAGGTCTAGTGGAAAACAGCCTAGAGCATTGTCTCTCACTCGTATTTGAGCCGGCGGAAATGCTGTAGGATGCAGAGTGCAACAGCACCCTCGCAATGTTTACTGTCTTCAAAGCAGATAGTAAACATTGCGATGGTGCTGGCCATTGGGGGCCCTGCACTGCCCATGCCAAGTGCATGGGCAGTACAGGGGTCTCCCTGGGGCCCTCTGCACCTGTTCTCCACCAGCCTTTTCATGGCGTGCTACCGCCATGAAATGGCTGGTGGAGAACGAGGTCGTAATCCCACTGCCCTGGTGGATTACGACCGCCGCAACCACCAGACAGATCCTGGTGGAGCTGGTAGTCCCACCGCAGCCCAACCACCATGGTCCTAATATGGTGCACGGACCGCCGCATCTGGAAGTCTGGCGGTCAAGTGACTGCCAGACTCCTGATAAGGGCCATAGTCACTGATGAACCCTTGCTGGGAGTGGAAAGATGATTGATTTGAACTTCTTGGATTTACCATGCCTCTGTCTCCAGGGACACTGAACTAGCCTCCCTACTCCCATTGGGAGGGAGGAAGTAAACAGCAACCTTTCAGTGTCACCTGAAGGAGAGGGTTCCTTTGGACATTTGTGACCTAGTTCTGCGGTCGGTGCTCCTGTAGGAGGACTTCTGCTGACTTCATAGTGAAGCAGCAAGTGGCCAAGAGGCCATAGGGACTGGGGAGTGAAAAAGAGTGTGCAGTCTGTCTTGAAGGATACAGAGTGTTACTTCAGCAAGACCCTGGGATAAGGAAACTACCAACAGCAAGGACAAGGGATTATCAGGAGCTAGGAGAGGAGGACAGGTCCTGATATCATTCTGGCTCACTGTTTCTAGAAGTGGGACCAGAAGTGCCAGGAGCTGGTAATATTATTTCAAATTCCATCGGACAAAACAGCCAATAGACCAGGATGCCTGAATCAATAGTCTTGGTGACTGGAGGGCACCACCAAGAGCAAAACAACAAACCTCACTGAAAAGAACCTCACCAGAGGTAGAATAACCTTAACTTACTTCTATGCTCATGTATAGCTCTTTTACAAACATACCCACCAGTGCCAGGAGGCACCAGTAGCAGTTAGAGAAGTGCTTTGGGGATTAGAGGTATGCCCTTGGGAAAATGTCAAAAATGTATCCCCTGAGGAGATCTGCCTCTATTTCCACTGATGTACACCAACTTTACATCTTCTCCCTAAGTATAGGTGGCTGAACCACGCATGAGACAGACCAGTGTCATGAGAGCTCCTCAGACTGTTGAGAGCACCCCTGTAAGGAGGTAGGCTCTTAAACCTGACAGCGAACGTCCCGTGCTTAGACCTCCCATGGAGCATGTGAAGTAGCAGAGAATGGGAGGAAGACAGTTTCCTCATTTGGTCTAGAAGAGGAAGTGTCAGCTGTCAGGAAAGATGCCTGTACCACGTGGCACAGAAGAGACTTGCCATAGGGCGCCTGACCTTTGCATTGAGCAGGAACAGTGTGGGATTGTCATAACAAGAGGAGTGACCATCTAATTTAGTCACCAAATGCCAGCGAGCACTTTAAACGAAAGCAAAATGATAAAAAAAAAAGAAAAAGTGAAAATTTACTAACCTATAGTGGCCAAATCAAAGGCCTAACTGTGATGGAAAGCTCACTCCAGTAAACCTTAAGTAGGTTAAGAAAGAACTTTGCATATTTAGTGTTCAGCATCCCCGGAGGATAGAAGCAGAAAATATTGTGTTGCAGGGCTAAACAAAAGAAGTGGTAGACTGAAACTCCTTTTTACATCTCCAACACTTTCCTACAAAAGGATTCACCTCTCAAGGGTCCTGTGTTCAGCAAAGAGTGTTTTTTCCTTAATCTGGGCTCTCCTAGAATAGGGGATTTTTCATTAAGGCTGTAGGGTGCATGGACCTAAGTTGTTAGGACTTTTGTGGGTGACAGGCAACCTTGTTAAAAGTAGAAAGTAGCCTTTTTGATCAAATGTGCATTGCATTAATATTTATCATTACAGGGAAAGTTATGATGTGAATTCCATTCAGGATAGATTTCTCATACCATCTGAAATGGTTTTCATGGCTGAAATACATTACATATGCAGAGTTGATGTTCTACCTATTTATTGGATGAAGACACCCTTGTCAGCGCTAGTAGTAATGACATTTTATGAATGCGTCCTTCATGTTTGTGTTAGGCACTTAGCAGCTTATTGTGTTCGTAGGGGATAAAGCGTGCTAGTGAGCAAACTGTATGAGTGTATCTGGCTTAGGTGGGTGCAGTTTACATTCTGGAATTGTCTTGAACTGTGCAACCCTTCTTTGTTTCACTGTACAGTAGTTTATCAGGCCCTCTAGAGACATTTCTAAGTGTCAACCTGTGCATATTTTCTCATTTGTGTATAGTATTCTAATTTTGTGTATTAAAGTACTTATTCCTTTCAAAAGTAAAATTACAAATTACTGACTGGCCAGAGATTTCCTGTTATTTGATTTTTGCCTTGCTTCTAAGTCTCTAGCCCATATCCTTTGTCCTGAGTAAGCCTTTGGCTTCTCTAGCTCGCTATTTTCATAGTGTTGAGCATCAAGTGCAGTGGCGGCTGGCATCTATGGGGGGTGCGGTCAAATGGGTGCAAATACATTTTTTCAAAAATAATCAAAAAACACTTACTGAATCGGGACAGCATGTCATCCTCGCGCTGGATGCCTACTGCTGAGACTGAAGTGTGAGCCAAAGCAAACTCCATTAACCAATCCTGGTGCTGCTCACATGCTGTTAGCCAGCATGAGAGCAGCACCCTGAATGGAGGGAGCAGCCTCGCTCAGCTCTCCCCAGCGCACTGGAGACCTGCACTTGTTCTCAACCCAGCTGTCTCAAGACAGCTGGGTTGGGTGGTTAAAAGTGTGCATATCAGGTGGGCCATCAAAAGACAGATGGCCAAAGACACATGCACACTTTAAACAGTGCCGAGGGAGCCCTCTGCCCACCACTCCTCCATGCTGCCACTCAGCAGACCATGCCCTGTCCTAACACTCGGTTCAGGGCTGGATGATGAAAAATAAAAGGGTAATAAATAACCCTTTTATTTTTAATCTCTGGCGCTTTGGAGGGCATTTAAGTGGGGTGACGCTCCTACACTCCAATGGAGGAGCCCAACTGGTCAAGTGCTAAATGGAGTACTTGATTATAAGTTTGGGAGTATGCAGTGCAGGGGCCCTAGAATACCAGAGACAAAATACCCTGGTTGTTACAATTAGGGCCCAGTACCTTCTGACTGCCTTCGGATTCTCTGGCACAGATTTCTCATAAATTGCACAGCATGTCTTAATTCTTTTACATTCATGTTACCACTTATAAATTGCATGCATGTCAATGTTAATACTGACTTACTTGTAAGTTTCAAAACTTTACATTGACATTTTAGTGCATATACCATCACCAACTTCCTATGGGCAGCAAGGGACTTTATTCTGCTGATATCCCTTACAATGGAACAAAGAATTTCAAACAACTCCTCCATTCCACCCCTCCTGGGGTCCAGAATCCCCATTATTTAGTGCAAAGACTTGTTCGCAAATGAATGAAGTCATCCTCTGGAATAGACACATCTATCTGGTCCCATTTATTGTTGTGCATGTCGTGACTTTGATGTATTTCTGGTAATACCTAATCCCCCAATGTTTTGCTCAATATAGGAGATCAATATTCTGGAATAAGGTGTAACACTGAGATACTTAGGCTGATGCAGTTCCAAGCATTCTTTAGACAAGAGAGTAATGAAGGGAGCCCAGTAGTTATCATCAATATATAACACTGTTCTGAATTTGTACCATGGGGAGGATTGTCACCATTCTATTGAGTCAGTTTTCTGAACTCAGCGTAGACTGAGTGTTCAACCTCACCAGTATTAAATGTATTGTTACCGTAATTTCAATCATGAGTTCTTGGCCCCTTGGGGATCTGTATGATCTCCATGCCAGATGGGAGGAACCCAACAGAATCCACTAAAGTTTCAAACTATGGGTGTTTCAAAAGCTCTCTCCTGGTCAGAAATAATATGTCCCTTAGTACCGTTTCATGCCACAGGAGATGTGCCAATGTACTTAGTGTGCCTCACTCTCACCAACAAGTGCTGTTTTTCTGCTTGTTCCACTCTGCTAATTTCTGTGGTTTACTAGAAGTAGCGTTTGTAATGGGTGCCCTTAATCTGATATGCCCTAGTGTAAACATGAGTTCTAGCATGAACCTTGGCCCACTCCTAGTCTGTAATGATCTTACCCGATTCCTTTTCATATCTCTTCTGAGCCAGGGGCCTGCTGCTGTCATAGGTCTCTTTGAGAAATATGTATGTGGTGGAGATTGTATGGTTATTATGTGGGTGGTCATCAACCACTTCTTGAATGCTGTCAGTGGTCTAGAAGCACCATCCCTTACATCGGGTGGAGTATCCAGTGTCCCACCTGCAAATAATTGAAGCGTTCACTCTCTGGCAGCTGCAATTGATTCTTATAATCCTTGTATTATAGTATTTGCTCATTTATAAACTGGGATTCAATCATGACGTATCTGCATCCTCTCCATTTTTTATATGCTGAGCATATGGGGATAAACTGGATAGGAAAAGTGGTGAGGGCCCTCTTTGCCATCATTTTTTGCGTTGTTGATATAATCATAGAATTTGCCATGTGGGCACTGTAGCTACAAGACGGCCTATGCCACTCTATTGTTTATCAGTTTCCATTTTCTCCATTGTGAGGAAAGTGGTGTATTATATGGTGTGGTTGTGCAACCTCACCATCTAATACACTAATGATACTAATGGGTCCATTCAGACTCATTTGGTAAACCTTAGCTGAACTCTGAGTAGCTGTGGCTTCAAGCGGTCACACTTAATCAAAGGAACAAGTGTAAATCATTTGGAAGCACCATTACAATGCAATAAAGTCACACAACATGAAAGAAATCTAACACCAATTTTCAAAAATAGATCTTATTTTATGAATTTTTGGAGTCTAAAACATACAAAATCCATATTATGGTTCTGGAAGACTATATCAAGCAAACTGTAAATCACTGCTTTGTAATTCAAATTTTTGGAAACGTCTTAAAACCTTTATAAAGTTGTGTTGGGCTATTCCAGCCTGCTTTGGGCGACCAACTGTGACAGGGAGCAGGTTGGGGGGCCAGTAAGGAGTTGAAGGATAGTTATTTTGTCACCAAAACAGTCTCAAGTCCATTTCCAGACTCTAAGGGTGAACTTTCATAGACTTCAACAGTGGTCCTGATACAAGGGATACAGGATGCTGATAATACTATAACATGCTGAGGATACTGTCCTGTCGACAGGGGGACGTTTTTGAGCTACTCCTTCGTCCATGGTCCAGATGGTGCGATTCTGGCCACAGGGCCAATGTTCCTCAAGGTACTATTGGGTCCAGCAAAAATCCAGTTGCTACTTGACTAATGGACTCCAGTGACAGTGAAATAAGTGGTTCTCTTTGCTGAAGGCTAGGCTCTGTCTTCAGTGACCAAAATGTATTTCAGGGACTTTCAGGTCCAAGAGATTCGGTGTAACATTTGAGCACTGGGACTTGGGTTCCCCGGTTGCACATCTGTGGTGACTGTCAAAGAGACTATTGTGGATACTGACTAACAATGCTGAGCTTCTTCAGCTGGTGCTGCAACAGAAAAACTTCCAACTGACTTTTGGAGTTCACCTAATCTGTCTGGGACTCAGCAGTGACTTTTCCAAGAGCCAGGCACCACAGGCATACTCCTTTCTCTACAGCCTCTCTTGCCATGTCCAGGGAACAGCAGGGCAGTCCTTCAGTTCTCTCCAGTCCAGATGGGGTCTGAAGTCTGGATGCCAAGGCTGCCATATTTATGCCCAGAAGGTGCTCTCAAGGATGCATACATTGCCAACCAATAAGCTATTAGGACTTTTCTCACCTGATTACCACTCATGAGCTGTGTGGCATCTAGCTAACCCATGGTACACTACTCTGCCCACTCCCAAGATGGCAGAACCCCTCCCTGTGCGGTGCTTGGTAGCCCAGGTTGCTCAATGCCAACCTGTCTACCAGAACAAAACGAGCAGCCCCTCTCATGTGTGTCCACTATTTGCCATACAAAGACTGCTTCTCCTTTGAAGCATGCCCTTTGGGCTTACACCCTCTGTGGCTTCCTGCTAGTGAGAGGCAACACCTCTTCCAATGGCAAGCCTCTATTGTTCTTACTCCTGGGAGTCGTTCACATTTCTCCCAGGAGGGTAGAAGGCTGTTTGGAGGAAAGCACCTGTGAACGGCCACTGAAAAACTTGGACAACACAGTTGCAACTTTCTAAAAGGTGCATTTCTTTATAGGTTACATTAAATTCGACTTAGGCTTCAAGTCAGTTTTAATGTAATGATTATCTTGATAACTTGAGGTATCAAATTTAGTAGTCCTATTCAGGGATTAGCACAGCTAAGTAATCAGCATTCAACACTGCCCTCACCAATGTGGCTACTAGTCTTTCTGCAATAAAAATGGCAATTTGGGTTTTATACTGTTATGAGGTACATAAATTCATGTCCTACTCTAATAATATGCAGAACCCTACCTTAAGCCTCAATATGCCTCCTATCGGGATGACATATACATTAAAAACGGAGACTTGGCATTTGCTGTTAGTTTAAATAGCAAAGTCGAGTTAGCAGTTTAAAACTGGTCTGCCAGTCTGCAGTGGCAGGCTGGGAGACTTTTTGTCATGATTAACATGCAGGGTAGCAATTTTAAGTGCTGCAGCCCTGGTGGGACACTTTAACTTGCAGGCCCTGGCTATTCCTGGTACCATATACTAGGGACTTATAAGTTAAGTTACACCAATTAGGCATACACAAATCAAATATATACTTTTAAAGGTTAGAGCACCAGCACAGAGGTCTGGATAGGTGGCCTCAGTGCCTCTTAAAGTAAAAAACCAGCAGCATCAGTCAAAAACATCGGGGTGACATTGAGGTAAAAAGAGGCATTTCTTTACACCCATTCTACAAGGTTTTTCAATAGTGTGGTTAGGTTGTAATTAGGAATGAGTGGAACCGCCAAATCCTCAGCATGTGGTAATCTATAGCTGCACATAGTCACTATTCTGGGCTTCTTATTGGACCAAACATAATAGTTTAACATTGACAAATTAGATTATGTAGACTTTTGGGACCCTAACTAAGACGGCATGAAATGGTTAAAGGATTATCTTGAGAATATTTATTTTGTCAGTTGCTATTCTACCTAACGAATAGAAGTGTTGAAGTTTCCATCTTGCCAAGTCTCTTTTTAAGCTCTTTAAGCAAAGTGGAATAATGCAAGTGTACCAGCAAGAGAAGTTCAGAATTTAACCTCCATCTAAAATAAGGCTTCTAAATGGAATGGGACTGCCACGGTCATTCAGAGTTCTGTGCTTGTGGCAGTATTAAGTACAGCAAGAGTGCCTCCTTCTCCCCCCCATGTTAAATTTAAACCTGGCTAGATCAACTGAGGAGGGCCAGCTCAGTAAGTGAAGGAGTCAATGACTGGGTTAGCATAATATCATCTGCAAACACTGTTAGTTCTGAGTTATTTTTAAATGTCACTTTATTAGGTCTAGTTTTAACATTAATCTAGCTTTATAGACTTAATGTGTACCTTGTCCATGTTTACTGATGAATTCACAATTTCATGTGGTAACTACTCTAACAGGCATATCTCACCATAAACGTGACAAAGAATGCATGTTTTGGCAGATTCAAGCCACTAAGACCATGGCTGAAAACAAGTATAAAGTTGACATTATTAAACTTGCTTAGCTCATTTCAGTGAGTGGAGGTCTCTGTGCATAAATCTATACATCTCTAGGCTTTATTTGTATGATAAGAACCTAGGCAAAAGGCAGTGTATTGTTATCTTACACTACCTTTCACCCAATTTCTATCTAAGTTTCACTCTATCTCCTGCTCATTCTCTCATTTCTACAATCTTCCCTCACTATTCTCAAGCATGTTAGTGTGTTTTATTCATTCAATGTGAGGCACAAATTAGCTTCCTGACCTTTCATTCTTTATAAGTTCTAATTGAGTATTTTGAGAAGGTCCATGCAAACAAATTAACAGCAATCTAGTTTCATAATGCTTAAATATCAGTAAGCTGCAGCTGGTGGGCTGGTATCCTGCACCAAGTTTGTCTGAAAATAACTCTCTTTATTATGGTGGTCATTTACATATGGGTCGGCCACCAAGTCTGCTGGAGCAGCAAAGCCCACGCCACCACATACGCCATGATAGACCACCCACCATGTTTTCGGTCATCAATAGCAGAGTGGCATTTCTGACAAAGTGCTTCCACTAAAATAGTGGGAGTTTTTTCAGCAGAAATAAAATTAAGGACAAGTTATCATGTGATGTCAGGCTCCTCTGCACTAATTTTGTTTCTCAGAAGTAAACCTCAAAATTTTAAGTGTATTTCTGAGAAAAAAATAACCAATTACCTTGATGCTCAGGGACTTTTGTCCCTGCAATTGGGGATACAGAGGATATTTCCAGCCCCGATGTGGACCAAAGTAGGGAAAGTCCTTGTTGGTAGCTAGTCCTAATTAGTTCAGGGCTTCCAGTACAGTAAATCAGCATCCCTGTGATAGACTAACCAATTATAAAGATTATGTGTTGGCACAGCATGCAGAGGTGCCCCTTGGATACAATCAGTGGTTCTTGTTCTTCCAAATAAAGTGGGGACTCCATGAGTTTGGTGAGGCAATTGCTGAGCCCTATTTCACCAATCCCTAAATAATATATCACACTTTAAAATTTTACCTGGTTGCTGTAGGAGCCATGAACTGAATGCAGCAACCAGTATATTGACTTTTTGATCCAGGTTGCAGAATCATTCCCAGAGCATCACAAAATATTGAATACATTTTTCTGACAACTATTGATTATTTGTTTTTAACACACTGTGAACACATCAATTGTGCAGGTGTAAGAAAAGGTAATATCTGAAGGGTTCAAATTCAAGAGATTCATAGTATGTATCTATAAGATTATGAGCCGTAGATGAGCACATGTAAGTATAATGCAACATTTTTATATACATTTTAGTAACAGAATAGGTGTTTGTTGTTTTTATTCTTTATGACGTAGATGAGCACATGTAAGTATAATGCAAAATTGTTATATACATTTTAGTAACAGAATAGGTGTTTGTTGTTTTTATTCTTTTTATTGTTTGTTGCTAGTTTACATATATTTATAGTTCTATGTGTGTTTATGGTTTCTTGTCCGGGATTGTTAGAAATGGGGTCTTTGGTTGGCAGTCAGGCTACCCCCAGTCCAAGCAAGGACCCTCACTCTAGTAAGGGTAAGTCACACACAATCCAAATTACCCTGTGCACACCCTCTGGTAGCTTGGCGCTGAGCAGTCAGGCTTAACTTAGAAGGCAATGTGTAAAGTATTTGTGCAATAAATCATACAATAACACAATATAGCACCACAAAAGTACACCACACAGTGTTTAGAAAAATATATAATATTTATCTGGATATTTGCAGGTCAAAACTATCAAAGATGCAATAAGAAAATGTAAGGATACCACTGAAAAGTGAGATAAAGTGTCTTAAGTCTTTTAAAAGTGAACAAAGTCTCTTTCAAGCACCAAGTACCTGGTTTGCGTGAAAAATCTCTGCAAAGGGCCGCAGAGGAGGAGAAGCGGGAAAACAAAGGGGTGTGCGTCGATTTCTCGGGCCACACACGGTTGATGAGCCGTTTAGTTCCCACACAGGGACAGCTGTGCATCGATTTACGATACTCAGTCATGGATCCTTTTCGGGTTGTGGGGTTTTCAGATGCCCCAGGGACTGTGCGTGGAATCCTGGACTTGTGACAAGCTCTGCGTTGTTCCAGTGGGCGGTGCGGGGAAATTTCTCCCTCACAGCAGGCGCTGCGTTGATTTTCCCTCTGGAAGTTGGGCGTTGTCGTCCCGGGTCGGCTGTGCATTGATCTGGTGGGCTGTGCGTCGAAGTTCCGGTCGCACCGCAGGCGCCGCGTCGATCTCTTCCTTGCGAGGTCGATTGGCGTCATCCCGATTAGGCGTGCGCTGAATTTTTCACTGCAGGGCAGGCTGTGCGTTGTTTCTGGCAAGCTGGGCATCGAATTTTCGCCGCACAAGCAGTCCAGTTGCAAGAGAAAATTATTTTTGGTCCTGAGACTTCAGGGAACAGGAGGCAAGCTC
The DNA here is from genome assembly GCF_031143425.1 of Pleurodeles waltl. NCBI lineage: Eukaryota > Metazoa > Chordata > Amphibia > Caudata > Salamandridae > Pleurodeles > Pleurodeles waltl. The sequence goes on from NC_090440.1 coordinate 1,847,157,421, forward strand.
TAGCCAAGCCCTTGGAGAGCACTTCTTCACCACAGCCAGGGATCAGAAAGGCAACAGGGCAACAGCAAGGCAGCAGTCCTTCACAGAAAGCAGTCAGGTGAGTCCTTTGGGCAGCCAGGCAGTTCTTCTTGTCAGGATGCAGGTTCTGGTTACACGTTTCTTCTCCAGGAAGTGTCTGTGAGGTAGAGTCTCTACCCAAAGAAGTGTCTAAAGTCTGTGGTTTTGGGTCCTCTTCTTATACCCATTTTGGCCTTTGAAGTAGGCTTACTTCAAAGGAAAGTCTCACTTGATTGTAAATCCTGCCTTGCCCAGGCAAGATCCCAGACACACACCAGGGGGTTGGAGTCTGCATTGTGTGAGGGCAGGCAGAGCCCTTTCAGGTACGAGTGACCACCACTCCCCTCCCTCCTAGTACAGATGGCTATTTTGAATATGCAGGCTACACCCCAGCCCCCTTTGTGTCACTGTCTGGAGAGAGGTGCAAACAGCCCAACTGTCAAACTAACCTAGACAGGGAATCCACAAACAGGCAGTCTCACAAAAATGGTTCAAGCAAGAAAATGCCCACTTTCTAAAAGTGTCACACAATCTTAAAACCAACTTTACTAAAAAATGTATTTTTAAATTGTGAGTTCAGAGGTCCCAAACTCCACATGTCTATCTACTCTCAAAGGGGAGCTATGCCTTAATCATGTTTAAAGGCAGCCCCCAGGTTAACCTATAAGAGAGATAAGCCTTGCAACAGTGAAAAACGAATTTGGCAGTATTTCACTGTCAGGACATATAAAACACATTAGTATATGTCCTACCTTAACTATACACTGCACCCTGCCCACGGGGCTAACTAGGGCCTTACATGTAGGAAAAGCGAAGGGTTAGGCCTGGCAAGTGGGGACACTTGCCAAGTCGAATTTACAGTTTAAAAATGCATACACAGACACTGCAGTGGCAGGTCTGAGACATGGTTACAGAGCTACTTATGTGGGTGGCACAATCAGTGCTGCAGGCCCACTAATAGCATTTGATTTACAGGCCCTGGGCACCTCTAAGACACTTTACTAGGGACTTAATAGTAAATCAAATATGCCAATCATGGAAAAACCAATCACCAGTACAATTTACACAGAGAGCATATGCACTTTAGCACTGGTTAGCAGAGTTCAAAAGCCAACAACAACAGGTCAGGAAAAATAGGAGGAAGGAGGCAAAAAGTTTGGGGATGACCCTGTAAAAAAAGGGCCAGGTCTAACAGGGATGAAATGCTTTTCATTAAGTTTTATGGGGCTAGTCCCCGAAATATACTTATTTCATATAGTAACAGAATATATTCTTAAAATAACCAATACAATTTACTTTGTAACAATTTTTTTCTCTTCTGTTTTAGAGTAATAGAATGCAGAAATAGTTGACAGTAACTCAGGTCTTGTAGTATACAGAAGACTCCAAGAGAATATGTATTTTTTAAGTAAAAGGGAAAGTATATATTTTACCCTCCATTTTACATGTGACACCTCCTACAAGTCTTTGCTTTTTGGTCAATAGTGCTTTGCATGATGGAATGTCAGATATCATACTTTCAATGTTAAATTGCAAGTAGAAATCCTAGAATGCAACGTATTGCCAACAAAAGGGCCAAGTCTGGCTGAAGTGTTAAACCGTGACACGGGGCTGCTTAGCAGCCACTTCAATAGACAAACTTTTACTTTTGCTTGATAAGATATTACACAACACATTTTTCAAATGATTTTACAAACGGAAGCAGCAGGGGAAAGTTATAGATGGTTAAATTCACAATACTTGCAATAATTATCTGTACAATGTACTGACTTTAGGTCCTCCAAACAATTAGCACATCAGTTAATAATTGCATGTAATGGTTTTTCATCATTAAATTTATAGGCCGTGGCTGTAACTGTGACCAGGCCATCTAAGTACAACAATCTAAGTATTCAGAAATGTAATACAACTTAAGTAACTAAATGGGAAAAAACACTACAGGCAGTGCACCAAGATATCTTCCAATAGAAGGCATAATTTCTTGTAATTCCCGCGGAGACACAAAAGGGGTGAGATTTCTGCTCCTTGGAGATGTCACGATAAATCATGAAATAGTAGGCTGGGCATGGGTGAAATATTTTGCAGTTAGCTATTAATTCCCTTAATTTTCATGACCTATGTCATGTCTGAAAGTTCATTGGATAGTGCTAATGTCTTAAGTAAAAAAAAAAAAATCCTTAAAGTGTAGATGAGAATATCATGTGGGGCTTTTTAGTGGCTTTTCATACAATGCTTAAGTTTTACACCAAAAGGAAAGATATAATGCATAAATCTGTTTTCTCACTTATACAATATAGTCTACTTGGAATGATGAATAATTCACACATTAAGATTTTTTTTTAAATTTAAAATGTACCTGTGCGAGTCCCAAGGAGAGGACAGATGAATGACTGCCCTAAGCCTTCTGGAAGAAAAAATAATTCTCTAGCATGCAACTCTGTTAATTACTACAAATTAAAATCTGACAATGAAGAAATTAAAGTCTGACAATTATGAATTTGATTCATTGTTCATGAGCAGCTTTGTGCACGCCAGCTCGGCTTGGCTTTACGAATTAAAGTAATGAATTCGGAATTAACAACCCTTTTCTAGCTTAATATTCCATTATGCTTCTGGTACAAATGACAATTCAAGAGTTTTGGATGGTATTTTGGGAACATTTCAAAATACTACAGTAGAGTGTGGTGTACAAGTTACAAACATGAAAGCATGTAGTGCACTGGAGTTATTTCTCTGTATAATGATTTAAAATGTGTTAGGCATTGACATCTTCTACTCATGCAATGGACTGCTTTCAGATCATGTCTAACACAAGTCAGCAAAGAGACAGTTCCTTTTACTAGTGGGGCCCCTAAACATGGTGAGGCTTTGGAAATAGGTTTTATTACACTCACTACTTCAGGTAAATCACAGTCCACTCACTCCATCATACATTCCTGGCCCCTTGATTTACGTATGTAAAAGCATTGTTGTCCAGAGATTTTCAATTTTGATTTGTGTTTTTGTATCATTAGAGAAGTAATTTAGGTTGGTTAGGCATTGCTAATCCTAGGCAATGTTTGCTGGATAACATTTTTAAAAATGGTTGATATGTTGCAGTGATGATGTATATTTCAGGACGCATGAGACCTATGTACTTAATTTCGGTGTCAAAACACAGGTTTTGGGGGTCAAGTAGTCTTATAGAGACAGAAAATTACTCCTCAGAGCAACCCTTCTGCCATTTTCCAAAATGGCGGCTCTATAATGATGTGTTTTAGCCAATCATATGGCCTACAAACTGCATTAGCCCCTCATCAGGCACACACATGATCCGTACCCCTGCATTAACACTGCCACCAGCCATACCCCCCCAAATGACACACAGCTAGCACACTCATACATCCACATGGAGCCATGTCGCATGCAAAGTACCCATGATGTACTCACCTGTTGGTCTGGAGGCCCATACAACTGCCCATACAGTGGAAGGACACTATCCACAAGCCTCTACAACTCCTCCGACATGAAGGCTGGGGCCCTTTCCCCTGTTGCACGTGCCATGGCAGATTCCAGACACAGGTCACAGAAGCACACGCAGTTCAGATGTGGTCCTGTGGAAAGTCAGGAATCAAGTGAAGTGGAAGTAACAAAATGGCGATCGCCGGTGTCGATCATTATTGGTTCCCACACTCCATAGGGAGCCCTGTTAGGCAATGAGGAATTGCACGGTGGTGCAGACCGGCTCCCGCCATCCCGCCAACGGATTGTGGTCACTTCCACCTGTCCCTACATACAGGACAGGCGGTTGCCATTTTCTGATGGTAGTACACATGTGCAGATTAATAACTGCTTCTTTATAGTCCAATGTACTCACCTATACAATTCCAGTGTCCAACTTACAAGTATGCTCTGTGTACACTGCTATAGTGTGTTCAAGGTTCCTGTTGTCACTCCCTTCTTATTGTTGGGTCCCTTAGGTACCAACCACTAGAGTGGAATAGGAGGAGAAGGCAAGCACCTCTTTACAGACCCCTTGTAGACATGGCTACAATAGAGGACAGGCACACCATCCTCACCTATCATCTGGACAGGGCTACAATCACAGAGCTGTGTGCACAATTGGAGCCTGATCTGCTACCTGCTGTCCTTTACACAACAGTAATACCCCCTCTTGTGCAGGTACTCTGTGCTCCTTTTCCTGGCAACTGGCTCTTTCCAGGTGACAGTGGGCTTGGCTGCAGGAATGTCACAGCCAATGTTCTCTATTGTGCTTGCAAGGGTGTTGTCTTCCTTGCTCAAACACATTTGCAGCTACATCGCATTCCCCCAGGTAGATGATTTACTCACTGTGAAGGCCGGATTCTATGCAATGGGACATATACTCCATGTAACTGGGGACATTGACAGGATCCATATTGCCTTAGTCCCTCCAGGGCCAATGAACAAGTGTACAGGAATAGGAAGAGTTTTCACTCACTCAATGTCCAGATGGTGTACCTTGCTGACCAGTACATCTCCCACAACACTGCCAAGTATCCTAGGTTGGTGTATTATGCTTTTGGCCTGAGGAATAGCAGTGTCCCACAGCTGATGGCACAGCTACAGAGGCACAGAGTGTGGCTTATAGGTGAGCCTGAGTCCCCCCCGAATGTATGTCAGTGTATGCCTTCAGGAGTCAGGCATACACTGCAGCCACTGGTTCTCTTGAATGATGTTTATCACCTGAACTATCTTGTTCTGGGAGTGTTGGTAAGCCCCAGGACATTAGTGAGTGCCTCCTGGGCAGTTGGTTCTCTGGTGCACAGCTGTCCTCTGACTGTCCCTGGCCCCTGTGTCTGTGTCCCTTTAACAGTGTGCCCACTGACCTCAGGACCCTCATTGTCTTGCCTGTGAGGTGTGGACTGGGTTCCTGTACAGGTGGGCACACTACTGATTGACGTGTCCTGGGGACAGAGGTCCGGGGACATTGGGTGGCTGCTGTGGTGTTGGATTCTGAGGGGAGAGGCTTTCAGTGGAATGGGTATGGGCTGGGGTAGCTGCCTGAGAAGTGGTCCCTGATGGGCCAGGGAGTTTATACAGAACCAGAGGTCCAGAGTTCCTGTTATCACTGGGAGCATCTTCAGGTGGGGGACTGGTTAGCTGCAGCACCTCCTTGCCACTGAGATTGGTTGGGGCACCCGTGGGGATGTAAGTGGTGTATTACGCTACATGTGTGTGACATATTCTGCATCACTAGCTTCCACTATACTATTGCTGTTGCCCTGCCACCTTTGTTTGTGTATGGTGATGGATTGTGGGATTGTTAGTTCTCCATGATGTGCGTGCATTGGCGGTGGGTGTAAATGTAGGGCTGGAGGGGATGTGCATGCAGTGGGTATGGCACGCAGGGATTGGCATTTAGGTTTGTTCATTGTGGTGGTGCACTGTGTGGGATGGAGTGGGTGATGGGTGTCAGGGTGAGGAGTGGGTGATGGGTGTCAGGGTGAGGGGTGGTGGTGGCATGCAGGTAGTAAATGTTGATTCACTAGTGTTCATTCCTCTGGCTACTACAGTGAGTCCCTCAGGATGCAGGATTGCCAAGACTTGCTCTTCCCAAGCTGTCAGCTGTGTAGAAGGAGGGGGGAGTCCACCCCCATTCCTATGGATGGCGAGCTGGTGCCTTGTTGCAATGGAACACACATTCCCCTGTAGGTCATTCCACATCTTCCTTATGTTGTCCCTTGTGCGTGGATGTGGTCCCACAGCTTTCAAACTGTCAACAATTCTCTGCCATAGCTCCATCTTCCTGCCAATGGATATCTGCTGGCCCTGTGCTCCAAACAGCTGTGGCTCTACTGTGACTATTTCCTCAACCATGACCTGCAATTCCTCATCGGTGAAACGGGGGTGCCTTTGTGGGGACATTGGTGTTTTGTGGTGTGTGTAGGTTGGGCAGAGGGTGATGTGTGATGTAGTGGGGTGTGTGGTGCATGTGGAATGAATAGGTAGTTGTGATGTGTGTGCAGTTTTCTTATGGATTAGCTTTGCAAAGTGTAGCCGTCTTGTAGTGTTAGCAAAGGATTGTGGGTGATGTGGCGGTGTGTTTGATAGTGCTGTTGGTGGGTGTGTGGAGTGTGTGTATTTGTGTCAGGTGTGAGTTTTTTGTTCTGGCCAATGTTGTCTTGTTTTGTATTTGGGTGGCCTTATCCGCTGCAACATGTGTTCATCGCCAATGGTTTACCACAGTTGAATGTCTGCTGTGGTGATTCGTGGGTCATTATTTGAGGGGTGTAGTATTGGTGGCGTAACGGTATGGGTGGTCGTTCTGACAGTTTATCATGTTCAGTGGGTCTGGTGGGTTTGTGGTTGTGGCTGTCTTCTGTCGGTGTCATAATCTGGTGGATGGATATTCACCTTGTGGCGGTATGCTGGCTGCAGTCACAGTGGCGGTATTCAGAATTTACCAACAATGTCATAATGAGAGCCTTAATACTGCTTCGTATTCTGTGCAAGAAACTTGAGCCAAAGATGCCCAGTGGTCTCATCAAGGAACGCATTCTTACGAGTGATGACACTATGAGCAAAACTAAAACAAAGATTGGAGCTTTAACTGCTGAACCTGTGAAGTTTCTAAAAGGATTTGCTGAAACAGAAGAAGAATGCATAGAAACATACCTTGTGTGTGTGTGGAAAACAAGTTCTGACTGTCACACATTCGATGATCTTCGGTACAGTGAGTTCAGGAAATCAGTCCCGATAAGTGACCTTCCACTGACATATTCTGCACGTGGACATATTAAAAGAGTGCTCTACTTGATCACAAGATGTGTAAATGTTTTGGATCATGCGTATGTACAGAAAGATCTGTGTGAATTTGTGTGAATTTGATTGGGAAGAAATTGATAGGGTGTCCTAAAACCTACAAAATTTCTAAAGCCGCTACACATAGAACTTTAACATACATGTACTTGCAAAACCTGTTACAAAAAGATGTCCCCGTCAATATGCTCTTCTCAAATGGTCAACATTCTGCAAGTGTACCACCAGCGATTGCCGAAACAAATAAAGTGAACTATGAAAATGTGTCTGAAACAGAAGTGATAAACATTATTTTTTTTATCCAACTCAAACATTGTTTGGTGTATACATAAAAGGATTGAAAACCATTATTATTTGTTTCGTTTCTATATGTCTCTTCTTACTCTGTTTTAGCCGCCATTTTGGAAAATGATGAAAGGTTTGTTCTGAGGAGTTATTTTTTGTCTCTGTAAGACTACTTGACACCAAAATAAAGTATGTTGGTCTCCCGGTTCCTGAAATATTACACCATCGCTGCAACACATCCACCATTTTTAAAAGTTTGTTGTGAAAAATTTGGCCCGGATCAGCAATGTCTACTCAAGCTAAATTACTTCTCTAATGATCCCAAAAAAACAAATTAAAAATGAAAATGTCTGGACAGCCATTTTTTTGTTTGTTTGTTTTACAGAGGTATATCAGGGGCAAAGGATTAATATGACTGGTTGATTCTAACTGGATCGGCCCTTCAAGCCATTGTCTTAAAGAGGCTATGAAGGCATACTAAGTATTTTCTTGAAAATTGTTTTCTTATAAATGTTGAAGCTCTTCTCTAAAAGTGTGCAAACCTTTACCAGTGTTTTCAATTTTAATTGAGGCTTCGAGATAAGATTAAATATACTCATGCTCACAAAAGCACCATTTATTTGCTGCTCATGTTTATTAATTATTATTTAGCGAATGTATGTCTTAACATTAGCTCTAATTTCCTTAATATTTTCAAATCGATTGTTTTTTTTTTAGAATATTTATCTATCTCATTATAAGTTAAACCTGATGCATGGGTTGCCACTTAAAACAAGTAAGTAAACTGTATTATGACATTGTTCCACAGTGTACCTCTGCAGTATTAACAGTTCTCACACATGTGCATGCTAAGTTAATGGTAAAGCATTTTTTGCAACTTCTTAGTGGAACCTGTTATTAATCAGCAATCTTTCAAAATTATTCTCTTACACTTAGGTGTCTGTTTGGAGTTCCCGGTAACTGGAGGAGGAGATGCAGGCCTTGAGTCACTTATATTGACCAGAATTTACACTCTAGTTAATCCCCATCACTATTTCCATGCCCATAATGCAGAATAAAATGTGGAACTTGGAATTACCAGGTTTATTATCACAAGATTCTAGGTGCTGGACCATATATCATGCACATTTACCACTTGCTTTCCCCAGGAGAAAATGTGAATGGAACACCGTTAGCTTTAGCATGGGCACTCACAGATCAGGTTGCTATCCGAACTGTACGAAAGGGTGTCTCCTGTGGAGACACTGCACTGTATGTGTTCTAAATGGCCCCTTATGAGGAGCCTACTTAAGGAGGCAGTGCCCTCGTCAGCATTTTTATGCTAAATTTGTTAATTTGCATTTAAAACAAGAAGTTACAGCTCAAATTCTTGCACCTTTGCTCGGAGTTTGTAACAGAGCGGTTCTCAGTGCCTTTGAAGGGCTTGAAGTACTTGCACTGTATTGCAAGAATTTACATACATTTGTTGAACCCCATGTATCTGTACAAAATAGACATTCGAAAGTTAAGTGGATACAAAAATACCACTTTATATTTCACTTTTTGACCCTTGCGATGATAAACAACATAATGGACACCAGGTAGGTAAACAGAACCATAAAATAATACAAATTATGAAGAATTCACAGGCATTCAATGAACTAGAATTCGAATGTTAACAAGGAAGTCACGCACAAACATCAAGCATATCAGTATTTCCAAGCACTAAAGAAGGATATTCTAGAGATTGCCTACAATTTCCAATGCATTGGGCACACACGCTGACTCACCAAAATGTCAGGAGTAGCAGAAGTGACAACACACAGCATTTGACCCTAATAAAATCACAGGAGGTGACACCATATGACCTTTGACCCTAAATCTTCCCAGAAAGTGATGTCACATGACCATGACGCTGAAAATATCACACCAACTAACATTGTTGTAGTTCCCTATTAACTACATAATTAATAAAACCCCACAACACTGACAAATGCCTATTTTGGGTAGCAAATATATCAGTGTTCACATGATATGCCATTGGAACATAATTTGCCCTTGTATTGGATAAAAATTACGTGATCATCTGAAGGTGATATGGTACCACAAAACATAGAACAACACTGAAAACCTAAATGATTTATATTACAAATGGTCCAGATTTTATAGTTGAACTAACACATTCTGCAACAAGAAATATATGGATGAATCATAGGGAGAAGGAAAAAGATTTTAAAAAACAATAGTAACTATGCCCACTTGTATTGAATTTGAACTGTGCCATTGGCCTAAAGTAATTCTCATTTTTAATACATATCATCACCTGTAAGACATAATTCATCTGAAGCACTGAGGTTATGATTTTATTCAAACACAACTTTTTATGTATGCACAATAATTAAACAGGGCAACAACTTGTCTAACTCTTTTATTAGTTTATTGTTTGATATAATCAGAAGACGGTGCATTAGACTGCTGAACATATTTTCAAAACCTAAATCACATGTCAATGTTCCAGTAGAAGCTTCAGAAAATAGACAGCACTGAACAAGAATCTGACTTTTTACCTTCTGTTATTGCAGGGGCAGCTTTTGAGCTTTGAAAGAGGTAGGACAGAATATTAATCAATCAATCAATCCGTATTTGTACAGTGCAGCTACTCACCCGTGACGGTCTCAAGGTGCTGGGGGGAGGGGCCTCCTCCGAAGAGCCATGTCTTGAGGTGCTTCCTGAAGATGATGAGCGGCGTGCTTTGTGTGAGGTGCAGGGAGAGGTTGTTCCAGCTCTTTGCTGCAGTGTAGGTGAAAGATCGTCCTCTGACGGTGGTTTTGCGGATACGAGGGACGGTGGCCAGGGCCATCTGGGTGGAGCGGAGGGATCTCGCGGGAGTGTGGAAGGAAACGCAGTGGTTCAGGTAGGCTGGTCCTGCTTTGTCTATGGCCTTGTAAGTGTGGGTGAGAAGCTTGAAGGCGATTCGCTTCTCGACTGGTAGCCAGTGGAGGGTTCTCAGGTGTTGGGAGATGTGTTCTCGGTGAAGGAGGTCCAGAATGAATCTGGCAATGATATTCTGGATGAGTTGAATTTTTTGATGTTCCTATTTGAGGTGCCAGTGTAGAGGGTGTTGCCGCAGTCGACCTTGCTAGTGACTAAGGCGTGGGTGGCGCCTGCGACAGTCTGCTGGTATCCATCTGCATATCTTCTGAAGTTTGCAGAGTGTGTGCCAACAGGAAGTGGCAACAGAGTTTACCTGGCAGGTCATGGATAGGGAGGAGTCAAGGATGATTCCTAAGTTGTGGGCGTGCTCTATCGGTGCAGAGGGGGCGCTGAAGGATATGAGCCACCAGCAGTCGGCCCAAGCTGAGGTGGCGTTTCCGAAGATGATGAGCTCTGTCTTGTACTTGCCCTGAACTGTACCAAGCAAAGTGAGTGAGCCCAAACCTGTAAGTAGGATTCGTGGGGTTCTTCACATGAGAAAACATTGAAATAAGAATGTGTGCTTGTGGATTATAATGGACAATTTTCAAATACATGTGCTAAACAGCCATAGGTTTTTAAATTAACTAGTCAAGTCTATTCATGTGTTTATCACATTTAATTCAAAATGTGCTGTAGGTTCCCCCATGTGTCAAGAATTACCTCCACTGTATCAGGGCCAACATTTTCTCATTAGTGTCCCCCATATGTCCTGGGTGCCCCTTTAGACCAAAAACTATACACAATATGCCACTGCCAGAGGTTTGCTATTAGTGCTGTCTGTATACATAGGTGTCCCTTATGACCAAATACATTCTAGAATGTCAAGGCCAGCGTTTTGTCAGGGTTCCCTTCCTCCCTTAGCAAGATTATCCTCCTTGTGAATATAATCCACCTCCCCCCAATGTGCCAGCATTTTGCCACGGGTGAACCCCATGGCAAAAATGTCCTCCAGTATGCCAGCAGCAGCAGTTTGCCTTGAGTGTTCCCATATATCAAGTATTACCTCTACTACGCCAGTGCCAGTATTTATCAGAGGTGGCCATCATGCTAAGAACAAACTTCAGTTTCTCAGGACCAGGATTTTGTCATGAGTGCCTCTTTAAAGCCACAAATTACATCCAGTATTGCAAGTTCAAACTTCAGACTTACAAGTACAGCACCTCATTCCCACTCATACACACACACACACACGCTTATTCTCACATGTTTTCATTATCACTCACGATTACGCATTGGCACTCATGTGCACTCTCTCAGACTCAATTTTCCTCACTCATTCTCTCACTCTCTTATATTTGTATTTTCAATCTTATTCAGCCCTACTCCTGAAGACTCACCTACTTGCACTCCCTCTTACTCCTACTCACTCGTTTACGGTTATTTTTACTCTGACTCACTCATTCTCTCTCAGTGACCCTCTCTTTGACTCTCACTAATTCTGACTCATGCTCACAGGTAGACATTTGCCCACATGTACACACTAACACAGACACAAACTTGTAAACACATTCTCACGAGCATGCACACAAAAAAACTTAAAAGCATTTTATTTTACTTACCTCAGTTGCCAGTAAAGGTCCAATTGCAACTCCTGGTGACCCATTTTCTATGACAGTAATGGTCAGTAACAGACAAATTATTAAAATGGGAGAATGGAGCGTTGATGCCCAAAAAGGCGATCCGCCCCTGTGTTTTTACACTGATTTTGCCACTTCTCAGGAGAGGTGTAGCAAGGAACAAGCAATGAATCACAGCTAAGAACACTGGCAACAACCAAATACCCTTCATGACATAAGGGAGTCCCATATATGTTGTTCAATTCTGTTCCCAGCGCAGTGGCGACCAATTTTAAAACACATTTCCCCACCCCTGAAAAAACATTTCTGTTGTTCAAATATGTTCCTGAAAAAACTATTACACCATTCAATCATCCTTTTGTGTCAAGAATAAATTGTCTATAAAAATGATAATATTATTTGGAAAAACAAAGACGTTTCCCACACTATCAGAGACAAAATCACTCTCGATGTGTCTGTGTTGTACATGCAAAATCTTCAGTAAAGCAGCATATGTTTATTAATTCTTTCTTTTTAAGACAGCATTAATGTACAAAGACAGTATGGGCCAGATTTACTAACCTCGGTGTTTGCAGTTTTTTGTTCCTCACAAATTGGGAGTCGCAAACATTGATGTACAACAGTGCCTGAGACACGTTTGTGATTCCCAAATGAGTCAGAAAGACCTGCCTCATTAATATTCATGAGACAGGATACATTTTGCGACCAATTGGGAATGGCCGGCACTCACACACATGGTGGCCAGCTTGAGTTAGCATACCACCATGTCCGTGACTGCTTTTTAAATAAAACATTTCTTTTTAATGCTTTAATGCAGCCAGTTTCCCTAAAGGAAAATGGGATGCATTTCAAGAATAAAAACAACGAGTTTTCTTTTCATTTTCTTTTTTTTTTTTCTTTTTTAAAAGAGTGTGCAGTGGTTCTTAAAAAAACAATTGGCTCCCATTCACAAAAGGGAAAGTGTTCCTTGGAGACCGCTTCCCATTTGCGGATGGGTTACCGCCCAGTAAGAAGGGATTCAGTAAAGTATGAATGTTTTGCGACTGCATTCCCAATAACAAAATGTTCATACATATCAGTGTCACTGGCTATTAGGAAGGGACACCATTTACACATCCCTGACTAATATGTAATTGCAAAAGCAAAATGTGAGTCGGTAACAAGCTGCTGACTGGCATTTTGCCTTTTGTATGTGACAAAACACATCTTACCAGTCGCAAACGTGACTGGTAAAATGCATAATACATCTTGCCACATAAGTGCAAGTTAGCAAGTAAATCCACTGGTATCTCAGTCAGAGCTACAGCAAAAATATGGACTTCATCAGCTCAGAATAGCCACCCCATCTAAAGACAGGATGAAGAAAATTGTTACAGTGATTCAACACTCACAGGAGTGATTGCCTCTCCAATCCTCCGAGCTCTGCTGACTGCAGCACATAGATTAACACAGAGAAAAACTCCAAGTTAAATGTATGTGCTATAGAGGGTGCAACTGGATAAAACAGGTGTACAGTTGTGCCCTACACATATGCACATCTTCATGATATAGATGTGAAATATGCACTTGTGTAAACATTAAGTCTAGTTCTGTCTTACAAATACGTTTTTTATATTTCTATAACTAAAAAGGTTACACCTGGGTAATCATGACTTTGGTAAGTGCCCAGGTTTGTGCCTTACTCTGTACCCTCATGTCGGTGAATTGCCTGCAGGTGAAAATCAGCTGGGTTTGGCACTACAGATTGAGTTTTTACACTTGCAAGTATTTCATCCATTCACTTTTGATTTTATCAACGCTCAAAGGGGCAGAAAATAAGTGGAAACATTGCATTATATGTTTAAGTGGACGCTGAAGTCGTTTTACACGTTCTCAGGCAACAAATCTACTATACTGTATAGTGCAATGAATGGCTTGTTTATCCCCTTTTCAAAATTTTGCAAACTTTGAGAGCTCTAATCACCAATAAACCATGCAAATCAAGTCCTACAAATGCACTCCTTCACGCAGGTTCAGATTTATGTGCTTTGGAAATACAGTACATACAAAGTGTAATGCCTTAACCGCTTAGGTGCGGCCGACACCCACACACCCTCCCTGGTGCGGGTCACGACCAGTGGCCGACACCAGGAAGGGTATCAATAAATCCTCGGGTGCGTCGCACCCGAGGATTTTTATTTTTTTTTAAACCCCCCCCGGGAGACACGGAAGCTTCTGTGTCTCCCCCCGCCCCCCCACCCGCCCCTTTGTGACGTCAGCGCACCTCGCGGCGCGCTGACGTTGCAAAGGTGTTTTCCCCATCAAAGCAGGAAGCAGCCTTGCGGCCGCTTCCTGCTTTGATGGGGAAAACGGCCTTTCCCACGTTCGGGAAGGCCTCGTAAGAAAGGGGAGACACTCCCCTTTCTTACGAGGCCTTCCTGAAAGTGTTTCCTGGCCCCCGGTCGCAGCTGTGCTGCGATCGGGGGCCAGGAAACACTTTCAGGTTTCCTGGCCCCGCGATCGCAGCTGTGCTGCGATCGGGGGGCCAGGAAACACTTTGAAAAGGCCTTGTAAGAAAGGGGAGACTCTCCCCTTTCTTACGAGGCCTTCTCAAAGTGTTTCCTGGCCCCCGATCGCAGCACAGCTGCGATCGGGGGCCAGGAAATACCACTAGACGCCAGGGATTTCACTTTGGGGGGGCGGCCCCCTCGGAAAACGGGCGCCCCCCCCCCCCGGGGGCATAATTAATAAAAAAAAAAAGGTAGGTGCCCCCTGGGGGGGGGGAGGGGGGAGGGAGGGGCGCGATCGCGCCCCCCCCAGGGGATTGTTTTTTTTTTTTAAAAAAAATAATAAAAAAAAAAAATAAATGACAGGGGGTCGCCCGTGGGCAGGGTGACCCCCTGTGGGGGCAATTTTTTTTTTAGATGTTGTAGGGTTTCCCTGGGGGCAATTTTGGCCCCCAAGGAAACCATACAACAACTAAAAAAAATAGATCTATATATAGATCTATATTTATATATCTATGTAGATAGATATATCTATGTACATGGATATATCTATAGATATATCTATGTACATAGATATATATATATATATATAGAGGTAGATCTATATATACCAAAGAGATTTATAAAGTGTGCTACTCACCTGTGAGGGTCTCAAGGCGCTTGGGGAGGGGCGGGGGGAGGGAAAGGGGCTTGGAGGTTCACTGTTCGAAAAGCCAGGTTTTGAGGCCCTTCCTGAAAAGAAGTAGGTTTTGGGTCTTGCGAAGGTGGGTTGTGAGGGCGTTCCAGGTTTTGGGTGCAAGGTAGGAGAAGGATCTGCCCCCGGTGGTGGTGTGTTTGATGCGGGGGACAGAGGCGAGAGAGAGGTCAGCTGAGCGGACGTTTCGTGTGGGGGTGTGGAAGGTGACTCTCGTTGAGGTAGGCAGGGCCTGTGTTGTGGAGTGATTTGTGTGCGAGGATGAGGATCTTGAAGGTGATCCTTTTGTCAATGGGGAGCCAGTGGAGGGATTTGAGGTGTGGAGAGATGTGTTCGTGTCGGCGGAGGTCGAGGATGAGTCGTGCTGCTGAGTTCTAGATGCGTGTAGTTTGCGCTTGAGTTTTAGAGTGGTGCCGGCGTAGAGGGCGTTTCCGTAATCAAGCCTGCTGCTGATGTGTGCGTGAGTGACAGTTTTTCTGGTCTCTGTGGGGATCCATTTGAATGTTTTTCAGTATACAGAGTGTGTTGAAGCATGAGGAGGTGAGAGCGTTGATTTGTTGGGTCATCGAGAGGGAGGAGTCTAGGATGATGCTGAGGTTGCGTGCGTGGTTGGCGGGGGTGGGTGCAGGGCCTAGCGTGGTGGGCCACCATGAGGGGTCCCAGGTGTTTTTGTGTGGGCCAAAGAGGATTATTTTGGTTTTGCTTGAGTTGAGTTTCAGGTGATTGGCTGTCATATATATATCACTTTTGTCAATATGTGTGTGGTTTCCCTGGGGGGAAAAGGGTCTGACTTGTCTAGTGGCAGTTTTAGTGACATAAAGAAGCGCAGAAGGTTTATATGCCTACTGCAAAGAGCAAATCTGTATTTTATGTAAATAGCTGAGTACATTAGCAAAGTCTATGGAGAGATGAAGGGCACTTTTGCTGGGTGGTAATGAGGGAATCCGAGGAGGAGGGAGTGGGAGCACCAATAATGATGGTTGGACTGGGTGCAGGAGGTGCTAAAGACTGTGACGAATGGTATGTGACAAGGTGTTTTTTGAGTGTCTTGAAAGTACGTGCTGATTGAGGGAAGAAGCGCAGGTAAGGTGGCCTCTACTGTTGCACGTATCTCACACACCATCGATTTTGTGACTGTCTACGTAGGCTAGTGTTTTAGAGCAACAGTTTAGCCAATAGCAGAGATGGCATCTTGATGGATGACTGCTGCCTACACTCGGGTTATAGAGGACCGCTCTGACATAGGATCAGAGACTGAGACATCAGATACTGAGACAGCATCTAAGGGATAGGACAATGGCGCAGACTCTGGGAGTGATTTTTCAGTCAGAGGAGTCCCATTCGATAACTCCTCTTCCAGTACATTTTGAGGGAGGTGATGAGGACAGTCCTGCTGTCCCTTCGCAAGCTGTTTGTGCAACTGGGTAATAGTGGGTTAGGCCAACCCAGAGAGCAGGTGAATGCGGCGGCAAGCAGAGAGAGAGTGCTCTCTTGGGAGCTCCCCAATTTAGTTCAGCCCCAAATTCCACCACCCAAATCATATTGTGGAGACATCAAAATAATCCATGGCAAAACAAACTGGTTTTGTAAGGCAGGCACCTGTGTTTTTGGTCCTGGATTCGGCGGCCATATAGAGAAACACACTAAACCCAAACATTTCTGGAAACTAGACATTCGGGGGAGTCCACAGAGGTGTGACTTGTGTGGCTTCCCCAAAGTTTTCTTACCCAGAATACCCTGCAAAGCTGAAATGTTGAAAAAAAACTCAATTTTTCTCGCATTTCTGTCACACAAACTACAGGAATATGCTGGGATCCACAATATTCCTACCACCCAGTGACTCCTCACCTGTCCTGATAAAAACACTACCCCACTTGAGTGCCTACACCTAGTGTCTGTGTCAGGAATGGATCACCCCAGGGTCAACAGCTGCCTCACGTAAGGACCAACATTGACCGTTGTGTGATCTATTCCTGTCGCAGGCACCAGGCCTAACCACACAAGTGAGGTATCATTTTTATCGGGAGGCTTGGGGGAACGCTGGGTGGAAGGAAATTTGTGGCTCCTCTCAGATTCCAGAACTTTCTGTCACCGAAATGTGAGGAAAACTTGTTTTTTTAGCCACTTTTTGAGGTTTGCAAAGGATTCTGGGTAACAGAACCTGGTCCGAGCCCCGCAAGTCACCCCTCCTTGGATTCCCCTAGGTCTCTAGTTTTCAGAAATGCACAGGTTTGGTAGGTTTCCCTAGGTGCCGGCTGAGCTAGAGGCCAAAATCTACAGGTAGGCACTTTGCAAAAAACAGCTCTGTTTTCTGTGATGTGTCCACGTTGTGTTTTGGGGCATTTCCTGTCGCGGGCGCTAGGCCTACCCACACAAGTGAGGTATCATTTTTATCGGGAGACTTGGGGGGACGCTGGGTGGAAGGAAATTTGAGGCTCCTCTCAGATTCCAGAACTTTGTCACCGAAATGTGAGGAAAACTTGTTTTTTTAGCCACTTTTTGAGGTTTGCAAAGGATTCTGGGTAACAGAACCTGGTCAGAGCCCCGCGAGTCACCCCATCTTGGATTCCCCTAGGTCTCTAGTTTTCAAAAATGTACAGGTTTGGTACGTTTCCCTATGTGCCGGCTGAGCTAGAGGCCATAATCTACAGGTAGGCACTTTGCAAAAAAACAGCTCTGTATTTTGTGAAAAAATGGGATGTGTCCACGTTGTGTTTTGGGGCATTTCCTGTCGCGGGCGCTAGGCCTAACCACACAAGTGAGGTATCATTTTTATCGGGAGACTTGGGGGAACATAGAATAGCAAAACAAGTGTTATTGCCCCTTATCTTTCTCTACATTTTTTCCTTCCAAATATAAGAGAGAGTGTAAAAAAGACGTCTATTTGAGAAATGCTCTGCAATTCACATGCTAGTATGGGCACCTCGGAATTCAAAGATGTGCAAATAACCACTGCTCCTCAAAACCTTATCTTGATCCCATTTTGGAAATGCAAAGGTTTTCTTGATACCTCTTTTTCACTCCTCATATTTCAGCAAATGAATTGCTGTATACCCAGTATAGAATGAAAACCAACTGCAGGGTGCACCTCATTTATTGGCTCTGGGTACCTAGGGTTCTTGATGAACCTATAAGCCCTTTATATCCCCGCAACCAGAAGAGTCCAGCAGACAAAACGGTATATTGCTTTCAGAAATCTGACATCGCAGAAAAAAGTTACAGAGTAAAACATAAAGAAAAATGGCTGTTGTTTTCAGCTCAATTTCAATATTTTTTTATTTCAGCTGTTATTTTCTGTAGGAAAACCTTGTAGGATCTACACAAATGACCCCTTGCTGAATTCAGAATGTTGTCTAGTTTTCAGAAATGTTTAGCTTTCCGGGATCCAGCATTGGTTTCACACCCATTCCTGTCACTAACTGGAAGGAGGTTGAAAGCACCAAAAATAGTAAAAATGGGGTATGTCCCAGTAAAATGCCAAATTTGTGTTGGAAAATGTGGTTTTCTGATTCAAGTCTGCCCGTTCCTGAAAGGTGGGAAGATAGTGATTTCAGCACCAGAAACCCTTTGTTGATGGCATTTTCAGGGAAAAAACCACAAGCCTTCTTCGGCGGCCCTTTTTTCCCATTTTTTTGGAAAAAACTAAATTTTCACTGTATTTTGGCTATTTTCTTGGTCTCCTCCAGGGTAAACCACAAACTCTGGGTACCATTAGAATCCCTAGGATGTTGGAAAAAAAGGACGCAAATTTGGCGTGGTTAGCTTATGTGGACAAAAAGTTATGAAGCCCTAAGCACGAACTACCCCAAATAGCCAAAAAAGGGCTCAGCACTGGGGGGGAAAAGGCCCAGCAGCTAAGGGGTTAAAAGCTCCGCCGTTTACAGGTTCACAAGAGCACTACTGGATATGTCATATGACATTTTTCCAATCTGCCACTTCCTCAATGTGGGATTGTATTCTCAGTAAAACACTACATTTAGGACAACTAGCGTTCTGTGCAAATGTACATTTTTTTTTTTTTCATTTCTTTTTTTGTTTCTATGGGGAAAATAATTTCCCATTGAAAACTCCTTTCACTACAACCCACAAAGATTGGGCAGTGTTCTGTTCCACTTCCCACCCTGGAAGGCGATTAATTTGAGCTGTTTATTTTTCCAAAACTCTCACTATTTCTAATCAAAAATTTGTGAATGACCACAAGCTAATGAGATTGTGGCTGTGGCCATTCTTAAATTCATTGCTGTTCACATCTTAATATGTTCACTACCCACCACTTGCACGGGGTTTACGAGTGCCTAATTGCACACAGGTGAGGCATTCAGTTACACTGTAGTAACAGTATTTATGCATGGCTGATCATTTTTTGTGAATAGTAGGCAAGCTAAAATAGAGCAGTTTGGCTTCATTGTCCTCAAAAGGCCCCATTAACAAGGCCACCAAGCTTAAGATCGCATGTGGTCACGGTACCAGCAAATCAGTAGGTCTAGACTGCAAGGCATGCAAGAAATATTACAGGCCTCACACCTTTTTACTTCTACAGCCAATAATCTGGGTTAATCTCTGTAGATTAGATGTCCATTCTTGTCCACTATAGGCAAGGACCAGAAGTCTCCTCTCTAGTGACCTCATCGCTCCAAGGCCTCCTTGAGATTCTTCATCCTTTACCCCTAATCTTCTTTTCACCTCCTTTTCCCATATGTATATCTTTCACTTTGCGCTATATATCAATACCCCCACATACAGACATACATGCATTACCACTATCAACCCAGAGATGTGGAAAAGAGCAATAATTTGAGGCTGAAATATATATGATATATATAACAGTGATATATATATATGTATATATATATATGACATTGCGTACAAGCCATTGTCTATGCACGGAGGAAGAGATTCAAATTGCACTGTGTTACGTGTTTTTGGACCAACACCAAAATGTAAATGGAACCATAATGGCCTGTTACTAAAAAAAAAAAAAAAAAAAAAAACACTCAATTTCCAAACGTATGCAGTTACACAACCAAAAACACATGCAAAACAGTGCTTATGAGTTTACACATAACATTACAAATGTCATAATTGATTAGCTTTTATATGAACATATAAATGTAACATATAGCAGTCCAAAATATGTGTTGTACAGGGATAATGAATCTAAGAAATTGTAGAGTCGACAGCAAAGCAAAAGCACCAGGTAGAAACCTGATAACAGTGCTACATTGTTTCCCCCATCCATCTACTCGTTGTGGCCCCATGACTGTAATCAAACCATAATGACACAGATATTTGCAGATATGGAGGGAGGTGGTCTCATGAGATGAAGAGGGCCCAAAATCTAATCATCCACTTTAATTACACTGTGAAGCTCTGGTGATCATAAGAAAATATCTTCAGTGATAGCCCAATAGTGGGCTCCTCTCCCTCCCCCTCTTGTACTTCTGAACTTCTTTAGCTTTTTAGTGGCTCAGTTCTACCCAAACCGCAAAACATGGGCTCAGGGCTGATCTTTGAGAGCAGGATTAGAAGGGAAAGGGAATTCAACTTTCAAACAGCAAATTCAGGACTGTTTGCTCAAACTGTGCATGTGGTAAATTAGTTATTTACCCTTCACTGTTATTGAGTCAGTAATGCAAGATTCCACAGCAATAAACTATTAAGCTTAACCCACCAAGAATTGTGTACCTATTGCACAACTATTAATTATGATTGTGTAATCTGCCCTCAATAACATTTGAGCATCAGATATTCAATTAATATTATCAGCTGTTTCTCCTCAGACCTCAGGAAGGCAAGGTATTGTTTGTAAAGAAGATGTACTTCAGTCTGTAATGAGAAAAACCTTTGAGAGATTACTACTAAACAGTACTGCAAAAAGTGGACTTCAATTTGAAGTATTGTAGACAAGAGAAAGCACACTCCGAAATATGCTTACATAACCTCTATAAAAGCTTACACAGGCCATCCCCTCAAGGATATTTCCAAAAGTAATATTAGAAGGCTTGTACACCCCTGCAGGTACTGGAACATAAAATGGTATGAAATACCTGAGTATTAATGAGAGAGACTGTAGTTAAATTCAAGTTTGAAATGTTCTATGCAGTGTTTCCATAACAAAGCATCTGGATATTGGTAGCTGTTGCCCATTCAGTGTGCCGAGATCTTTTGGTTTTCGGATCATCCGGTTTTGGACATTTTACTATGGGTTAGTCTCACTATACATGTCTCACCAACAGTAATCACATAACAAATTAACTGCACGTGTTTACTTCCAGTGTCTGACTTTTAAGATGAGGCCACTGAAGAGTGGCATGGGTAAGGGGCACTTTGATGGTTATACGTGTACATATGTGTGGGCTGCACATATGAGACTACTGTTGTGTGCAACCTAGTAACTGCACACAGGTAGCCTGGCATAGAGGAGGCTCTGGAGAGTTAGATATTGACCTGGGGAAGGCCTTATAACGTTAGTGTACATTAATAAGGAAAGTCAATGTGATTTACTATTTTTCTGTAGTGATAATTATAAACGTAGCAAGAAAACTGCCTTAAAGTACAGCTTCCCTTCCCTTTGGACTGAAAGAGACCAGAGATGTATTGGAATGGGATGAAACCTGTACGGGAAAATCAATTCTGCAAGTTCCAAAAAGATACCTATATAATTTATGAGTCATCCAGCACTATCATATTTCTCTGGCCTAGCTCAAGATCAGAGTCCAGGCCTTTGTCACCCTTCTGTACTAGGTTAATTGCATTTCTCTACAGCAGCAGGAACAAAGGCCTCCCCACACAAAGGAAGCAATTAACTGTGATTCACTCAGCTTCTGAGGAGGAAAGGGTTGGAGCGCAAGAATCTGCATCAATCAGCTGTCCCATTGTCCCAAGGATGGGCCTGCCCAAGCCAACTGAACAAAGGAGGAAGCCCAGACTCTGAAGCCAATGCAGGAGGGGGTTCCCCTTTTGAAATTCTAGTGAGGAAGGCCTTGGCAGCGATGTTAAGGAGGATGCGAGCTGAGGCTCTGCTTCACTGCTGGACCCTGGGGCTGCCATGGACAACTAAAAGGAAGAACCCCCTGATGCCCACAATGGATTAAGGACCCTGCACAGTGGACCCTAGGATCAATGGGTCAAACGAAGGGGCAGTGAGGCTTCCCCCCTTACCTCACCTGAGGATCAGTTGGGGGGAATCCCTAGACTTCCACACCCAGAGACAGAGACCAGGAGGAAGACTGGCACAGGGAGCAAGGAGAACCAGCTCTCTGTGATTACACCACTTTGGAAGTGAGGAGGTCTGCAGCATCTGCCACTGATGGCTTGAGCTGACCACCAGAAGTAAAATGAACCCAAGATCACCCGAATCCACCCAACAGGGCCCAAGTTATGGCACTATAAAGGTCCACAACTTATGACCTATATGGAAAACAGTGCATAGGACTCTGCCATGTTTCCAACAGGTGGGCCAGGGGCTGGAGGGGTCAGCAGAGGATTTTTTGATTATTTTTTCCAGCCAGCGGCCATGCATGGAGCACCTACCCGTTCCAGCTTTTATGCCTTTGTGCCTCCATTTCCCTGGGGACCCAGCTTTTGCTCTACAGCTGGGAGGGATGCCCCCTCTAGGGACTAATTGTATGGTTGCAACTATTGTGGCCTGGATATGCTTAAAGGTACATGCGGTTCAATGCCCTCTGAGGGCTGTTTTTAATATTACATTTGCATGATTTAAAAGTTTATAAAAGCACTCAGACACATTCTGCTAATTTTAAAATGCTATATTGACATTAATACGTGCATTTAAACCTCACAATTATTATTGATGATTGCATTTACATACAAAATTATGTCTTTAACATGTGGTTTGTTGATCTTGATGATTTGGCCACACCAGTGGTCTTACCTTATGTGTTTCTGTAACCCCTTTAGTGGTTTGAAGGTGATTATGCAATGTCGTCTATGGTATTTTCCATAGGCTAATGTACATATTTGTAAATTACTGCCTAATATTTAGTAGGTTGTGTTATAAGTGCACTTCTCCTTTCTCTAAAGAAAAAGTACTGACTGGACAATCATTTATAGAGTGTTAATATTGCATGCCAGCAAACAGTAATCACTAGCCTTCACTAGCCCACAACACCTCCCCTGAGTATGCCTTGGACTGCTCTGCTTGGCTACCCTGAGAGTGTCCAGCACTACAACAGGGTGCTTGGTTCCCAGTCAAGTGAATTGTGGTAATAGCCCAATTTCCAACGGCAGTCAGCTGAGGAGATGGAGGCTTGGACCATTACATGGTCAAAGGCCATGATCTGCTACAGACCCAAATGCATATAATATTCAGCTGTGTACAGTGATTTCCTACTTTGGTCAGGGGCCTATGTATATCCACTCTATAGCAAATACAGTCACTGCAAAATCATTGTGAACATAAAGTGTTCCAAGGTCAACTGGTTTAGGCCACAGAGAATTGGCCTACACTAGAGTATTCTTCTCACTGTGAAAGTGCGTCGCAACTTTTATTAGACAGAGAAGTCATCCAAGATGCAAAACTGGTATAGTTTGGGTGCATATTATTACTAAACTATTATTTGCAGCATAAAAAGACAAGAGGTACAGAACACAGTTGCGAAGGAAACCTCAGTTTATTCTTTGAAAAGGTATATTGAACATGAAATTGTTACAATTAAGGTAAAAGCTAACTTAATTCTGTAGTATGTATATCACATGAAAAAGTTTCTAAGATTTTGTGTATTCACATTTCTAAACTTGTTTAAAATCATTTACAAAGTTGACAAACATCTACCTTTCACTTTAAACTCAAACTTAAGTAAATATCGCCCTGTTTTGGAATTTGCCGGTCAATTTCACTCACCGCCAAAGCCCAACCCACCAGACGACCGCCAGTACTGGCGGTCAGCATACCGCCATATTACGAGTGCTGGCTGCTTTCCGCCATTATTGAGGTGGAAACGAGCCAGCAGTCGCGCTGGAGGTCGGTGCTGCAGAGGCGGTTCCCTCGCCAGCACTGCCACACCAGCAGGACTCCGCCCACCGTATTACAAGCCATAATATGGCTTGGCAGAGTCCTGCTGGCGTGGTGGTGGCGAGGGAAGACCGCCAGGACCCATCCTCTCCCGGACGTCCCCCTTGACTGAGAAGGTAAGTGTGCATCCAAAAAGGGGGGGGGGGTGTGTGTTTGGGTGCATGTGTGTTTGTGGAGGTGGTAGGGGGGCGGTGATTGTAATCATGTCTGTGAGTGAATGTGTGTGCACGTTTATGTGCACATGTATGGGGGTGTCTGCGTGGATGAATGCGTGTGAGTGGGGGTGTCTGTGTGGATGAATGCATGTGAGTGGGGGTGTCTGTGTGGATGAATGCATGTGAGTGGGGGTGTCTGAGGATGAATGCATGTGAGTGGGGGTGTCTGAGGATGAATGCGAGTGAGTGGGGGTGTCTGTGGATGAATGCGAGTGAGTGGGGGTGTCTGAGTGCATGTATGCATGTGCTGCATGTGTGTGTTTGTCAATGCATGTGAATGTGAAGGAGTGGGGGGTTTGAGTGTGTGGACTGTGGGGGGGATGTGTGGAGACGTGTATATGTGTGTGCCAGCAACAGGAATGAAGATTCCTGTCGCCGGGTGTGTGACCACCAGGGTTTTCGTGGCGGGGTGACCACCACGGGAAGTCTGGCAGTGTGCAACCTCGTAATCCTGATGGCAGGCTGAGGCCTGCCACTGGGTTGGAGGTGCTCACCGCGACCACACCGCTGGGCCAGGTGGGGTTGTTGAGGCTTGGCATCTGCCAAGCCTCACAATTCTTAATGTGGCGGGCCTTACCACTGGCTCTGTGGCAGAAGGGCCGCCAAAGGAGGCTGGCGATCTCATGATCGCTAGCCTCTTAATGAGGGCATATATGTGCACCAAAATTTCTAGTCTTTTTAGAAATCACTTTTTGATTTAATTACATTTTGTATTTTTAAATGAGCATGACACTTAATTCAAAACATCAGTATGAAACAATTTTGTTAATGATTCAGCTATTAAATGTCTAATTTATCTTAATTAATTGTCTGGCTTGTGTATTTCAACTCTCAAAATAATACTTATACATTTACCAATCATCCACTTAGTTTGATAAATAGTCATGCTTTGGAAAACATACATCCAGTTAAACAAAACTGTTTTACAAATAGATGTATACTGTTCGATATACTGAAACAATCCCATCATCTGTATATGCTACCTTCAACTTTAAAACAAACAAATTAAATATCATGATGTTGTAAGGACAGCCAAGCCAACTTTGTTGTTTTTCACCACTTTTGAGACAAATTCACAGTGGAAGTGCTAACTTTGCCTTTACTTACTCAAAAATGACTCAATTATTACTCTTTAATGACCATATACTTAATAGCAAACTTCTGTCCAAGAGTTGATCTACTTCTTTATTGGAGGTCTCTTCCTGGGCACAGGTCCCTAAACATTAAAACTATGCTGTTATAACAGGTTATAATTAGTTGGTGTTATCTACCCCATTCTTGTAAAACTGGTTTATTAAGCATATTTTCATCACGTTATTGTGCAAGGCAGGAATTGTGGATACAAGTTATAATTTGTATGTTATGGGAAGTTGTTTAATAATTAGTATTTCTCAACATAGATTTAAAGTGGTCCATAGAGTATGTTATTTGTAAGGCTGAGATTTGATTTGGTATGTTTGCAGATTATTTCTTTACCAGGGTCGGGCACTGTGATCAGAGAAAGTGTAGTGTGCACCGAATTGGTTTATTGTTCTTTGAAACAAAAACATTACTAAATAAATGCAAATATTTGAAATTTGTTGAGTACAGTACAGTTTTATTTGTCATTGGTACTGTGAAAGATGGATTACGGTGTGGTGAACCTTGGTTATGCATTCAGGATGGGATTGACAACAAGCAGCAGAAATCTGCCTTTACAACACTCTCTCTATTCTGGTCAAATACCCAGGCGCTAGATATGCGGCAAATGTGCACGGTCCCTAAGCTGAACCTTGCTTAGCTGAATAAGTCACAGCTTCTGTGGGTGTGACCTCTTCAGCCTGGCAAATCACCTCAAGACCCTCCCCCCATGATAAGAGGGGGCATTATTAATAGCCTTGGACCTTGGCTCTTCAGTATTAGAAGGCTGAAGAGCCCAGGACTGAGTGCATCACTGACCCCTCATCACAGAGTGGGGTGGGGTGGAGTGGTGTGGGGTCAGCAACTCTTGCCAGCCCTATCCTACTCTATGACAAAGTAGGGTTAACCATTGAGAGAAGGCAGCAGTCCCAACCCTCCTGGGACCCCCAAAGCTTCCTTCCCAGAGAGCTGCAGCAGGTAAAAGTAATATTCTTCTAATGTTTGGTGAGTGGGTGCAAGAGTGTATGCATGAATAGTTGGGAGGGAGGGTTGTTAATGGGTGTGTGCATGTATGTGTTTGAATGCATGGGAATGAGTGAGTATGTGCAGAACTGCCCCCCCATCCCTGCTAAAATTCCCAGCCGACACTGGTACACAGTGATACAGTGCTATTGTTGTGACCTTTGCACAGTGCTGTTCGTGACAGAGAATGAGGCAAAGAAGAACTGCCATTCCAGGCACATAGGCAGAATGGTCAACAGAATTCCTATGCAGAATGAGAGACCAATCTCAAATTGTTTGTCACGTTTGGGGCATTTGTACATCTCTGTGACAAAATCTAATTATACTGTAGACAACCTTATTGATGACAGAGACCAAGCTTCTAAGAATGTACACTACCTGAATGAAGAAGGGAGGAACTAGCAGAATATGCCACCAATTCCTTGCTAGGTACACCCCTAAATAACAAGCCAATGTCTAAAAGTGAGTCCTCTCAGATTTAACTGATATATTCATTATACACTGCATTTCATTCTCCTGCATCATTTACCATCGGACCCATACTATTCCCAGACATACCATATGTTTTGTATAACCAAACATTACTCTCAGGGCAGATGGTCTAATTTTCGTTTATTACTGTACAGACATCTTCAATTATATAAAAATATAGGTTAAGATATTGGTTATTGGTTAAGGGGGTGTGAGCCCGTCTCTAGCACCAGCCTAGATCCTTTTCAGGACAAACCACAAAAGCCACTATATTTATCTCTGCTTAACCCTCTAGTAGCTTAGCACAAAAGCAGTCAGGCTTAACTTTGAGGCAATGTGTGAAGTATTTATGCAGCATACAAACAGTAATAAAGTTATGAAGTGAAAACACAACACAAGAAAATTCTCATACCAACTAGGACCAATACAGTAAAATGTAGCAGATTGACACCAAAATGCCAAAAATCTGATCAGTAAAACTGTGATATGCAATTTAATAGAGTTAAAGTAAGAATAGCACCTAAAAGCACAAAGCACCACTCGCGGTTATCTGATCGTGGATGACCGGGTAAAAGTGACATGCTCAGGAAATCTACAATGAGAGCAGACGAGATACAGGGAACAGGTTATTTTGGCTGAAACAATAACCTTCTAAAAGTCCAGCACAAAAAGTTCTGTTTGCCTGGAGGAGGTCACATGAAGCATTAACAACATCGCAGATAGTCTTCACTCTTGCACCGGCCAAGGAATGGCGGATGGTCATCGATGCAGCATGAAGATCATGCTCGACCTCATGGGTGGTCATTCATAGAGGTTATCGTTGGTGGTCACCATGAGCCAACAAAGTTGCAACAATGTTGCAAGCCAACAATGATGAGCGAAGTACAGATCTCTCTTTGACATCTGCTGCTGGCAGTCTCTGTAGCATGTTGAGTCCAGCTCACCGAAGCTCTGAATTGGGAGTCAGCATGGGTAGCTAGACCTTTGTGTTAATGGGGACATTTACGCTCACAAACAGCCCAAAACTTCAGGATTTCTTCTTTTCATTTAGAAGGAGTTGAACTGATGCCGCACCAACAGTCAAGGGCCTGAGGGGCGGGCACATCTTGGGGATCAGGAACTCACTTCTACAGAGGCTAGCAGACATCATGCAGGACCAGTTTCAGGTCCTAGCAGGTCCAGTACAGCAGGTCAGCTGAGCAGCTGCACATAGGTCTCTGGAGCTCATTGTGACACTGTAGCTCAGAACAGGAGGTCAGTCAGCGGATCCTTGGAGTCACTTTAGCCTGGGATGAAGGGTGAAAGTCCAGTCTTCATTCTCAGCAAGCACAGCAGCAGAGTAGCAGGGCAGCAGAGTAGCAGTCCTTCTGGCCAAACAGCACCAGAACAGTCTTCCTTCTGTATTATCCACAGGTGCGGGAGTGTACTAAAGGGGGGGTCTGAGAGTCACCTTGTTATAACTGTTGCCCGCTTTAACATGGAAAAAACTCCTGGCGTTTTCCCCCTGTCTGGAACTTTCTGCCTCGCTCCCCTGGTTCCATGTTGTCTGGCAGCACAATAGACTAGTGTGAAGTCGTATGCGAGCTAAGGCTGTGTCGCTAAAGTGCAAATGTGACATATGACAGCTCCGACCCTTTTGCCAAGTCACGATTGCCTATCCTGGCAACACCCAGATTCTCTATTGTGTAGCTTCCTGGGAGGAATGCACAAAGACCAACTGCCAACTACTTCTAGGAAAAGGCTACATGCACCAAATGGTTAGGGCAAGAAAATGCCAACTTCCTTAAAGTGGCATATTTGGAATTGTGACCTAAAATCTGACTTTGCCACTATAATGGGTTTTAAGCTACAACTGCTTAAACACCAAACATGACATTCTGTCTGCTCACAATCAAAGGTTATCACTTATTTAATGTAATGTGGTATCTCAATGTTATCCTATGGGAGAGGTAGGCCTTTCAATAGTAAAGAACAAATTTAAGGGCTTTTGACTACTAAAACATGTAAAACTTAAAGCTACATGCCCAACATAAGTCAACCGACCCTATGGGCTGTTTAGGGTGACATATGCATTCAAAATGAAGGTGTAGGCCTGACAAAAGGTTCATTTTGTCAGGTTAACATGGCAGTTTAAAGTTGCACATTCAGTCGTGATACATGTTTCAAAAGAGTAATTAAGTGGGTGGCACAATCAGTCCTGCAGACCCATTAGTAGCGATTCATTTAGCAGCCCTAGGTATATGGTATATCACTTTATTAGAGACTTATAAGTACATTAAATGAGTCAATTGAGTGTAAGCCAGTTTTACTATGTTTAGCACTTGTAAACAGTGCAAAAGGTGTGCAGAGTCCTAAAGCCAACAAAAACAAATTCAGAAAAACAGAAGGGGTGAAGACAAAAGGTTTAGAGGGTGTCCGGCAGACTGAATTAACTACACACTATATTTTACTTAAATGATTACTGACTAACTGGAGACAATGTTTGTCAATACATAATTTGGAAGAACTCAATTGTAATAAAAATGCTATAAATAGGTTTCCAAAAAGGAATGCTAACCGCAACAAAGAAAGAAATCATCAATAAACATCTGTCTTAGAATATTATCAATCTTTGATGCACTGTTAAAGTTGATGTAAAAGGTCTCAAATATTAGCTCACATTTTATATTTAGCATCAAGAAAAACATTCCTTTAAATTATGGGTCTAACACTTTAAAACTACCTGAAGATTCCAAAAACATATGGACATTTTCTTGCAGGCATGAGGGGTGTGTATTGCAAAGATTGTCGGATGCCAGGACCCTTTATGTAATGTATATTTTCAAGAACACATTCCAGACTGGAATGATTTTAGAAGAAACACTTTTTAATCCATGAAAAGTGGGTGTATTGATCAGTTCAAGATGAGCTCTTCGAATTGGTATGGGAGATATTCTTTGCTTAGATCATACTTGTGAAAAGTTCCTCTTGGCCTTTTTCTGCACTCACACTTCAGATATTAACAGCGGGTTGGCTGTTCTATTCTACCTGAACAACATAAATAATGACGAGGTTAGGGAAGAACACCAGTATTTATTCTTCTGCAGTTTCTTTACACTTTGAAAGTTATACAAAATGGGCTTATTAACTTGTTTGATGCGGAGTACTGCTCTGCATCATCCTCCACACCATTACTTGTGTACTAAGAACAGCCCTAAGCCATCCTTGCTCACAAAGCAGGAAATCTTTTTTTTTTATTTTTTATTGTGACCTTGGGAACTGTGGAAGAGCTTACCTATCAGCCAGAGGCATTTTTATTTTCAATGCAGTGATGATCCGCCTATATCAAACGCTGACGTCATTACATAGAAAGTGAAATTGAAATTAGCCAATCGGCTGAGATATGCCCTTGAGCATTGATTCACATGGTAGGGGTGTAATTGTAAAGAGGAGAATCTCTTCTTCCCAATGGTACCATTCAACAGTGGATCGCTGCTTGGAGATTGCCACAGGAGGGTGGTCCCCTCGCATGGATTCTCCCACTAGACACCAGGGAGAGGATGAGCACCCCCTTTGGATAGGACTAGTGCTTTCACTTGCTGTTTTTTAATACAGACTTTCTGCGCCCCTTGGGGCAGATGGGCAATTGCTCCCATCTGCCCAGCTGGGAAGGCAAAAAGACCACTAGACACCGGATAATATATACATATTTTTTAATTTTTTTTAAATTGCACAGGTGGAGGGGTGGCCTAGCATTGTCATGGCCATGCCCCCTCTTCAGAAAAATACGAAAACATTCTTTCTGCTCCATGGGGAGCAGGTGGGGGAAATTACCCCCATTATCCCCGGGGAGGCAAAAAGCCCACTAGACACCAGGGATTACTTGTTTTTGTAGGGATAAGGGCTGCCCAGCATGGGCATGGCCATGGCCATGGCCCCACCCCTATAAAAATGGGGAAGCAGTCATTCTGCCCCCTGGAGGACAGATGGGGCAATTATCCCATCTGTCCTCAATGGCAAGAGAACACCCACTGGACACCATGGATTACTTTTTTTTTAAATAATTGCAGGGGTATGGGCTGCCCATCATGGGCATGGCCATGCCACACCACTATTAAAATGGGGAAACAGTCTTTTTGCCCCCCCGGGGGGGGTGGATGGGGACAATTACCCCCACCTGTCCACCGGAGGAGTCAAAAAGCCAACCAGGGATTACTTTTTTTTTTTTTTTTTAAGAATTGTAGGGGTGGGGCTACCCAGCATGGGCTTGACCGTACTCACACCCCCATAAAAATGAGGAAACAGTCTTTTTGCCCCCTTAAGGACAGAGGGGGCAATTACCCCTGATCTGCCCCCCCCCGAAGTCATAAAGCCTACTATATGGCAACAATATATATTTTTAATAAAATAATGGGATGGGTCCACTGCAGTTCAACATAAGGCCCTACCCTCATCCCTAAAACCTCAACAGTCTTTCTGCTCCCCTGTGGAATAAAGCATCCCAATGGAAAGCAAGAGGACATTTGATTCATTAGGGTGTTGTTTTTACAAATGGACCGAGAGAGTTTGGCTAACTCCCAGTATCATTCCACTTGCAGTGGTGAATGGTTGCACTTTTTGGGCTTGGTTGGCTACCACCTGGAGAGACTTACCAGATCCAGACAGTTCTGAAAACTAGACATCTGGGGAAGTCCAGGGTTGTGTGCTTTGCATACATCTCACAACATTTCTTTACCCTCAATGGGCCAACAGACCGTGACACAAAGGCCCTAGAATGCTATGTGAAGAGATCAGCAATAGGAAAAGCTGCAGGATTTGGGCCATGATCAGCCACCCCCCATGAAAACCTACAAAACACAGATATTTTTGAAAAGTAGAAAACCGGGCGATACAAGGGTAGTGTGTCATGTGTGAATCCCATGAGGTTTTACTTACCAAGAATGCCCTGCAAACCTCAGACATTGCTGGAAATCATACATTTTCCCCTATGATGGAAACGTCCAGAATATACAGGAATCCACAAAATTCCTACCACCCAGCACTGCCCCACTTGTGCCCATAAAAATGCTGCACCACTTGTGTGGTTGGGCCTAGTGCCAGCTATAGGCATGGATCCAACTGAGGTTGATAGGAGTCCCCATGCAAGGGCTCCTATTGTTCTTGGTTTGATCCATTCCTGTTGTAGGAAAATGTGTGATTTCAGGCAAAGTTTGAGGTTTGCAGGGCATTGTCAGGAATAAAACCTCATTAGATCCAAGGAAGTCACCCAACTCTGGATTCCCCTAGGTGTCTAGTTTACAAAAATGTAGGGCTTTCAAAGTTTGATTTGCCCATGTTGTGTTTTGGACCATTTGTTGTCACATACACTAGTCCTACCCACATAAGTAAGGTACCATTTGTATCAGAAAACTAGGGGAATTCTGAGGGGAAGGAAGTTAGTCGCTCCCTGTAGATCTTCAAACTTTTCATCACAGAAATTTGATGAAAATGCATTTTGTCGTCAAAGTTTAACGTTTGCAAGGGATTCTGGGTAAATCAACCTGGAGAGAGTTACACAAGTCACCCCACATCATGGATTCCCCTAGGTGTCTAGTTTTAAAAAATATACTGGTTCCATAGGGTTCCTTAAGTGCCGGATAAGCTAGGGCCCAAAATCCACACCTACCCGCTTTGCAAAAGAGCTGAAAAATGTGAGGTACCCATATTGCATTTTGGGCCATTTCCTGTCACAGGCACTAGGCATATACACTCAAGTGAGGTACCATTTTATCAGAAGAAATGTAGGAGTACAGAATCACAGAGTAACAGGTTATTTGTTAGTATCAATTAGATTACAATGCATTTGAACCTTCCAAAAGGTAAGCAGTGTGTAAGAAACAGGACATTTTGAAAAATAATCTCCAAATCATACGCTAGTATGGGTTCCCACAAACTCAGTGATGCACAAATGACCACTGTTCCTAAAGTCTATATCTTCTGTCCGTTTCAGAAATACATAGGTTTCCTTGATACCCATTTTTCACTCTACGTATTTCACCATATGAATTGGTCTATACTTGGTGAGCAATGAAAAAACATTGTACAGTGCAGCTCGGTTGTTGGTTCTGGGTAACTTGGGTTCTTGGAAAACCTATAAACTCTATAAATCACCACAAACAGAAGGGCCTAGCAGACATAATGGTATATTGCTATTGTAAATCAGCCATTGTGACAACAAGTTACAGAAGAAAACATTGTCACAAATGGTTTTTTTCCTACTCATTTTCAGTATTTCTTTATTTCAACACAGTTTCTTTCAGAAAACCTTGACTGATCTACATATATGACCATTTGCTGAATGGGTTTCAGACTGGTTTCCACCACAAACTGGAAGTAGGCAGGGAGCACAAAAGACTAGGAAAAATTAGCTACCTCGTTAAAAAGTTAAAAAATGCCAAAACTGTGCTAAAAAATGTGTTTTTATTTCAGCTCTGCTTGTTCCTGAAAGCTGGGAAGATAGTGACTTTAACACACCAAACCTTTCAGTGATGTAAATGTTATGACAGAAAAACAGACGCTTTTAGCCAGAGCACTTTTTTCCTATTTTTCCCCAAGAAACTCAAAATGTATCTATATTTTGGCTTTTTTTTCTCGGTCCCCTACAGGGGCATCCACAAACCCTGGGCATCTTTTGAATCCACAGGATGTCTGAAAGAAGAACACAAATTTGGTGCGGACAGCTTATGTGGACCTAAAATTATGGAAGCCTAAGCCCAAACTACACCAAATAGCCAAAAAAAGGCTTGGTACTGGGGATGAAAGGGCCTAGCAGCAAAAGGGTTACAAAAAGTAAAATAAGACATGTCTAATTCCCTGAAGAAAATAACAAAACAAAATGTTATTGATAATTCCCGAAATAGAGAGGGAGCCCCTGTAAAGGGTCAGAAGTCTTCCCACTCACTTCAATGAGACTGCTCTGGAGAGAAGGATTTTACCAACTCTCCCTTACGATTATTTGACTGCTACTTCTTTCATAGCTTTAACAAGGATTTTGTATGCAAAACATGGTCTTATATAGGTTCATGCTAATTATTCTCTTTGCTCTTTAAACAAATATTTGTTTTGGCTAGAAAATAGGCGTGTTAAATCAACAACTAGATACATGAAAAAAACTATTCGTTCTTAAAATACATTATTTACAGAATAACCACACACATAACCCCAATGTCTGCTTTTAGAAAGCAGCCTGCAGCATTGTAAATGATGAATTGACTACTCCAGGAAAGGAATCAATTATGAAGACAACGAGACTACTGTTCCGAGACTAACCAGTTCTAGGACAGGCATGTCAGCAACGTTTCGGAAACCAAGGGAAAACAATTTAATGTGAGTCCTCTATTCTGATATTTAAACGAGTAATTATTTTTTACAAAATGTGTGACAATGTGTTCACTTTTAAGCACAGTTGGTGTAATCTAAAGATTATGCATACTCTTTGCACAGATACAGTAATGTCATACTACAAGCTATATGACAACCAGTGGAGCTTTGGCCTTTAAGTTACAATGAGATATTAAGTGTGTAGGAAAGTACCATCTTGCCTGGCATGTTACCCCCATATTTCACTGTATGTATGTTGTTTTAGCCCTTGTGTCACTGGGATCCTGCCAGGCAGTACCCCAGTGCTTATAGTATGTGCCCCTTATGTGTTCCCTGTGTGGTGCCTAACTGTATCACTGAGGCTCTGCTAACCAGAACCTTAGTGTTTATGCTCTCTCTGCTTTCTAAATTTGTCACTGCAGGCTAGTGACTAAATTTACCAATTCTCATTGGCACACTGGTACACCCATATAATTCCCTTGTATATGGTACTAAGGTACCCAGGGTATTGGGGTTCCACGAGATCCCTATGGGCTGCAGCATTTCTTTTGCCACCCATAGGGAGCTCAGACAATTCTTACACAGGCCTGCCACTGCAGCCTGCGTGAAATAACGTCCACGTTATTTCACAGGCATTTTTCACTGCACATAAGTAACTTATAAGTCACCTATATGTCTAACCCTCACCTGGTGAAGGTTGGGTGCCAGGTTACTTAGTGTGTGGGCACCCTGGCACCAGCCAAGGTGCCCCCACATTGTTCAGGGCAAATTCCCTGGACTTTGTGAGTGCGGAGACACCATTACACGCGTGCACTATACATAGGTCACTACCTATGTATAGTGTCACAATGATAACTCCGAACATGGCCACGTAACATGTCTAAGATCATGGAATTGTCACCCCAATACCATTCTGGTATTGGGGTGACAATTCCATGACCCCCCGGGTCTCTAGCACAGAACCCGGGTACTGCCAAACTGCCTTTCCGGGGTTTCCACTGCTGCTGCTGCCAACCCCTCAGACAGGTTTCTGCCCTCCTGGGGTCCAGGCAGCCCTGGCCCAGGAAGGCAGAACAAAGGATTTCCTCTGAGAGAGGGTGTAACACCCTCTCCCTTTGGAAATAGGTGTGAAGGGCTGGGGAGGAGTAGCCTCCCCCAGCCCCTGGAAATGCTTTGATGGGCACAGATGGTGCCCATCTCTGCATACGCCAGTCTACACCAGTTCAGGGATCCCCCAGACCTGCTCGGTGCGAACCTGGACAAAGGAAAGGGGAGTGACCACTCCCCTGACCAGTACCTCCCAGGGGAGGTGCCCAGAGCTCCTCCAGTGTGTCCCAGACCTCTGCTATCTTGGAAACAGAGGTGTTGGGGGCACACTGGACTGCTCTGAGTGGCCAGTGCCAGCAGGTGAAGTCAGAGACCCCCTCTGATAGGCTCTTACCTTTCTTGGTAGCCAATCCTCCTTCCTTGGTAGCCAAACCTCCTTTTCTCGCTATAACATCGTAGCGCCTCATCCTGCCGGCTTTCTCAACTGTTTCCTGGTGGTGCATGCTCTGGGGGTCGCCTGCATTCACCCCGCATTATAAGCCAAGAAGAAATCTCCAGTGGGTCAACAGAATCTTCCCCCTGCTAACGCAGGCACCAAAAGACTGCATCACCGGTCCTCTGGGTCCCCTCTCATCCTGATGAGGGTGGTCCCTGGAACACAGGAACTATATCCAAGTGACTCCCACAGTCCAGTGATCCTTCAGTCCAAGATTGGTGGAGATAAGTCCTTGCCTTCCCTCGTTAGACTGCAAACCTGTGTACTGCGTTATTTGCAGCTGCTCCGGCTTCTGTGCACTCTTCCAGAATTTCCTTTGTGCACAGCCTAGCCTGGGTCCCCAGCACTCCGTCCTGCAGTGCTCAACCCGCTGAGTTGGCCTCCAACGCTGTGGGACCCTCTTTTGTAACTCTGTGTGGACTCAGGTTCACAAATCTTACAAGTGCCTTCCTGGTCCTCAGCAGCACCCAAAAACCTTTACCGCGAGCCTTGCAGCTAGCTAGGCTTGTTTGTGGTATTTCTGCGTGGGAACACTTCTGCAACCTTCATCGCGACATGGGACATCTTCCATCCAAAGGAGAGGTTCCTAGTCCTCTTCATTCTTGCAGAATTCCAAGCTTCTTCCATCGGGAGGCACCTTCCTTGCACCTTCATCCGGGGTTCTCTGGGCTCCTGCCCCCCCTGGACACTGTCGCGACTATTGGGCTTGGTCCCCTTGCTTTGCAGTTCCTCAGGTACAGGAATCCGTTGTCAGTGCACTGCTGGTGTTTGTGGTTCTTGCAGAATCCCCCTAGCACGACTATTGTGTTCCTTTGGGGTAGTAGGTCTGCTTTACTCCTAATTTTCAGGGTCTTGGGGTGGGGTATCTTGGACACCCTGACAGTTTTCTTACAGTCCCAGCGACCCTCTACAAGCTTCCATAGGTCAGGGGTCCATTCGTGATTCGCATTCCACTTTTGGAGTATATGGTTTGTGTTGCCCCTGCACCTATATTTGCCTATTGCAACCTATTGTAATTCTACACTGTTTGCATTACTTTTCTGACTCTTACTTACCTGTTTTGTGTTTGTGTACATATAACTTGTGTATATTACTTACCTTCTTACTGAGGGTACTCACTGATATACTTGTGGCATATTGTCATAAAAATAAAGTACCTTTATTTTTAGTAACTCTGTGGATTGTGTTTTCTTGATATTGTGCATATGATATAAGTGGTATAGTAGGAGCTTTGCATGTCTCCTAGTTGAGCCTAAGCTGCTTTGCCATATCAGTCTAAGTTGCTAGAAACACCTCTATTCTACTAATCAAGGATAACTGGACCTGGCACAAGGTGTAAGTACCCTTGGTACCCACTACAAGCCAGGCCAGCCTCCTACAAAGTGCAAGGTTTTAACCCCCTAAACTAACGAACTTGTTGAACTGAATGTTAAAGATTTCTGGGGATGTTCTCAAATCACTGGTCTTTGACATGCTTGTTTTAATTTCTTGTTGCACTGCAGGATGGCCTGAAGGTAGAGGAGATTATCATTCCATAATGATTAAGAAATGCACAATGGGTGCATAGATTGTGTATCAAAATGCCTCTTTTTGCATGATCGCCCTCATTCTTTTAATTGTTGCAGTTGTCTTTTGGCCCTGTGCACTGGAACTCTGGTACCAGGGCCCAGTGCATGTGTTTTGACCCATAAAGCATGTTGAAGTTGGCTATATTCCTAATCGGCTCATTTAACATACCTGGAACTCCCTAGCATAACGTACAACATGTACTCATGGCATGTTAAATGTCACTAGAGCACTGCAGCACATATTGTGTCATTACAAGAGTGACAGTGCAAAAGATAACTGCAGGCCAGTCACAGGTAACTTGACTGTGCAGGTTTGAACTCTAAATTCAACCTAACAAAATACCACTTTTTGACAGGCCCAAGCCCACCTTTTAAATATTAATAAGTCACTCCTAAGTAGGCCCTAACTGTCTATAAGGCAGGGTGCATGAGATTTAAAGGCTGGACATTTAAACGTTTAATTCAATACATGTCTTTACAAAGACAATCCTAAAAGCTCATTTGAATGTAGCAGGGTTAGTTTTTCCATAGGAAAGCCCTGGTATACATTTTTAAAAGAAAATATCTCCACCTGGGAACCAGATCAAAAGTTGATTCTTGGACTTTTTCAAATATCTATTAAGAATTTATTATGAATACAGTACACTGGTAAAGTAAGATTTGCACTAAATATTTTAGATTTAAAAAGTCACATTTAACCTGCTGAAAGGCTCTAGAAGCCCAATTGCCTGAGCTTCCAAGTGTCACCAGGAGCAGAATAGCTCCCTGATGAGGAGTGAACTGGCTCCCAGAGCTAAGATAGGCTTTGGGTTTGGGGAGGTGTTTTGTTCGTCTGACAGGATGATCATCTAGGTTGTGCCCAGGAACTCAGTTAATTTCAAATTAAATTGATTTATCACTAGCAGATGAAGCTCACACCGAGGTCTGTCTCCCTCTTGTCTTCCTAGCCAGCTAGTTGTCAATGGGAGCAGAACTGCACCCAGAACCAGTTTTGAGTAACCAATCAATCAATCAATCAGACTATTTATACAGCGCAATACATACCCGTGAGGGTTTCAAGGTGCTGGGGGAGAGAAAAGGAGGAGGGAGGGTGCTGCTACTTGTCAAAGAGCCAGGTCTTGAGGTGTCTTCTGAAGGTGAGCAGGTCCTGGATCTGTCTGAGGTCAGATGGGAGGGTATTCCAGGTCTTGGCGGCGAGGTAGGAGAAAGATCTGCCGCCGAAGGATTTGCGTCGGATGCGGGGGATGGAGGCGAGGTGGCGGGCAGAGGCGTTTTGGATGCGTTAGAGGCGTTGTAGGTGTTTGGTCGGGATGCCTGCGTAGAGTAAGTTGCCGTAGTCGAGCTTGCTGCTGACAAGGGCCTGAGTTACTGTCTTTCTTGTTTCGGTTGGGATCCATTTGTAGATTCTACGAAGCATGCAGAGGGTGTTGTAGCAGGAGGAGGAGATGGCGTTGACCTATTTTGACATAGAGAGGGATGAGTCGAGGATGAAGCCAAGGCTGTGTGGGTGGTCAGTTGGTATTGGAGGGGTACCCAGCGAGGCTGGCCACCACGAGTCGTCCCAGGTGGAGGGGGTGGGCCAAAGGATGAGGACCTTCGTTTTGTCTGAGTTCAGTTTCAGCAGGCTGCTTCTCATCCAGTCGGCAACGGCTTTCATGGAGGTTGGTTTTGGCGGTGTGAGGGTCCATGGTGAGGGATAGGATGAGTTGGGTGTCGTCGGCGTAGGAGATGATGTTGAGGTTGTGTTGGCGGGCCACTTGTGCGAGGGGGGTCATGTAGATGTTGAACAGCGTTGGGCTGAGGGAAGAGCCTTGGGGTACGCCGCAGATGATGTCGGTGGCTTCGAATTGGAAAGGGGGGAGGGGGACTCTCTGGGTTCTTCCTGAGAGGAAGGATGTGGTCCAGTCGAGGGCTTTCTCTTGGATCCCTGCTTCATGGAGGCGGATTTTCAGAGTGTGGTGGCAGACTGTGTCGAAGGCGGCTGAGAGGATGAGGGCTGATGTTTCTCCATTGTCGAGCTGGCTTCTGATGTTGTCTGTAGCGGCGAGGAGAGCGGTCTCAGTGCTGTGGTTTCGTCTGAATCCGGACTGGGAGGGGTCGAGGATGTTGTTGTCTTCGAGGTATCGGGTGAGTTGTGTGTTGATGATTTTCTCAATGACTTTTGCCGGGAATGGGAGCAGGGAGATGGGCCGGAAGTTCTTCAGGTCTTTGGGGTCAACTTTGGATTTTGAGTAGGGCGTTGATTTCGGCATGTTTCCAGCTCTCTGAGAATTTTGCTGTTTCGAAAGAGAGGTTGATGACCTTTCGTAGGTGTGGTGCGATGGTTGTGTCTGCTTTGTTGTGTATGTGGTGTGGACACGGGTCAGACGGTGCTCCGGAGTGGATGGAATTCATGGTCTTGCGAGTATCGTCATTATTGATGCTGGTCCAGGAGGTCAGGCGGTTGGTGCGGGTGGGGTTCGTGGAGGGGGAGGCTGGCGAGTTTGGGTTAGTAGGGGTGTTGAAGCTGTCATGGATGTCAGTGATCTTTCGGTGGAAAGCGGTGGCTAGGGCGTCGCACAGTTCTTGGGAGGGGGGATGTTGTTGATGGTGGCGCTGGGGTTGGAGAGCTCCTTCACGATGTTGAATAGTTATTTGCAGTCGTGCACGTTGTTTTCCAGGCGGGTTTTGAAGGAGGATCTTTTTGCTAGCCTGAGGAGTTGGTGATGCCTGCGTGTGGCATCCTTAAGTGCAGTTTGATTGTCGGGTGTGCGTTCGTGGAGCCATTTCTTCTTGAGTTTACAGCAGTTGCGTTTGGAAGCTTGGAGGTTGTTGGTGAACGAGGTGTTTTTGTTGTTGGAGGGTTTCTTGAGTGGTGCGAGGCGGTTGGCGCAGTCTTCAATCCACAGCTTGAGGTTGAGGGCGGCGATGTCAGGGTTGGTGGGTGGTTTTTGGGCTAGAGAGGTGGTCAACTGGTCTTTGGTGACTTTGCTCCAGCAACGACGGGGTGGTTGCTTGGTGTGGTGGTGTTTGGTTTATTTCTTGAAGGTGAAGTGGATGCAGTGGTAATTGGTCAAGTAGAGTTCGGTGGTGCGATTGAAGGAGACGTGGTCGCTTGTGGAGAAGATGGGGTCTAGGGTGTGGCCAGCGGTGTGAGTGGGTGCGTTGACGAGTTGTCTGAGGCCGAGGTTGGCGAGGTTGGCGATCAGGGTGGTGGAGTTGATGTCGTTATTGTTTTCGAGGTAGAAGTTCATGTCCCCGAGGAGGATGTAATCCGTGGAGGAGAGTGCTTGGGTGCTGGCAAGGTCGGCGATGCGTTGCTGAATAGTGCCCTGGGTCCAGGAGGTCTATAGACGAACGTTCCTCTGAGGGTGGTGTTGGGGTCTGTGTTGATTTGAAAATGTAGGAGTTTGGCAGGGTTGAGGGAGTCATCCAGGAGGATGTGGACTTCGAGGGTGGCCTTGTGGACGATGGCTATGCCTCCTCCGGTTCTGTTGATGCGGTCACTGCGGGAGATCTTGTACCCGTTCGGAATGGCTATGGCGATGTCAGGCGCTGAGGAGTCGTTTCACCAGGTTTCGGTCAGGAAGGCTACGTCGGGGCGGTGGAGTCGAGCAGGTCCCAGAGCTCGATGGCGTGGTTGCGTGAGGAGCAAGTGTTGAGGAGTATGCAGCGTAGGTGGTTGGTCTTGGTCCTGGGAGGTTTGTGGGCTCTGACGCAGGTGAAGCTGCAGTTGCGGCAGGAGAAGGGTCCGTGTGTGCTTTTCGGAGTGGCCTGGAAGCAGGTGGTATCTCGGCCGGTGTTGAGTGCGAGGAGGGGGCTGGTGTCGTAACAGAGGCTGGTGGTGTGGCTGTTGCGCGGTCCAGCGGTTCTGGCGCTGGGCGCGGTCTAGGCGCGGACGGGCGCAGTCGGGCTTGCCTCTGGTGCGCTAGCGCCGTGGTCACGCACCGACTGCCATTAAGAGGGGGGGGAGGAGCAGGTGGGAGGAGGGAGGCGTGGGTGATTGTGGGCGCAAGGGGCGGGGGTGGGGGGAGCGGGGAGAGAGCGGGAAAAGGCACAGAACAGGGGGGAAGTGAAACAGGCAAAAAGGACCGAAAGATAAAAAGTGAAAAAGACAAAAAATTTAAAAATTCGAGGAAAGTAGAGCAAGAAAAGCTAGAATGCAGGAAAGAGAGTAAAGGACAGAAGAACGAACACAGCAACAGAGAGACAGCAAAACAGAAAAACACTCTAGCGCTCACCAGGGCGGATCGGGTCCAGGAGGCCCTCGATCCCTTGGAGCAGCGAGGGCAAGGAGGGGGAGACACGGGCACGGCTTGGTGGTGCTGTGCACGTGGGGAGTGTTTTACCTGGTCAAAACAGGTAAGCAGAGAAGAGAGAGAAGAGAGGTTGCTTATTTCCCTGGCCACACCTCTAGAGTGCGCGTAGGGGCTCTGATCAGGTGAAAGAAGGTTCTGTCATGTTGGATTTAGGGGGATGGGGCACTCTGGCATTGTTTGCAGTAGGGCACACACAAACTGTTGCAAAATTGGGTAGGGTTACCCCTGAGAAATTATTCCCTATTGGTTAGGGAAGGGCTAGGACCCACTAGCTAGTGCCAGGCATACATGTGGCATGGATGGATTCCTTCTTCAGAAAAGTACTTGGCTTGTGGAAGATAGAAGAAGGACCTGCTATTCAGACTTGTGAAGAGAGCCCTAAGGGCTGGACTTGCTCTTACTAGTACCCAAGAAAAGAAAGTGGACTCCAATGGTCCACTGTTGAGCTACAGTGGTCTACTGTTGAGCTACAGTGACACAAAAGATGCAAGAAGCCCACTTTTGTGAAAGAGCCCAGCTGACTAGTTTCATTTGGACCTGTCCTGGACCCTGCTGATAGCTTTTGTTGCAGTCAGTCCTTTACCAGCAAGTGTTGTTCTTGAGGCCCTATAACCCTTGGCTAGTGTCAGAGTGTTCTCCTCATTCCTCCCAAAAAGTTGATGTTTAGGAACATTCCACAAACTTGTCAGAAGAACTGCTAAGGGACGGGGACCAACCTGACAGTTGATCCACAAGGGTGCATCACCAGTGTGCCTGACTTCACTGCTAAATACTTTGCTGGTCATTGGGATCAATTGATGCAGAGGCCGCTTTGACTCCATCTTGCAGCTTTATGACGTCCTAGTCAACAAGGACCCAATCACCACTGAAGACTTCCAGAATGTGGACACCCCAACCAGTTACGACATCATCGACAAACAAATTGGGACCTTGTCCTCCTGCAACCTATCTCTGTTGAGCTTAACTTTAGCTTTCCACTTTTGCTGTAGATGCTTAAAACTGTTTCCATGAAAAGGAGCTAACTCTTTGATTGGGCCAAATCTAGTTCCAGTAACCAATTAGCAAATGGCCTTAACTTTAAGTTTGCAATGCCCAGCACAATCAG
The DNA here is from genome assembly GCF_031143425.1 of Pleurodeles waltl. NCBI lineage: Eukaryota > Metazoa > Chordata > Amphibia > Caudata > Salamandridae > Pleurodeles > Pleurodeles waltl. The sequence continues at coordinate 1,847,199,969 of NC_090440.1, forward strand.
CTGTCCCTGGTTGGAGCTTTGACTTTTTGGAGCTATTTTTATGTAAAACCCTTAAAATTCATATCTCTGGTTACTCTTTTGTTTGGTGTAATTCTGTTTATTAAAATATCTCTTGGTTTATAAACTAGAATGGAGGGTTTATTGTGTTGTATTTTCAACAGTCCAACTGTTTTGGTATTTCGAAATGCTTTACACATTCTCTTAAGTTAAGCCTGTTGGCTCTGTGACATAGCTACCAGACGAGGAGCTCAGGTTTAAATTACTGAAACCTTTACTAGACCTACCAAGAACAGTTCTCTTATTATTTGTGGAGGACTATCATCCACTTCAATTAATAATCCACATTCCCACAGACAGCATTTGTTTCACACACTGAAAGCAAATAATTTGCGGTCATTACCAACAAGTTGAATTTTGCTATGCTCAATGGTGCATCGTTTATAAACTAAAATAAATGGAAAGCTAAGTTGAACCCCTCCTAGAATAGAGGACATCTATAAAGCAGAATTATTAATAGCAGAATTATTATAGAAAGGAGTAGATGCTTCTGGTCCCTTCTTGAATTGCATTGCATGGTATTAGCATTTAAATTGCTAATTTCATGATAGTTCTAATTAGATGCTGCAAGCTATCGCTTATTGCCAGTTAGATGCAGCACACATGTGCCAGTGGTGTAAAGGAGATTGGAGGTTTTAAGTTTTGAACCCTCACTTTTGAAGCTCCTTACCCTTGGATATTAGACAGAATAAAAAACTCACTGTTCTTAAAATAATCAGGTCGAGACCTAATCCACCACTTCTTCCTGCTTCCTCCACTCAATATCTGATTAATGATATTTCCTTTTATTAAACGCCTAAAGACAATTACGTTTGTGGTGAACGCTTTATAATTAAGTAAATATTCACTTTCGTACCTCTAGCAAGGCAAGGGCTAAAGTGCCTTTGAGTAGGGCAAACAGGGATCTTCTCCGTTTGCTGTGTATGGATGAAAGAATGTTGTTTGAAGTTTTTGCCTATGACTATGTAGCTAATTATCTAGCACTAGCTAGTATTATCTAGTATTAGCTAGTACTATGTAGCTTATTATCTTGCTCAGACAAACCTCAGGGGGCATCCTTAAGACCCAAGGCCAGACTTTGTCTTACCAGAAAGATTTTATTTGCACACATAGGAAACTGCCAAGCACAAAGAATGCGTTTGAGGAAACCAGTGGTGCTGGAACAATTTTCAGAGGAGTGCTGGCATCAACTTTACATCACTGAATTCATAGTAAAAAAAAAAGAAGTCACAGAAAGAGTAGCAAACGAGCCATGTCCCTTCGTCAGGAGACTGGTAAAGGTGTAGTATGTAGCGTGTGCATTTTGAAGAACGCTATTGTAAGTGCATTACTAACACATGCACGCTGTGGTAGCACACTGTCAGTTACAGAAAGCATATTCTTAATTTAAATGGCAACTAAAGTTGCAAACACATACAGTTTTACTGATAAAACCTACGACTGTCGGAATTGGGATTCAGCGTATACTTGTCATTTGCACATCACTACATCTCTTGATTTGAGCCTACTAAAAACTTTGTTTCCATCACACTTCAGAATATAAAGGAGAAAGCACTTCATTTGTGCTTTTCTAACTGCGGACATCTATTTAAATATGTGTAAAGTTCATTTATAGTTATTAAAACTTTGTTGGGAGTTACAAAACAATTACATCCTGCAGCCTTTCCTTATACATCAGTAATATTGTGCAATAGTTCGTTTCACAAAATCCTCTTACTTTGCAGTCAGAGAAAGAAACCCCAATTTACACGCTAAAAGAATGAGCTGTCACTCGCCATTCGACATAACCTGACATTTGACATCTGCCATGAACGCATTCACCTATGGAGTCCAACTTGATTATTTTGGGGGTGCTCCAGCAGTCCCCGCACCACAGCTTCTAGCACCCGTGGTGGACACGGCGAGGTTGTGACAATTGCAGAGTCATGTTTAGCCCTTATTCATAGAGCACTTTGCCAGGTTCATAACAGGATTTTCCCTCTCTATGCTCGTTGCAACATGGCACAGGACACACGCAGCAAAGAAAGGAGATTAATGTATCTCCTGCTTGTATTTATAGTCCATATACACCAATTTGATTCAGACACGCATGCATTCCCACCTCCACGTGACATTACTAAAAGTCTCACTAATTTCTCTGGGTCAGGGTAATAGATAACATTGGTGCAGCAGGTGCAGTGGGAATGGGGTTCTTGTGGGGGTCAAACCTTGGAAATAGATGAACTGTACTACACCAGCAGCAGTCAAAAGGGCAATTTTTCTTGATTTGTACCAGGGTCCGTGGCATCCTTGCTAAGCTACTACTTTGGGCTTTCCTTTTCAGGCCTGGTCAGGGAAACGGATAGCCAGATACCTGTTGACATGGACAGGCCCCTGCCAGTTCACTCCCACATAGCCCATTGTAGGTATTAAGACGTCTCCTGCATGCAAGTCCCGTCTAGGAACGTGACTAGCTTGATGGTAAGGTGTACATGCACATTGCAAAGAGTAAAATTCACATTTTAAATATGTGTAACTTTTTGTAACTCTGCCACGCGATTACAAATAGGAACAGAGCATTACAACAGGACCATTTCCTGAGAAAGTGGCAAGAGTCCCATTTAAGGAGGCCCACATATAAGCAAAAAAAATTCTGCAGCAGGCCCAATATGACAATAATTGCAGAAATGACTGAAATGCTTCCACATGTATCAGTGTTCAACCTTAGTACTTCATTCTCTAAATTAGGACATCTAAAGAGTGCTTTATCCCCTGCATCTCAATAAATCGACAATGGTAAACTTGTACTCTGGCATTTTTTAGTCATCATCATGATCACTGTTAGAATTGGGGACTCTAGTTGGCAGTCGGTTTGCACCCTGTCCAAGTAGGGACCCTCACTCTAGTCAGAATAATGGAGATACCCACTCAGATAACCCTTGCTCACCCCCTTGACAGCTTGGCATGAGCAGTCAGGCTTATCTCAGAAGCAATGTGTAAAGCATTTGCACATAACACACAGTGATAAGTAAAAACCCTACAAAAGGACACCACACCAGTTTTAGAAAAATAACCAATATTTATCTATATAAAATAAGACCAAAACGATAAAAATCCAACATACAGTGTTAAAAATATGAATTTTGCAAGATTTACTCAAAAATACAGTTCCTTGAAGTCGATAGCTCCACCTGGGGCTATCACGGCATCATGATCAACAAAACCAACAGTTTAGACCGGCCGTGGTGTAGCGGGCCAGCTAAGGTGTCCGAGAGTCCCACAAACAGTACCTTTGGAATTGCTGGGCATTGTGATCCTCGCGGTGAGCTCCGGAGAGTAGCATAGCTGGCGTTGCAGTGTCGCTTCCGGAGTTGGTGCGGGGATCGTCGGGCCCTTGAAATCACATGCGTTGTGGATCTTACTCCAAGCTGATGAAGTCAGGAGCGCTGGTGTGGATTATGTCTGGGCTGCGGTGCGAAGCCAGACTATGCAATGTGCGGTGACCACATGTCGCAGTGCATGAAGCGGCTTGGTGACTGTGTCCAGCGGCGTCAGTGAGACCAGGGCTATGGGTGTGAAGCAGGACAGTGCGATGTGCGGCGTCACCAGGTCACACTGCAGGCAGCGGTCGTTGTTGCTGAAGTGCTCTCGTTGGTAGGCCAAAGCTGGGGGTGCGGTGCGGGGACGGAACGGTGCTTCGTGACCCTCACGAGCTGTGTCCACAGGCCACAGTGCAGGCAGGATGCCTGGTGATGACACAGGAGTCGATGATGCTGGCATCGGTGGACCTCACGAGCGGTGTCCACAGGCTATGCTGCAGGCAGCAGCCCCAGTGTCAGCACGAGTGTCATTGTCAGGGATGCCCAGGCTGCGGTGTGAGCAGGCGATGCTGGAGTGTGGGGCCCACAGGTCACAGTGCGAGTATCGGCTCAGTGAAGTCATCCGATAACGGTGGCTGTGAGACCAGGGTCACGGTGTGAAGTGGGGCAGGACAGCTCTGTGCGGCATCAGCAGGTCACGTGCAGGCCAGCAACATTGTTGGCAGCGTCGTGGTGGTTTCTCCTCTTGAACAGCACAAGCACAGTTCCCAGTGCTGCGGGTCGAAGTAACTGAAGTCTTTGATGTCCCTGAGACTTCCAACAGGAGGCAACCTCTACTCCAAGCACTTGAAGAACTTTCTCAAGCAGGACACATAGCAAAGTTCACCCTTTGCACTCTTTTCAGGCAGAAGCAGCAAATGCAGGCCAGTCCAACAAAGCAACACAGCAAAGGGACAGTATTTCTCCTCTAGCAGCTCTTCAGCTCTTCTCCTGGGCAGAGGCTCCTCTTGATTCCAGAAAGATTCTAAAAGTCTGGGGTTTTAAGTTTACTACTTATACTCCTTTCTGCCTTTGAAGTTGGCAAACTTCAAAGCAAAGACTCAAGTGTTTGCAAGAGCCTTCCTTGTCCAGGCCAGGCCCCAGACACACACCAGGGGGTTGGAGACTGCATTGTGTGAGGGCAGACACAGCCCTTTCAGGTTTGAGTGACCACTCCTCCCCTCCCTCTCAGCACAGAGGGCTCACCAGGATATGTAGGCTGCACCCCAGCTCCCTTTGTGTCACTGTCTAGAGGAGAGGTGAAAACAGCCCAAATGTCAAACTGACCTAAATGGGGAATCCACAAACCGGCAGAGTCACAGAATGATTTAAGCAAGAAAATGCCTACTTTCTAAAAGTGGCATTTTCGAACTCACACTCCAAAAACCAACTTCACTAAAAAATATATTTTTAAATTGTGAGTTTAGAGACCCAAAACTCCATATTTCTATCTGCCCTCAAAGAGAATCTGCGCTTCAAAGTTATTTAAAGGCATCCCCCATGTTAACCTATGAGGGAGATAGGCCTTGCAACAGTAAAACACAAATTTGGCAGTATTTCACTGTTAAGACATGCACAATGAACCAGTACATGTCCTACCTTTTAAATATACTACACCCTGCCCATGGGGCTACCTAGGGCCTACCTTAGGGGTGCCTTACATGTACCAAAAGGGAAGGTTTTGGCCTGGAAAGTAGGTACACTTGCCATGTCGAATTCGCAGTTTAAAACTGCACACACAGGACTTAGCCATGTTTACAGGGCTTCTAATGTGTGTGGCACAACCAGTGCTGCAGGACCACTAGTAGCATTTGATTTACAAGCCCTATGCACCTCTAGTGCACTTTACTAGGGGCTTACTAGTAAATCAAATATGCCAATCAGGAATAAACCAATCAACAATACAATTTACACAGAGAGGATATGCACTTTAGCACTGATTAGCAGTGGCAAAGTGCCCAGAGTCCTAAAGCCAACAAAAACTGGTCAGAAAATTAGGAGGAAGGAGGCAGAAAGACTGGGGATGATCCTGCAAAAAGGGCCAGGTGCAACAATCACCATAATATGTAGTTTATCCTGTGTATGAAAATAGTATATAGCACAAGAATAAACACGAACACAAAGTGTCAACACACATTGTAATAAAAATATTTATATTCAGATACATTTTAAATTCACACAAATACACAGTGTAAGTCCATTCTTGAGTTCCAGACAACATTTGTATCAATGAGGAATTATTAAAGACGAACAGCTACCCAACTGCAACTTATCCATAGTCCAACAATGAACTCCAGTCAAATCAATTCACGTCAAATCCAACTTTATTCAAAGGTTAAATATCAATTATAACAGATCAGTGAGAACTCCAATAAAGAAGGCAGAAATACAACAATAGACAGATTTCTAGAACAGGTTACAGGGGTGATTTCAAAAGAGATTGTGTTTGCAAAAAGATGTCTCTCTCTTTGGAATGAAACACCCGCTACCCACCAGACACTTGTCTTCACTTCAGCCTTAATAAAACCTAAGTTAAATTACATTCAGAACTACTCTTCCTGATGCTGAGCTGAGACTTACATGCTGTGTGCGGACGTTGTAAGGAGTGAGGGGGTCATGAGGAGGACACGAGGAGGACGTGGCTGCCTGTCGATGGGGCTATCAAACTGCTCCTTTGGTGGCACATTTTGGCGCTACACCAGAGCCACTTTGGAGAAATCAGAGGTCATGCTTGTGCACCCCCCCCCCTGGTTTCCATATGCCAGCTGATATTGCCAGTGCCAATGGGCATTACATGGCCTTGAGGTGAGGTCACTGCAGCCACACGTTTCTGTGTTGTGCCACTACTGAGGTTGGCCCCTGCCACTATTATTGCTCTGCAGCCCCTCTTCTGCAATTTGGGAAACCCCCCTCCCTAGATGCCTCTTAGACACCCTGATACACGGACTCTATTGTGAATTTAACAGATAGATAACACTCTCCACTTGTAGCAGGATGAGTAAATGAGGACTAAAACAGTGCCAACGAGAGACAAGTGGCAAGGGGGGACAAACCAGACCTGGAATTTCTCATGGTACTGCGTAGTCTGCAAAGCCTAGGGCTGGTGAAAGGGCGATGTGAGTGCCCGGTATCAGGTGCTGTACCTTAGAAGGAGAAGCTCGACCCTGTGGAAGTACCCTGGCTGGGCCCAGATGCAGCTTGTTGGAGCATTTGCCCGCCCAGCTCACCACTACCTGAGTACAGCCCAGTACAGAGCTCCTGATAACTGAAAATTTGACTTTTTAGATTTGAAATCTGATCCTGAAGAAAAAAGAGATCTAGGAGAAGGGAGTCACAAAGCACTTCTAGATATTTTGCTCCAGCTGCCCTGATGTTTGATTGGTCAGTCGTCTTGAGCCGTCTTGGAGAGTCCAGCATACAAAATTAAGGAAGATGTTAATAATAAAGAGACAGAATCTTCAGAGTCTGAAGTTTTAAAATATACCAAAATTAATATTGTTTGTAAGAAAGCTGAGATCAGATCATTCCTCTCCAGAAGAAAGATGCCTCTTTGATGATGCTGAAAGGGAAAAATCAGTTACTCAGCTTGTGGGAAAAGGATAAACCACTGCAAGAGGAGCCAAACCTGATTGTGGAACCGTATGGGGGAGTCTAAAGTTAATGCTAATTTGTATCCCACTGTTTTTGTCGAGTGTGATTGCAAGGGAGAAATGCTGCCCACTGCATACTGTACAGTATGTTGGGGGTGTTTCCAATGTATCCCCCATTGGTCTACCCCCCCTTGCAACCCTTTTAAGACACCCCTTATCAGTCTCTATGATGGTAATTGATAATCCCCACATAATCCCACAAGAAGATCCTTGTTGTCCTACAGAGCCATATATTCAGGAGGATAATACTTTACCAGATTTGGATATAGATTTATGTAGAAGATACGGTTTACAACATAATATTAAGAGTGTGGAAACCATGGGCACCACACAGGATTGCAGCTTTGTAGTAGTACTCCTGCAGATAATTATTCACTGAGATGTCATCTCTCTGTAACCCCTGATCTCGATGAGAGTGGTATTCAACCTTGTCACCATCCTGATGAAAAAGTAAAAGTATCAGCTTCCTTATTGTGTTTAGAAAGGCTTTTGTCTTCAATTTTAAACTTGTTAGAAAAAAGTATTGGCAGTTCTGATTGTGTTCTCAACACTGTAACCCAAATATTAAGGGAACTGGTAAGCAATAAAAAGGAAAAGTATATAGGCCCCGGTGAATTAGTAGAAATAGAAGGGGCCTTGAGCCAGATGTATGATTTTATCCAATAGCGATTACCTAATTAGGATTTGTTGCGAATCGCAATTAGGTAATCGCTATTGGAATGTATGAAACTCCAGGAGTTTCATACTGCGATTCGCAAGGGCTCACAAATGGACCTACCTCATTAATATTCATGAGATAGGTCGCAATTTGTGAGCCATTGCGAATGGCTACAATCACAGAGATGGTGGCCTGCTGGGCTCAGCAGACCACCATGTCTGTGATTGCTTTTCAATAAAGCAATCCTTTTTAAAAAAAACAAATGCTGCCTGTTTTGCTTAAAAGAAAACAGGATGCACTTAAAAATGAAAAGTTTTCTTTTAATTTTTTAAGAGTAGGCAGTGGTCCGTGGGGCCATTGACTGCTCTTAATAAATGTTTTTGCATGCATTCACAAAGGGAAATGGTTCCTTTGGGGAATCCTTCCCCTTTGCGAATGGGTTACCACAAGTTTGAAATTCGTGGTAACTGCGATTGTTCTGCATTCACAGTCACAAAACAATCATACATACCTCTGCCATTTGGCATTAGGGATGCCTTTGACGCGCCCCTTCCTAATACCAAATCGGTATGTAGTCACGATTCCCTTTGGGCCATTTCTGATCACAAAACCCTTTAATACATCTGGCCCCTTGAACCCAAGAACAGAAAATGATGAGAAAGCTGTTGGCTGTGAAATTTATTTTTTGCTCTCAGGCTGGTAAACCTTAATATAAGAAGCCCACTAAGAACATTTCCCATTCTGACAGCCCAGTAGATTGACTAAAATTAAATGTTGATGCTACCTCTAATCTGAAGGGTTTTGAACAGTATGTGTTTCCAATTTTCAAATCTCGGCCTAGACTGGAAGTAAATGATGGTGAATCAAAGGTTCCAAGGGTAAAGTCTGGGAAGAGGAAGGAAAAGCTAAGAGGAAAGAAGAAAAAACCTCTCTGCAGACTAAAGAGAGTCGAAGGAGGCTACGTTTTATATATGGATGTCATAAAGAGTGTAGAAGGTATAGCATGATTTCTCGCAGTAACTCATCAAGCCACTGACCCTGATCATTATCCTGCTAATGTAATGGCTGAGGGACCAGCAGTAGTGTTAGCAGCAGAACATGGGGCATCTCCGTCTCATACACCACCTCCACTAAATTCAATGGCTGCTCATTTCCAAGAAAAGGGTAAAAAGAGGGTCCTTCCGGTGCGAGAATGGTTAGATCTTTATGGTGTAATAAGGATACTTTTAGGTTGTACTTTATTCCCCTGTTCAATGCAGATCTGATTTAAAATAGGGCGTCATTGCTTTAATACTTTTCTGAGATTGAGAATTTAAAGTTTATCCAAGGTAGCAATATTAATCTGGTTTCTCTTATACCATTTAAAGCTGGTTTTAAATCAAGGATAACCTCTTATTCTAAACGTATGGTAAATGTGGTACTAAGATTTTCTGAATGCTTGCAATGTAGCGGGATTGATGTAATTTCAATATTAGAAGAGGATGGGTTGTGTGCTGTGAACAAATGGTCTCTGCCTCACCCACCCTCTCCACTTGGTGGCAGGTCTGTGTCTGATTTAAAGATGACCCCACAAATGGAACTGGTTACCTGGCTCATTATCCAGTGTCTCCAAGAGAAGTTACCTGCAACGGCCTTTCTATTAGCAATGAGCTAAACATTATATCTTAGAATGCTGCAAGAATAAAGAACATAAGGGAGCAGCTGTATTACTTAAGCTTGTTAGATGCATATGTAGTTTGTGTCCAGTAGACTTTATGTACTGAGGAACTGGATTATGGTGGTGAAATGTTTTTAGATAGTAATGCAAACCCATCAAGGAGGGGACATGTGAAGGGAGGGGAGGCATGCCTTTTGTCCAATAAAATTCAGTGAAGAAACAAATGATGTAAGTAATATATTCATGACAGTAACCCTGTTTAATCTTGGTGGAAATCAGAGACCTCCTCTGCTATTGTTGATAAATGCTTACATTCCACAAGAGGCCTCTTATGATGTTCTCTTAAGTGAGGTCTTTTCTTACATTAAGAGACATATAATTATGGTTGGGCACTTAACCTGAAAAATATCTAATTTTGCCTTAGACCAACTGTGGGAGTCACAAAAAGAGAAAGCTATGCAGATGCGGATATCCCCAGCCCTTTTCCCTCCCAAATTAAGAAAAAATAACATAGGGAACATTTTAGTAGCTTTTTTGGAAAACGTTGATGGTCTCATAGTTAATGGGATGCTACCCTTGGATTCCCCCACAACATATACACATAGAGCAGTAGGAGGGCATCAATATTTGATTATGTGGTAGGGTGTGTCTCCTTTTATTTGTTGACATAAAGGTCACCGCCTTCCTTCTTAGCGATCGCAATGTCCTCACTCTTTCTGTAAATCTTTATACATTCACAACTGATTCATGGAGGTTTGATGGGCAGGCTGCTACGTTTAATAGGAAAACAGGGATAACTCACTGGGATAATAAGGCAACCTTAGGCCTCAAGGCACCTTAGAGGTCACACTTGTGTTGTCTGGTTGGATTGGGAAAGAAATAGAAACGTTTAACACTGTCATGCAGCAGTTAGTTAAAGCTGTTAAACAAGAAAATCCAGTGGAGGGATTGAAGGGGATTCCCTGGCCCCTGCTCCTCCTAAATTGAGAAATAAATGCTCTAATAGGGAGGAATAAATGGATTATGTCCCTGAAAGATGTACTAAGGTGCAGTTATTAAAAAGGAGGAGGAGTAGGTTGAAGGCTTGTTTAAAAAAAGAGGAGGGGAATAGATTTTGGATAAAACTTAGGGAAGCAGTATTAAAAGGCCAGGCAAGGATTTTTTGGGCACTTATAGCAGAGGGTTTTGGAACAAGTGACAGATCCTTCCCTGTTGCCACTGAAGAATCAAGATGGGTTAATTTTATCCAGGGTCTCTATGCAGCTAATGAGTGTTAGGAATGGGTTTTTTGGTTGGCAGTCAGGTTACTCCCTGTCCAAGCAAAAGCCCTCACTCTAGTCAGGGTAAGTCACACACAATCCAAGATTATCCTGTGCCTACCCTCTGGTAGCTTGGCACGAGCAGTCAGGCTTAACTTAGAAGGCAATGTGTAAAGTATTTGTGCAATAAATCATACAATACCACCGTATAACACCACAAAAATACACCACACAGTGTTTAGAAAAATATATAATATTTATCAGGATAATTGTAGGTCAAAAAGAATAAAGTTGCAATGTGAAATTGTAGAGATATCACTGGAAAGTGATATAAAGTGTCTTAAGTCTTTAAAATATAAACAAAGTCTCTTTCAAATACAAGTACCAGGTTTGGAGTGGAAAAATCTCCTCAGAGGGCCACAAAAGAAGAGGTGCGCGGAAAAAGGGTGTGTGCGTCGATTTCTCCCCAGCACACACGGACTTGTGTCGTTATTTTCCACGCGGAGAAGTCGTGTGTCGTTTTCCGGCACGCGGACAGTCTCTTTCTGTGGATCGCGGGGATTACCAGATGTCCCGGGTCTGTGCGTGGAATTTCCTGCTTGTTTTCCGGCTGCGCGTAGTTCTGCGGGGCTGCGCGTCGAAATTACGATCTCACGGCAGGCGTTGCGTCGATTTCTCCTCCAGAGGTCGGGCGGCGTTGTCCTTGCGAAGCCGTGTGTCGGATTTCCGGTCGTCCCGAAGGCATCGTGTCGATCAGCGTCAGTGTGCGGCGTTTTTCTCGCCGCGGAACAAGCTGTGCGTCGAAATTTTCGGCGCACGGAGCGTCCAAGTGAAAAAGAGAAGTCTTTTTGGTCCTGAGACTTCAGGGAACAGGAGGCAAGCTCTATCCAAGCCCTTGGAGAGCACTTTCACAGCCAGACAAGAGTTCAGCAAGGCAGCAGGCCAACAGCAAGGCAGCAGTCCTTTGTAGAAAGCAGACAGGTGAGTCCTTTGAGCAGCCAGGCAGTTCTTCTTGGCAGGATATAGTTTCTGGTTCAGGTTTCTTCTCCAGCACGTGTCTGATGAGGTAGGGCAGAGGCCCTGTTTTATACCCAAATGTGCCTTTGAAGTGCAGCAGGTCCCCTTTCAGTTCAATCCTGCCTGCCAGGGTCCCAGTAGGGGGTGTGGCAGTCCTTTGTGTGAGAGCAGGCCCTCCACCCTCCCCGCCCAGGAAGACCCATTCAAAATGCAGATGTATGCAAGTGAGGCTGAGTACCCTGTGTTTGGGGTGTGTCTGAGTGAATGCACAAGGAGCTGTCAACTAAGCCCAGCCAGACGTGGATTGTAAGGCACAGAATGATTTAAGTGCAAAGAAATGCTCACTTTCTAAAAGTGGCATTTCTAGAATAGTAATAATAAATCCAACTTCACCAGTCAGCAGGATTTTATATTACCATTCTGGCCATACTAAATATGACCTTCCTACTCCTTTCAGATCGGCAGCTACCACTTCAAAACTGTATGAGGGCAGCCCCAATGTTAGCCTATGAAGGGAGCAGGCCTCACAGTAGTGCAAAAACGAATTTAGGAGTTTTACACTACCAGGACATGTAAACTACACAGGTACATGTCCTGCCTTTCAGCCACACAGCACCCTGCTCTAGGGGTTACCTAGGGCACATATTAGAGGTGACTTATATGTGGAGAAAGGGGAGGTTTACGCTTGGCAAGTACTTTTAAATGCCAAGTCGAGGTGACAGTGAAACTGCACACACAGGCCTTGCAATGGCAGGCCTGAGACAAGGAAAAGGGGCTACTTAAGTGGGTGGCATAACCAGTGCTGCAGGCCCACTAGTAGCATTTAATTTACCGGCCCTATGCACATAGAGTGCACATTACTAGGGACTTATAAGTAAATTAATAGTTCAATCAGGTATGATTCAAGGTTACCAGGTTTTAAGGGAGAGAGCATATGCACTTTAGCACTGGTTAGCAGTGGTAAAGTGCGCAGAGTCTAAAAGCCAGCAAAAACAGTGTCCAAAAAGTGGAGGGAGGCAGGCAAAAAGTTAGGGGTGACCACCCTAAGGCTGTCAGGTTTAACATGTGTCCCCCCCAGCTGAAAGTGGGGAGAGCTCCCCGACCTCCTGGGAGCTCTCATCGCTAAGACGGAAGTATCTGGAGAGACCATCAGCATTGGCATGGTCAACCCCTGGGTGATGTTCCACCGTAAAGTCCATCCCCTGTAGGGAAATGGACCACCTCAAGAGTTTTGGATTCTGACCCCTCATCTGCATTAGCCATCTGAGGGGCCTGTGGTCTGTCTGAACCCGGAAGTGAGTCTCAAACAGGTAGGGTCTTAGCTTCTTTAGTGCCCAGACCACAGCAAAAGCTTCTCTCTCAATAGCACTCCACCTCTGTTCCCGTGGTAATAGCCTTCTGCTAATAAAGACTACTGGTTGGTCTAGGCCCTCCTCATTTAGCTGTGCTAGGACTGCCCCTATGCCATGCTCTGAAGCGTCTGTCTGCACGATAAATTCCTGGGAGTAGTCAGGGGCCTTTAGCACGGGGGCCGTGCACATGGCTTCCTTCAGGGAGTCAAAGGCTTTCTGACAAACCTCTGTCCAATTCACCAACCTAGGTTGCTTCTTGGAAGTGAGTTCTGTCAAGGGTGACACAATGGTACCATAGCCCTTGACAAATCTGCGGTAGTATCCTGTGAGGCCTAAAAAGGCTCTCACCTCAGTCTGAGTTCTAGGTGATTGCCAGGCCTTGATAGTTTCAATCTTGGCCTGGAGTGGCTGCACCTTGCCACCACCCACTAGGTGTCCCAAGTACACCACGGAACCCTGCCCAATCTGGCACTTACTAGCCTTGATGGTCAGGTCTGCCTGTTGCAGGGCCTGAAGCACCTCCTTGAGGTGGAGCAGGTGTTCCTCCAAGCTGGAACGGTAGACAGCTATGTCATCCAGGTAGGCTGCACAGAAGGCATCCTTGCCAGCTAGGACACCGTTAACCAACCGTTGGAAGGTAGCGGGGGCATTTTTCAATCCAAAAGGCATCACCCGGAACTGGTAACGGCCATCCGGGGTTGAAAATGCAGATCTTTCTTTAGCCCCCTCAGTCAGGGCGATCTGCCAGTACCCTGAAGTAAGATCAAACGTACTCAGGAACTTGGCAGCGCCCAGCCTGTCAACAAGCTCATCAGCTCGGGGGATGGAGTGAGCATCAGTCCGTGTGACTGAGTTGAGACCCCGGTAGTCCACACAGAACTGGAGATCTGGCTTCGCACCTGGGGCAGTAGCCTTAGGGACCAACACCACTGGGCTGGCCCAGGGACTACTGGATTTCTCGATAACCCTTAGGGCTAACATCTTGGAGACCTCCTCCTTGATGCTGGCCTTCACCTTATCCGATAACCTGTAAATTTTGTTCTTCACAGGGAGACTATCACCGGTGTCAATGTCATGAACACAGAGGTGGGTCAGTCCAGGAGTAAGGGAGAACAGGGGGGAGAACTGCTCCAACAGCTCATAGCAGTCTCCTTTTTGGTTTAGAGTCATGGAGTCAGAAAGAATGACCCCGCTTACTGACCCATCACCTTCTTGGGCAGAGAGGAGGTCGGGGAGAGGTTCACTCTCCTCTTCCATTCCTTCATCTGTGACCAGAAGCATGTTGATCTCCGACCTCTCAAAATTAGCCTTTAGTCGGTTAACATGGAGCACCCTTAGGGGGGTCCTAGGGGTTTGGAGGTCCACTAGGTAAGTGGCCTCCCCTTTCTGCTCCTTTACTTCAAATGGGCCAGACCAGCGGTCCTGGAGAGCTCTAGGCTCTACTGGCTCCATTACCCACACTTTGTCTCCAGGTTGAAACTCTACCAGGGTGGCCTTCTGGTCATACCAGCGTTTCATTACCTCTTGACTGGCCTCAAGGTTACTTTGGGCCTCTTTCCAGAATCGGGTCATCTGGTTGCGGAGGGCCAACATGTAGCTGACCACATCCTGAGGGGGTGCCTTTGGAGCTTTCTCCAACCCCTCCTTGACAATGCTTAAGGGTCCCCTGACAGGGTACCCATAGAGAAGCTCAAAGGGACTGAACCCTACCCCCCCTCTGGGGGACCTCTCTGTAAGCAAAGAGAAGGCAGGGTAAGAGGACGTCCCACTTACGCCTCATGGCCTCAGGGAGGCCACCAATCATGCCTTTCAAGGTCTTGTTGAATCTCTCCACGAGACCATTAGACTGGGGGTGATAGGGTGTGGTGAACTTGTAGGTTACACCACACGCATCCCACAGAGACTTCATGTATACAGACATGAAGTTAGTGCCTCTGTCAGACACTATCTCCTTGGGGAATCCCACACGGGTAAATATCCCCATCAGAGTTCTGGTCACCACCAGTGCAGTTACGGTCCTCAGAGGGATTGCCTCTGGGTAACGGGTGGCATGGTCCACCAAAACCAGGATGAACCTGTTGCCTAAGGCAGTTTTGGGGTCCAATGGACCAACAATGTCGATGCCCACCCTTTCAAAGGGGGTGCCAATGACAGGAAGTGGAATCAGGGGGGTTTTAAACCTTTTTCCTGCTTTACCACTGGCCTGGCAGGTAGGACAAGATCTGCAGAACTTATCTGAGTTTGTCTTCATTCTGGGCCAATAAAAGTGGGTGACAAGCCTGTCAAAGGTCTTGCCTTGCCCCCAAATGTCCTGCCAGGGGAATGTTGTGAGCCAGACCCAGTAGGAAGGTTCAGTAACACTGGGGGACCACCAGCGTAGGCGCTGCCCCAAAGGCCGGAATCTTAGGCTCACTGTAGAGGAGATCATTCTCCCAATGTATGTGGTGATCGCCAGAGGCTTCACCTGCCGCCTGGTCTGAGGCTTGTTTCCTCAGAACTTCCAGAGTGGGACATTCTTTCTGCGCCTTGCAGAATTCCTCCCTGGTGGGTCCACCCTCAACTTGCCAGCCAGCAAGCTCAGGTAAGTCACCTAGGGTGGCAATGTCTTCCCCAGTTGGCTCGGGAGCCTCCTCCTCAGGAGCCCCGTCAGCCACTGCGGGAACTTCTGGGGCCGGTTTCCTGCGCCCCTTGCCCCTCCTCTTGGCAGCTCTCTGGGCCATTGTTCCAGGCCCCAGATGCCCTTGACTTTCCTCTCGGTCAGCCATGGACCGTGTGGTCATGCAGACCCACTCAGGTAACCCTAACATCTCCAGGTGAGACCTGAACTCCACTTCTTTCCAAGCAGTATGCTCAAGATCATTGCCTGACAGACAATCTACAGGCATGGCAGGACTGACAGCTACTTTCAGAGTACCAGAGACCCCCCCCCCCACTCAAAGGGAACCAGAGCCACCGGTAGGTGACTCTCACGATTGTCAGCGACTATGACCTGGTGGAATGTATTAGGGACTATCTGCTCTGTTGACACCAGCTGACTCTGGATAGTAGTCATACTGGCTCCTGTGTCAGCAGAGCCTCCACCTTCTGCCCATCAATGGTGACCCACTGCCTGTACTTGGAAGTATTTTGAGGCATGTGGGCTTTGGGCACCATTTCTCCTTCTCCCAGGGACACTAGGGAAATCTCTACCTGTTCCCCAAAGCTATCTGGGTCCATCTACCCCCCGAGCGCTACACTAGTCAACCCAGGTGTCTGTCCGGTAGTGGACGGTGCTCTCTTGGAGCACTGGGGGTCGCCTTTATAGTGACCATACTGGTAACACTCCATGCATTTGGGGTTGGATTTTCCTGACCTGTCATATGTCCCTGGCTTCTTCCCAAATCTGGAAAAGGAAGGGTTGCCACCCCCTCCCTGGGAATTCTTTTGGGGGCCTTTGGAGAGTTCCTTATCTGTAAGTTTATCTCCCCCCTCTTTCTTCTGTTGGGAACCCTGACCACCTTTGTGGGAGTCCACCCAGGTACCTTCTTGGACACTCTGGTGCTAACCCAGAGGTCCGCCTCCTCAGCAAGCTTCCTGGGATCAGTCAGCTTACTATCCACTAAGTGCTGGCGCAACTCTGTATAAGTAGTATTAAGCATATGCTCTCTCAGAATCAAGTCAGATAAACCTTTATAATCATCTACTTTGTTGCCCCGCACCCATCCATTCAGTGCCTTACTGGAGAAGTCAAAGAAATCTACCCATGTTTGTGTGGTTTGTTTGGTGCTGTCCCTGAACCTATGACGGTATCCCTCAGGGGTCAGCCCAAACTTGGCAAGTAAAGTGGCTTTCTGAAGTGTGTATGTGTTTTGATCAGGTTGATCCAATGTGAGGAGTGTGTCCCTCCCCAATGGCGGTACATAACCCCACATAGCTACCCCCCATTGCCCTTCAGGAACCTCATGAGCCCTTAGTGCAACTTCATAAGCAGCTAACCATTTATCTATGTCATCTCCCACCACAAAACTGGGCACCACATTTGTGGGTATACGAACCTTCTTTTCTCCAGCAGGTGCTGTCAGTATGCTGCCACCATTATTGCTGGATTCAGACTGCTTTGCCTTGAGATCCAGCTCCTTGAGACTCAGTTCATGAGCCAATAACAGTTTCTTTTCAGCCAAGGCTCTCTCAGCTGCAGCTTCAGCTCTTTCAGCTTCAACCTGTTTGGCTGCTCTTTCAGCCTCAGCTTGCTTGGCTTCTCTTTCTGCCCTTCTTTCCTCCTGTTGAGCCTCAATTTTCAGTTTTGCCATTTGTAATTGGAACTCCCTTTCCTCTCTCCTTTCCTCTGCGGTCAGGCTTTGCACAGAGTCACTGCTCCCTGGTCTGGAAGGGGGCACAATTGCAGTGGTAACACCATCCACAGATAGTGAAAACTCCTCTGAGGGGCCATTTTCTGGCTTCTCTTCCTCATCATCCTCTTCTAAATGGGCTTCTGCCCAGGCTCTCAGTGCCACTTGAAAGTCCTCCTTTTTGGAGGCCCCTTGGGGGGTACCCTCATTGCCCTGCAGAATCCTCTTAGTTGTTTGACCGTATATGTATCCAACCGGACTAGGTCAAAGTCTCCTGTCTGAGACCCAGTCAGAGACATGTTGAGTGAGGATTTAGTTTTTGAAAATTGTCAGGAAAAATTAATTTGAAAAAAGAGATAAAAATCAGGTTGACCTTCAACTGTGGGTAGGTAGTGAAATACTTAGCTCCTGTATGTCACTGCACAAATACAAGTCCTATCCTCACCGCTGATCACCAATGTTAGAAATGGGGTTTTTGGTTGGCAGTCAGGTTACTCCCTGTCCAAGTAAAAGTCCTCACTCTAGTCAGGGTAAGTCACACACAATCCAAGATTATCCTGTGCCCACCCTCTGGTAGCTTGGCACGAGCAGTCAGGCTTAACTTAGAAGGCAATGTGTAAAGTATTTGTGCAATAAATCATACAATACCACCGTATAACACCACAAAAATACACCACACAGTGTTTAGAAAAATATATAATATTTATCAGGATAATTGTAGGTCAAAAAGAATAAAGTTGCAATGTGAAATTGTAGAGATATCACTGGAAAGTTATATAAAGTGTCTTAAGTCTTTAAAATATAAACAAAGTCTCTTTCAAGCACAAGTACCTGGTTTGGAGTGGAAAAATCTCCTCAGAGGGCCACAAAAGAAGAGGTGCGTGGAAAAAGGGTGTGTGCGTTGATTTCTCCCCAGCACACACGGACTTGCGTAGTTATTTTCCACGCGGGGAAGTCGTGCGTCGTTTTCTGGTGCGCGGACAGTCTCTTTCTGTGGATCGCGGGGATTACCAAATGTCCCGGGTCTGTGCGTGGATTTTCCTGCTTGTTTTCCGGCTGCGCGTCGTTCTGCGGGCTGCACGTCGAAATTACGATCTCACAGCAGGCGTTGCGTCGATTTCTCCTCTAGAGGTCGGGCGGCGTTGTCCTTGCGAAGCCGTGCGACGGATTTCCGGTCGTCCCGAAGGCGTCGCGTCGATCAGCGTCGGTGTGCGGCGTTTTTCTCGCTGCGGAACAAGCTGTGCGTTGAAATTTTCGCCGCAAGGAGCGTCCAAGTGAAAAAGGGAAGTCTTTTTGGCCCTGAGACTTCAGGGAACAGGAGGCAAGCTCTATCTAAGCCCTTGGAGAGCACTTTCACAGCCAGACAAGAGTTCAGCAAGGCAGCAGGCCAACAGCAAGGCAGCAGTCCTTTGTAGAAAGCAGACAGGTGAGTCCTTTGAGCAGCCAGGCAGTTCTTCTAAGCAGGATGTAGTTTCTGGTTCAGGTTTCTTCTCCAGCACGTGTCTGATGAGGTAGGGCAGAGGCCCTGTTTTATACCCAAATGTGCCTTTGAAGTGGGGGAGACTTCAAAGAGTGGCTAAGAAGTGCACCAGGTCCCCTTTCAGTTCAATCCTGTCTGCCAGGGTCCCAGTAGGGGGTGTGGCAGTCCTTTGTGTGAGAGCAGGCCCTCCACCCTCCCAGCCCAGGAAGACCCATTCAAAATGCAGATGTATCCAAGTGAGGCTGAGTACCCTGTGTTTGGGGTGTGTCTGAGTGAATGCACAATGAGCTGTCAACTAAGCCCAGCCAGACGTGGATTGTAAGGCACAGAAAGATTTAAGTGCAAAGAAATGCTCACTTTCTAAAAGTGGCATTTCTAGAATAGTAATATTAAATCCAACTTCACCAGTCAGCAGGATTTTATATTACCATTCTGGCCATACTAAATATGACCTTCCTACTCCTTTCAGATCGGCAGCTACCACTTCAAAACTGTATGAGGGCAGCCCCAATGTTAGCCTATGAAGGGAGCAGGCCTCACAGTAGTGCAAAAACGAATTTAGGAGGCACACATTAGAGGTGACTTATATGTGGAGAAAGGGGAGGTTTAGGCTTGGCAAGTACTTTTAAATGTCAAGTCGAGGTGACAGTGAAACTGCACACACAGGCCTTGCAATGGCAGGCCTGAGACAAGGAAAAGGGGCTACTTAAGTGGGTGGCACAACCAGTGCTGCAGGCCCACTAGTAGCATTTAATCTACCGGCCCTATGCACATAGAGTGCACATTACTAGGGACTTATAAGTAAATTAATAGTCCAATCAGGTATGATTCAAGGTTACCAGGTTTTAAGGGAGAGAGCATATGCACTTTAGCACTGGTTAGTAGTGGTAAAGTGCGCAGAGTCTAAAAGCCAGCAAAAACAGTGTCCAAAAAGTGGAGGGAGGCAGGCAAAAAGTTAGGGGTGACCACCCTAAGGCTGTCAGGTCTAACAATGAGGGAGTTGCAAGTTTGGAGTAAAGAAAGATTCTACCCTGTATGCCCCACCATCTCGAAAAGAGATAGAACTTGCAAATAGGGGAAAGTTCTCTTCGGCGGCGATCGACCCTGATGAAATTCCAATTACTGTTATAAAACAAAATGAACCTCTATGGAGTAAAATTATCCGCCTGGAGTTTAGATGTTGCTATGAGACAACCCCCCACCTCTTAGAAGGGGTGTGTCATAGTACCACTCTTTAAGATGGGAGACCGTAACTTACCAGAAAATTATCATCAGATTGCTCTCCCTGACGCAGTGGGTAAAGTTTTTGCTAAATGCTTACTGACCCAGATTAATCAATGGGCGGAAGATCATAAAATTATCCCAATGGAGCAAACTGGGTTTAAGAGTAAGCATGGAATGATCAATAATATGACTGCCCTTCAGGTAATAAATGAAAAATATGTTAAAGTTGAAGGGGGAACGGTATATACGGCTTTTATAGATATCTCCATAGCATTTGATATCATCTTTTGCTGTGGAATAAGCTTTTGAGTCTGGGTATGCTGGGTTCCCTTTTAGAGTTAGTCCATGTCCTCCAAACTGATACCTTGTGCAGAGTCCTCCTGGTTGGGGACAGGGGTTTATCACACACAATCCCTACTCCAAATGGGTTAAAACAAGGTTGTTTGCTTACCCACCCCATTTTTTCCCTATATACTTCTGGCCTCCCTGATCATTTGGCTCCGAGTGCGGGTATTGCTCCCATAGTTGGGGGAAAGACCATTGTATGTTTATAGTATGCAGACCAACTGCAGGCACTACAACAATTTGCTGAGCCACAGTATCTAAAGATCAATGAATCCAAAAAAGTCATGTGTGTCCATGGGAGGAGAAAAACAAAATATTGGAATTTTGGATGGTCTCTGGGTAGTTAATAATTTGATATTGTGAAATCATATACCTTCCTGGAGAAGATAGCGTGTGGAAATTTTAAGGGACAAAGCCCATATGGAAAATAATATGACTAAAGCCATCTCACAGGCTCTTTTGATAGGGCCACTGGGAAAAGTTATGTTGCACTTTTATTGGAAGTCTATCAAGCTAAGTTTCCTGCCTCTTTACTGTAAGGCATGGAACTGATTGATATTCTAAAATGGGGTTTATCTAAATAAAAATGGAAGGTTGATGTTTGGCCCCAGTTAATCCTGCTCTCTCTGTGGCAGCTTTAAGGTTAGAATGCGGGCAGACAAATGTTTTTTGTGCAGAGACTTGCATGGGAGGTGTGCTGGATTGTGTGCCTGGCAAAGAGTGATCATGGATTATTAGGGTTCTGCTTAAGAAAAGAAAATTTAGATGGTCCAAAAGAAGACTCACTAATCTATACAAACTTTGGGGCAGCAGCAGAATTGCTGCTATTAGATACTTCTTTGATCTTTACATTGACTATGCATTGATTATGCAGCAATTAAAAGATAGCTTAAAACAAGCCTCTTGGGCTTTGAGCTTTCATATGGATAGGCGATGCCTTTATCTTAAAGAGGGGCCACCATCCAGCTATAGACTCCTGCTTAATAAATAAAGCACCTCATTATATTTGTTGCAATATGCCACACGGAGTGCAACATTTGTGGATTCTTTTGAGGCCCTCTGAACCCTCTTCTGGCAAAATGGTATGGTTCTTCAGCAGTTTGTAATTTGTGTAAAAATGGTTTTCAGACCTCAATCATGTTTCGTTTGTTTGCCCTGCTCTTCTGCTATGTGGTCGGAATTGGCTGATCCCGAAATGGGTGCAGTTGTCCGTTCTTTAAGACTCAGCAGTATTATAGTCATTTTATGTACTCCCAAATTAAATATTTTGTAATAGAATTGTTAGCCTTTTAAACTGTTTTATAAACTCATATTAATGGGGTATTTGTTGATATGCTTTGAAGGTTGTTAATATTAGTAAGTGGGCATTTTGTGTTCCTATGCATTGAGACAGTGGAATCCTGTAGATGTTATTTGGTTGCATACAAAAGAATAAGTATGAAACATTTTGTATGTTTTGCGCATTGATGGCACGAAAGACACTTTATGCACTTTTGGTAAAATACTCTGCTGCTCTAGGGGAATTTGTTTTAAATGAAAATCTTAGAACGTTGGATATTTTCTATGGTTGTCTGACCTTTGATAGGGTGGTTTGTATTGTATATTCTGCATTGATGGCACAGAAGGCACTATTATGTACTTTTAGGGACAATATTCTGCTGCTTGAGGTGGAAATTGTTTTAGGTGAAATTTCTAGAACCCAGGATATTTTTCAAGATTGTTTGATTTACTGGAGGGTTGGGTTGTTTTTTATTGTGTGTATAAAGTTGTAGTTTCTATTTATATGTTTCATTTTTTGAGATTATATGTAACCTCCACGGAGTTCCATAACATAAATAAACTTGAACTTCCTGAAGAACAACCCTCCAAAAGTACGTTCACACAGGCACTAGAAAGTGCTGTTTTATTTAAAAGGCAATAAATAGACTGTTGGGTTTATAGACCCTAAGTACTAAATCTTCTAGATCCTCTGTAAGCTTCAGCACTGACACCAATAATCTTTCTAATCGTAGCAGCTATAAACGAACTCACACATCAACAAGAGTTAAAGAGTTAGTCTGTAGTTGTGTTAGCTCAGAGAATAATAAAGGGGTATAAACAATGCTTCCCTACTTACAGCATAGACTCTTCCAAAACAGCTCATTGTCTTGTGGAAAAAATGTCACTACCTTTCAAGTTGTGTAACTAGCCAAATGTTTTGTCAGCAGATTCCTCTCAGGCAGGGTTCTTACCCCAGGGAGACAGTCATTGAATGCTAATTGCACTTCCCTATAGTGTGAGTCCTGGCCGTCAGTTTATCTAGTGCTAGCAATTTTATGCCAAAGACCCAGAAGAGATTACATACTCAAAGATTCATTTCTTGTTATATTGAAGTTAAAAACTTGGTTATATTAGCAATTCCCCATTCTCGCTTGTAATCTATCTGTGCCGTCACAGTACAGAGTAAATTCTCAGGAGAACTCTGCATTGTGAATTATGAACTAGTCATTTGGGTACGAATATAAACTTAATGAACATGTCATTTGTAGGAGGCTGGCCTGGCTTGTAGTGGGTACCAAGGAGTACTTACACTCTGTACCAGGTCCAGTTATCCCTTATTAGTGTAGAAGAGGTGTTTCTAGCAGCTTAGGCTGGTAGAAGGTAGCTATAGCAGAGCAGTTTAGGCTGAACTAGGAGACATGCAAAGCTCCTACTATACCACTGGTGTCATATGCACAATATCATAAGAAAACACAATACACAGATATACTAAAAATAAAGGTACTTTATTTTTATGACAATATGCCAAAAGTATCTCAGTGAGTACCCTCAGTATGAGGATGATAAATATACACAAGATATATGTACACAATACCAAAAATATGCAGTAATAGCAAAAGGAAGTAATGCAAGCAGTGTATAGTTACAATAGATTGCAATAGGAGCACATAGTTATAGGGGCAACACAAACCTTAATACTCCAAAAGTGGAATGCAAATCACGTATGGACCCCAAACCTATGTGAGCTTGTAGAGGGTCGCTGGGACTGTAAGAAAACAGTGAGGGTTAGAAAAATAGCCCACCCCAAGACCCTGAAAAGTAGGTGTAAAGTGCACCTATATTCCCCAGAGAGCACAGAACTCGTGATAGGGGAATTCTGCAAGGAAGACCAACACCAGCAATGCAACCAAAGTAGATTTCCGGACGAGAGTACCTGTGGAACAAGGGGACCAAGTCCAAGAGTCGTGACAAAGTCGGGATTGGGCAGATGCCCAGGAAATGCCAGCTGAGGGTGCAAAGAAGCTGCCACTGGATGGTAGAAGCTGTGGATTCTGAAAGAACGAAGAGGGCTAGGAACTTCCCTATGGAGGATGGATGTCCCACTTCGCGAAGAAGCTTGAAGAGGTGTTCCCACGCAGAAAGACTGCAAATGAGCCTTGCTAGCTGCAAGGGTCGCGGTTGGGGTTTTTTGGATGCTGCTGTGGCCCAGGATGGACCAGGATGTCGCCACTTACGTGAGGAGACAGAGGGGGTACCCAGCAAGACAGGGAGCCCTCACAGAAGCAGGCAGCACCCGCAGAAGTGCTGGAACAGGCACTACAAAGAAGAGTGAACCGGAGCTCACCCGAAGTCACAAAAGGAGATCCCACGACGCCGTAGGACAACTCAGGAGGTTGTGCACTGCAGGATAGAGTGTCGGGGACACAGGCTTGGCTGTGCACAAAGGAAATCCTGGAAGAGTGCACAGGAGCCGGAGCAGCTGCAAATCACGTGGTACCCAGCAATGCAGTCTAGCGTGGGGAGGCAAGGACTTACCTCCACCAAACTTGGACTGAAGAGTCACTGGACTGTGAGAGTCACTTGGACAGAGTTGCTGAGTTCCAGGGACCACGCTCGTCTTGCTGAGAGGGGACACAGAGGACCGGTGATGCAGTCTTTTGTTGCCTGCGGTTGCAGGGGGAAGATTCCGTCAACCCACGGGAGATTTCTTCAGAGCTTCTAGTGCAGAGAGGAGGCAGACTACCCCCACAGCATGCACCACCAGGAAAACAGTTGAGAAGGCTGCAGGATCAGCGATACAAGGTTGCAGTAGTCGTCTTTGCTACTTTGTTGCTGTTTTGCAGGCGTCCTGAGCAGTCAGCGGTCGATCCTTTGGCAGAAGGTGAAGAGAGATGCAGAGGAACTCTGATGAGCTCTTGCATTCGTTATCTAAAGAATTCCCCAAAGCAGAGACCCTAAATAGCCAGAAAAGGAGGTTTGGCTACCTAGGAAGGAGGATAGGCTAGCAACACAGGTAAGAGCCTATCAGAAGGAGTCTCTGACGTCACCTGCTGGCACTGGCCCCTCAGAGCAGTCCAGTGTGCCAGCAGCACCTCTGTTTCCAAGATGGCAGAGGTCTGAAGCACACTGGAGGAGCTCTGGGCACCTCCCCTGGGAGGTGCAGGTCAGGGGACTGGTCACTCCCCTTTCCTTTGTCCAGTGTCGCGCCAGAGCAGGGCTGGGGGATCCCTGAACCGGTGTAGACTGGCTTATACAGAGATGGGCACCATCTGTGCCCATCAAAGCATTTCCAGAGGCTGGGGGAGACTACTCCTCCCCAGCCCTGACACCTTTTTCCAAAGGGAGAGGGTGTAACACCCTCTCTCTGAGGAAGTCCTTTGTCCTGCCTTCCTGGGCCAAGCCTGGCTGGACCCCAGGAGGGCAGAAACCTGTCTGAGGGGTTGGCAGCAGCAGCTGCTGCAGTGAAACCCCGGGAAAGGCAGTTTGGCAGTACCCGGGTCTGTGCTAGTGACTCGGGGATCATGGAATTGTCTCCCCAATGCCAGAATGGCATTGGGGTGACAATTCCATGATCTTAGACATGTTACATGGCCATGTTCGGAGTTACCATTATGACGCTATGCATAGGTAGTGACCTATGTATAGGTGCACGCGTGAAATGGTGTCCCCACACTCACAAAGTCCGGGGAATTTGCCCTGAACAATGTAAGGGCACCTTGGCTAGTGCCAGGGTTCCCACACACTAAGTAACTTAGCACCCAACCTTTACCAGGTAAAGGTTAGACATATAGGTGACTTATAAGTTACTTAAGTGCAGTGGTAAATGGCTGTGAAATAACGTGGACGTTATTTCACTCAGGCTGCAGTGGCAGGGCTGTGTAAGAATTGTCAGAGCTCCCTATGGGTGGCAAAAGAAATGCTGCAACCCATAGGGATCTCCTGGAACCCCAATACCCCGGGTACCTCAGTACCATATACTAGGGAGTTATAAGGGTGTTCCAGTATGCCAATGTGAATTGGTGAAATTGGTCTCTAGCCTGTTAGTGACAATTTAGAAAGCAGAGAGAGCATAACCACTGAGGTTCTGGTTAGCAGAGCCTCAGTGAGACAGTTAGGCATCTCACAGGGAACACATACATATAGGTCACAAACTTATGAGCACTGGGGTCCTGGCTAGCAGGGTCCCAGTGACACATAACAAACATACTGAAAACATGGGGTTTTCACTATGGGCACTGGGCCCTGGCTAGCAGGATCCCAGTGAGACAGTGAAAACACCCTGACATATACTCACAAACAGGCCAAAAGTGGGGGTAACAAGGCTAGAAAGAGGCTACTTTCTCACACCATTGCCCCTAAGTTATACCCTCAATAGCCTCATTGTTAGTTACATAATTAAATAAGAGAATATCAGACTTGTTACTCATAACACGATAATTCACTTGTGGTAAAACTCATTGGACTTGCATCAGAATAGCAAAACACAACAGGGACCACCCAATACGGCCACAGGACGTGGTAATATACAATCAATATTACAAGTGTCAACCACTCGGGTCCGGGAGCTTCTGAAGTCAACTTTTAAATGACCTTGGGTCAATTTAATTAAAGAAAATGCTATAAGTGTACAAATCAATGGTACATTCAACAATCGGAATCGTATTAATGCTCTTATACAGCTACAAGTGATGAACACACAGTCAATTTCTTCATATATATTTTATTATTGATTCATACTTCAATGTACAAAAATCAAGATATGAAGTGAGAAAAAGATGACATTGTAGTGCAGATGACGCAGTGCTCACATAAAACAAGGAATACAAACAGTACACAACGATAATAACACACTGCACATTCACCAATGGTTATCTGACCTGAAATAAGTCAGTTGGGTAACCCATATATTAGGCTAAACCCTTATGTCTAATTAGGACCTTAACCATATGGGTGAATATTGTTGACATTTCTATCCCGAATTACTAAAGGGGCCTCATCAAGACACCGTTGTCCACATATCACACATCTAAAATGGGTCATCCAGTGCACCAAGTACCTCACAAGTGTGCCACTGCAAGTGACTCATAAATTGATGTGACTTTACACAAGAACCGGCAGGTATAAGACTGTCTGCATCCAGGAAGCTACCGCATCATTTGCAGTTGTCCAAAAGATCCACCGTTGTCCTCTTCACATTGCGTGTCTAGCCAGCATCTGAGCAAGAATATGAACTTAATTAACATGTTATTGCCCCTAATTTGTAGTCCTAAACGCTTCATTATTAACTACATACTAAACACGATAAAACAAGCACATTTGTGCTTTATTCGTTGGGCTGGGGCTCTGTATTTAATGAGGCTCCAGGCATGGACGCATGGTCCAGTAAGATCTTAGGAGCTGTGCTAACACAATAGTGTGTTTTTATAAATTTTAATTGCAGTTCCTGTGCTTTTAACTTTTTCTACATATTGTTAGGCTGTTCCACCCTCCTCCCACACAGCGTATTTTCTTTTACTGCTCCCGGCCATGTTCAGTGCCTGGGAGCAGAACGAGATACTAACAGCCGCTATCTTGGTTGGTGCTTTAGTTGTTGGTCTGGGGCTCTATATTTGATGAGCCTCCAGAGGTGGATGCGCAGTGGGTGTGCTGCTGGCGAGCCAAAGACAAGCTCGCCTGTGCCAGGACTGCTTCATGTGTCAGGACCCCTGACTGTTCCCCAATATTCAGGAATACTCTAGGGAACTGCTTCTCAATCTTGCTAGCGATTATGTTCCATCGTCTGTCTGGAGGATATCAATTAGACTTTTCAGTGTAATAATTGTAATTTTATATGCAAAGTGCAGTCACACCTGCAACTGATGGGTAGAAAGAGTATCTCTCTGACCTCTTCCATGTGGAATCCAAAGATAAGAGTTTAAAAACCAAATGCTTGGCAATTAATAACTGTTTTGTGGTTAAACACAGATACATGCTCCCTGAGCTCTTCAATACTCGTGCCCCGAAAATAGCCTTTTTAACAGAAACATGGACGGATGAGTCCTTGGAACTGGACATGACCACTGCGCTACTGGCAGGATATGTCATGACTAGATTAGACCAGGTGAATAGGAGCGGTGGTGGTGTTGCAATTATGCATCGCCCACATATGTAGATTATATATGAAATGGCCAGAATGAAGGATTGTGAAGCTTTTTCTTTTGAATGTAAACATAATCACAATCACAGGTTCCCTGTTTTTTTATATACAAACCCCCACGTCCTCAAACAAAACTTTTAGAGGCCTTATGTGATTTTGGTGAGTCATGAATATTGTATACTGTGCATGGGCCGCAGGCCCCTGACTTGGTCCAGGGGGGAGGGGACCCTCCTCCAGGTACTTTGCAAGGGGGGGGCTCAAGTTTTGTTATGTCATTGTCCACAGCACCCCGGTTTTGTCTCAAACTTGGAGCAATGAAACAAAAAAGCCGTAGCCAGAAAAAAATTCTGAAGGTGAAATTATAGTACAGAGTGAAAAAAAACAGGTACAAAGCACTACTTAGGCACTATAACGTGATGCATTTAGAGGAGAAAAACTTATATTTCACAGATAAAACAATGAATACAACAGTACATAACAATAATAACACACTGCACATTCACCAATGGTTATATCACCTGAAATAAGTCAGTTGGGTAGCTTATACATTAGGCTAAATCCTTTTGTCTAATTAGGACCTTAACCATACGGGTGAATATTGTTGAAATCATTTCAGTGAAGAACTCCTTCAAAGAGCTCTTTAAAGTGGTCCAGGTGCATTCATGTCTTCCCTCTGCAGACAAACTTAACCCCAGCCAGTTATTGAGAAACAATTTAGTGACATTTTTTAACCAGAAAGTAGAGTTGGTCTGTGGGGTATTTGATGCTACTCGGACTCATTGCCCTTTTACAAATGGCCATGATTCATGTGAACATTGCAACTTGAAACTCGGCAAAGTCCCTTTGTTAAGTACAGAGTGGGTGGTCAAACTTATTGCAGCTACCAAGTCTGGAGTCTTGTCCAACCCCTGTCCCTCAAAGATTCTTCATAAAGTAGCGGAGACAGTAGCTATCCAGCTTACTGCCCTGCTGAATACTATTATGGAGGTAGAGATTTTTCCATCCAAATGGAAATAAGCATCCATCCTCCCTTGCTTAAAAAACCCTCTTTAGACCCAGGCTAGGTGTAGAATTATCCTCACATCTTGCGCCTCCCAGTGGCAGCCAAGATTCTCAAAAGGCACCTGAATATTGTACTCTCTGAGGACCTAGACCAACAGGGAATCATGGATTGAGCCAGGTTGGGTTTAGAAAGGGCCACAGCACTGCCTCTGCTCTGATAGTGGCCATTGAGGAAATTGGTTGGGTGCTGGACAGCGGCGGAAAGGCTGCATTGATCCTTTTGGATCTATCTGCGGTGCTTGATACAGTGAGCCATGCTGTCCTGAAGGAATAATTGGTTGAAATAGGGTTAGGTTCCCCAGCCTATGATCTCATTTGCTCATTTCTCTCAGATAGGGAGCCAAACGTTATGTATGGGATTCAAATCCTGGTCTTTTTCTTTGTCATATGGTGTTCCACAGGGGTGCCTCTGAGCCCTACGCTTTTCAATATTTATGTGGCACCCTTGGCTATGTTGATCAGGTCTTATGGTTGCTCAATCATCTCTTATGCCAATGGCACCCAGATTGTTGTGTCAATTACAAGTGATGTCAAAGAGGTTGCACAATGGTTCAACACGTGTTTGAGCACAATAATCAGTTGGATGAATAACTTATGTCTAAAGTTACATTTAGGAAGAAAACTTCCTTTTGGAATGTGACATGTTGGCCTCCAGAGCTCAGTTCTCTCCCTACGCTTGCACCCAAAGTAAGGAATCTAGGGGTAATCTTTGCTTCACAACTTTCATTTACTGATCAAATCAACAAACTAGCTTCTTCCTGTTTTTTCTGTTAAGAAACCTCAACAAAATGTTATGGTTTATTCGTTTGAGTTACAAAAGACAGCTCTAATTTCTCTAGTGATATCTAAACTTGACTACTGTAACACTTTGTACATGGGCATACAACAAGGCCCCTTAAATAAATTGCAGAGGCTGTAAAATGCAGCAGCAAGGCGGCCTGTAAAGATTCTGACATTTCAAGCTGTCTCCAAGGCTTTAGACGAGCTAAAGCACTTTGCCCAGCTCACAAATCACCACATGACACTGGTCCAAAGGACATAAGGAATACATTTTGTTGGTACATCTCAAATAGAAACTTGCGTTCTGTAACAGCCAAAAATGTGTATATTCCCATTATGAACTAAGTTTCTTGGGGATGTAGAAGTTTTGTGTACTCTTCGCTAGACTAGGCTGCCTAGCCACCTTAGAGGACAGTCGAAATTGAGTAACTTTAGGAAGCAGGTAACAACCTTCCTTTCTTCTATCACAGTGTAGTACATCTGCTCATGAGTCTTCCAGACCCCAAGGCCAAGACGCCTTTGAGCATTTGTTGCGCTTTATAAAATTATCAATATCAATAACACGAGAGAATATCTACCACACTTGTTACTACGTGTATCTAATGACTTCATTGTCTGTGTCTGAATATGCACAAAGAACATTTTGGCACAGGAACATACAACTACAAAAAGCATCCATATAAAACTGGTAATTTATAATTCAATCAACTCTTCTACGTGTACAAAGCAGCAACCTTACCTAGAATTCCCATATGTTTTCCCAATTCAGAAGTTCATCTCGCACTCGCCAGGGTCTCTGAGTCCTATAATTATTTCCTGCTCAGAAAAATACGATCGACTCCTAAAAAAGTAAAAGTGTTCAAAGTTAGAACTGGAAAATGGGTAAAAAGTCTCATCCATACTATACGCAGCGAGGTCCTCATTTAAACTGCAAGATGTCAGTCAAACAACCGAGGGAGAGAGCAAGTAAGTTACGAAGACGTTGAGGATGTGTATAAAAATGACACAATATATTCTATGAAGAAATGCCGGGCGGGGCAGACACACATGGAGGAATCCTCAGAGAGCAGTCTGTCAATCATGAATTACACTTTGCTTCAGCCGAATCCCTCATGTTTATTCCTATCGCCTAGTCAAATGTGGCACAAACTCTGATTCACAAACCGAAGCTTAACTTGATAAAATACGTCATATGTATATCATTTGGCAAAGTTTGATAAACATACAACTAAATAGTGAATGCTTCTAAATAACTTTTGCAAGTTTAATGCTTAAGCGCATGAATGCATTTACTAAAACGATTTACGAAATATTCCTTAGAGCAATAGGTACAGTTCTTTAACTACATACAAAAACTAACAGTTTGATGCTGCTCTGTTGTGCGCCCTTGTCCTATGGCATTTCATATTAGTTTTTCCAGCACTTAAAACAAAAATGGTGACTTTGAATTTTACTCCTCCTCAAGCTGCTATTATGTTACACTCGGCATATAGCCCAGTAAACTTACCTTCACGGCTGGAATGTAACCAAAGAATTGAGTTTCTACTGCAACTTTTCTCTAATTACAGATCACACAACATTTCTGGTTTGCGTTATTTCAGGTCCTTACAGTAAGCTTGATACAAACACATTTTATCACCCGATAACTAGAGTAAAGTTTTTGCCTAATTTTGTGATGTATTTTTCTCTTGTAGTGAAACACTGTGTTGTTTTAATGCCGTTTTAGTACACTGTGTTGTAGTGTTGTATTGTGGTTAGCGTTGCATTTTGTTTTGCCTGTTTTCTTGTTTGGTGCTTTGTTATGTTTTTGTTGAATTGTTATTTTGTGTATGTTATGTTGTTGTTTTGCACGCTCTGTAATGCCTCTACAGTTGTCTACAAATACTGCTACACTTCCAACCACAAATAACACACCTATTTAAAATTCCACTGAAAAACAGTCCCGCCACTCCTACTACTCAGCAGCTAATAAGACATAAGTCAGTTCAAAACTGGAGGAGAACTTTCTTAAATTAGCACTTATGACGTTATACGTCATCTGACAGCACTTTCCCACAATAGTCCACTCCTATCTGCCATATATGTATATTTACGTGCACAGTTTAAGTTAGGCACCTTTTTTGTACCATCATAAGCGTGTGAGTATATCAATTTTACCTCGTCTTCTGCATTAGTTTTCTACCTAAGTAATTACTTTAATGAGTGCCCATCATTCTGCCAAAATAGAACATTAAGGGGTTGACCCATCTTCCGGCTTTGATCCATCACCAATTCTAATCTCAATGTGGAAGGAGGGGTACACTTGAGGAAGCATCATTGAAACCTTAGGAATTTCTTTGTTACAGGTTCTATTGTTTTTCCAGCTGCATGTCCAATATTCACTACCGCTACTACATAGTAAGAGTCAGTACGATTGCATTAGAAAATCTTATACTTTGAAATATTGAATAAATGCCTGTAGAAATGACCATATTTTGTGTAATGTCCTCTCAGATATCTGACCATCTGCTTTGATGGCTTTAGAACTCTGTGAATCTTACTCCTGCCAACCAGTGGTAAAGAGTCTGTGCTCCCCCTTCAAACATGGCTGAATTTGCTTATTCCTAATTGGCACATTTAAACTTCCTCTAACCACACAGTATATGGTGGAGAAAGTGCAGCCATGGACTGAAAGTTAAATGCCCTTTGAGGGCTGCACCACCCATTGTGCCATCCAGTGCAGTGGGAGAGATGACAGCAGGTCCACCCTGTATAGCTTTACTAAAGTGTAAAACATGCAATGCAGCCTGTCAATATAACCAGTAGTGCTAGAACAATCTTTAGAGTGGGCGTGCTGCCATGATTGTATATCACCAAAGTCATAGGATTGTGAAAGATCCGAGTGTCATACAAAAGGAGATTGGTATGGGTGTGGTGTGTAGCTTGTAGTGTATTTTAGAGCATTGGTGAGGTATAGCACTGTCATTTACAAATAGCACATTATCTATTAAAATTGCCATAAAGTTGCATATACAGAATTTTACTGGTAAAAATATATAGAGCAAAAATGAACATGAGGGGAAATCGGGTTTCAGCGAACATTTTATCATTTGAGCATCAGCATGTGAAGTGTCTTGATTTTTTTGATCATATTAAAAAGTTTGTTTCCATCACACTTCAGAATTACGAAAAAGCGCTTAATTTGTGCTTTTTTGATTGCTGACATAATTTGAAATATGTGTATAGTTAATTTCCCAATCTTTAAATGTTATTGTGACATGATACATTGTTTCTTTTTGTTTCCCGTACCCCAGCAGAATTGCCACCTAGATCACTTTTACAGAATTCACTGACTTTCCTGTCAGAGAAATAAAACTGCATGCCAGTTTCCAAATAAGCTGCAATTTGTCAGTAGATATAGCCTGATAATTGACCTTCATCTTTGAAGATGTAGCAATTGTGACAGGAAAATTGTAAGTCATCTTTATTACTCATTAACCTTTTAAACTCCTGAATGATCATTTATGAGGGTGCTGCACCACACCTAGAGCCATTATTTCCAGTAACTATTAAAATAACAATATTATGACAGGAGAAAACCTTCCTTTTAAATTTTACTAAGCAACCACCATGTAGATCTTGCAGACATTAAGGCAGAGAACATGGTATGCAAAGGTAGGACATGTAGCAAAGTAAAGTTTACATGTCCTTAGAGTGATTAGCACCCAAAAGCTATTTTCATTGTAAAAAGACTCTGGTTTGCCCATAGTAAATAATAAGAAGGGGGCTACATATGAATTGTTCTATTGGTGGATTTGGACCTGATAGAAATTTGATTACATTACTCTTTCCAATGTTTTTAAGAAATCCAACATCATGGTGAAGTTGGATATTTAATAGATATTAAGGAAAAGTAAATTTTAGAATGTTACCTTTTCTCTACATGCGGCATCTGGAAACTAATTTGTATTAGCTTTTCAGGAAGGTGATTAGCCTTGATGAGGTGTTGTTGGACCTGGCCCTTTTTGCGGGTTCATCCCCAGACTTTTTGCTTCCTTCCTTCTATTTTTCTCTTGCTGTTGGCTCTAGGACTCTAAACACTTTATCACTGCTGATCGGTGCTAAAGTACAGGTGCTCTCACTTCCAAAGTTGGTATGATTGGCTCATACCTAATTGCCACATTTAATTTACCTGTAAGTCCCTTGTACAGTTGTATCTCTATACAGAGGGCCTGTAAATTAAATGCTACCAGTGGGCCTGCAGTCCTGCTTACACCATCCACAGAAGTAGCCTTTCAAACCTGTCTCAGGCCTGTTAGTGCAGGGCCTACATGCTCAGTTTGCTGAGCGTGTAACTGGCAACCTGGCAACTAAAATTACTTGTTAGGCCCAGAACTCCCATTTTACTGCATGTAAGTCACCCCTACTGTAGGCTCTAGATACCCCTATGGGCAGGGTGCTATGTATGTAGAAGGCAGGAAATGTGCCTGGTTGCTTGGCCTGTCCTGGTAGTGACAAACAGCCTATTTGGTTTCACACTGCTGTGAGTGCTGCCTTCTCATAGGGTTACATTGGAAATGCCCTGTCTTATGTGTAGGGGGTATTGTCTGATTTATGAGAGGTAGCGTAGGCATCATTGGTATGGTTGTGATTGTAGTGAGAAATGCTGCTTACTGGTGTAGGTGGATTTTTTATTATCATTACAGAAATGTCAATTCTAGAAAGTGAACATGTCTCTGTGCTTATAACTCTGGTGTTTTGCAGCTTGACTCCAATCCACCTTTGGACAGAGTGACATTTGGGCTTTGTGCATACTTTTCAGACAGCCTGTACACAGGGAGGGTGGAGGCGTCACAGAGGTGCATCTGCATATTGAATGGTCTTCCTGGGTTGAGAGAAGTGGAGGCGGGCACACTTCCATCTGTAAAGGCTGTGCCCTGGCCTCACACAAAGGGCTTGTTTACCAACAAATGATGTTTGGAGCCTGTGCTGGAGGACAGAGGGGTCACTCCCAGAACCAGT
Source organism: Pleurodeles waltl (assembly GCF_031143425.1). Taxonomy (NCBI): domain Eukaryota; kingdom Metazoa; phylum Chordata; class Amphibia; order Caudata; family Salamandridae; genus Pleurodeles; species Pleurodeles waltl. Next base: position 1,847,234,573 of record NC_090440.1, read on the forward strand.
TGCAACTGGTTACAACCTCCTCTCCACCTCGTTGTTAAACCTTTGCAAAACTGAGTATAAGTACAGGGGATTTTTCCTCATAATTTGGAGACACTATGGACTTTACCATGCTTGTAATTGGACAGAGAATGCTGCTGGAGGGACTCACCAGGAACCGCCTTGGACTGCTGCTGCTGTGCTGACCTGTGACCTTCCGGGTCACTAGGAGGAACTGCCACTGACTGCAACCCTTTGTGCTGGCCTGCTGCTGGGCCCTGCTGCCCTGTGCTCCATCCTTGTGTCCCCAGAGGCTGGGAGCTGTTGGAAGCAACTTGAGTGTGCCTTCTCTCCATCAATACAGCATAAGGAGCACTTTCCTTTAATCCTGGAAGCGCATGAAGGGGTGCTTGACTTGATTTACTTATCACGCTTTAAGAGCACTTTTTGTTCAGCTCCCCCAGGGAGCAATCACCGCCGCAACCCGGCGTGCAAAAAGCACAAGCGCGTCGAGAGCGTGCCATGTCCTGTGCCCCTGGGGCACCACTGACTGAAGACTCGAGCAAGTGCGCTCCTAGCGGTGGCCCCGGGTTGAAGGACCCCAGGGCACCAATCAGCACCAACGTGTTACTGGAGACACCACTGGGGCCCAGGCGAGCTACAGCTGATTCCCGCACCAGGTAGGGGGCAGGTGAGTCAGCCCCCTTGAGGACGGGCGGGGAGGAGGCCTCATCGAAGGGTCCCCTGTGCCACTGGGCCCCTTTTCTGTCTTAAGGATGGCTGGGGAAGGAAGCCTCATCGAAGTCTCCCCGACCCAGGGTCCTTTTCTGCGTGAGGTCACAGGAACATGCTACTTGTAAATTTGAGAGGTTGGCGCAGGAATGGGATGTAACTTTGTGAAGAAAAAAAATCATGAAACATACAGAATGAGATGAACAGAATGTGAATAGTAAAAATAAAGTGTTTGACCATTGAGAACAATCTCAGAGAAATATTTGACTTCTTAGAGAGTAAGAGAATGTGAAATACTGCAAAGATGATTGGGCACAGAATTCTGAGAAGCCCCAAATAAATAAGTTGAAAAGAACTGTGAGTGTGAGCAATTCTGTATGTGAAGTGATAGTTATAAGATAGTTTTCATTACTAGAAGCATGTGGAGAAGCTGATGGGCATGTTCCTTGGACCCATCATAACTCATGAACATTCACAAAGAATTTTCCAAAGAACAGAGAGGAACCAGAAAAAGTTGGTTACTGAGCTAGAGAGAATTGTAACTATTTTGAAGATCCTTTGGAAGCTCTGATGCATTGTTTTCAATTACTGAGCCAAAAGACTGGTGGATTTTATGTATGGCAATTGTACAATTTCTGGCCTTCATCTTTTGTCATGCAAAATTATGCCCAGGGAACTGAGCATCTGAATAAAAGGTCCCACAAAAACAAGTTTTTAGGTAAAACAAAATATGAGATCAACATAAAATAAAATGCAGTTGAATAAGTTCATCCATCTTATGAGAGAATGATATAGATTTACAAGCAACACAGTGGAGTTGATAACCCAACAATGGAATTTGTCAGAATTTGAATCTGCTTATGTATTGGTTTGTGTCCTGAAATCAATACACATCTTCAGCAGAGCGTGATGTGTTGACAGGCAAAAGTAATAGATGAGATCCTTGATCTATGAAAGTATTGTCGTAATTAATGTGATGTGAAAAAGAAAATGCCAAAGGAAACATTAATGGTGGCACACACTAAAATATTTCAGAAAAGTAGACAAGTTGCTTTTCAAGGTGGTTTGCAAGGTGGAAATAGTGGTTCCCAAACTAAAGGTCAAGTTTGTACTAACAATGTTAATAATGCTAACAGTGCTCAAATGAAATCAGAAGCATGTCACAGTCGTGCTAGAGATGGACACTGGAAAAGAGATTGTAAATTTAATATGAATAGATTTCAAAGTGAGATGGTAAATGTTCCCTGAAATGAATCCTATGCCGCAAAATAGATATTCTAGCCCTGTTCCAGTGGTTCCCAACCTTTTGACTCCTCAGGACCCCCACTGAATCATTACTGGAAGCTGAGGGCCCCAAAGGAATTTGTACAACTTAAATTTCAAACATTAAAACAGTAATTCACAAAAAATACACAAACAAATACACACAAAACAAATACACAAACTACTAAAAGATATAATTATTTTATACTGAAATAATGTGCAAAAAAAAAAAATGTTAATAGGAAGGGTGGCACGGCATCACTGCATCTCTGCAGCTAACTTTGCAATGTTTGCTTTTATTTAGGAAAACTGAATACTCAGGTCAGATTCTACATTTCCCAAGCGATTTCTGTTTTTATTTTTTAGGTACATAAGATCTGAGAAGGATTTTGTACATAAACATGTTGTGGGGAAAGGAAGGAAAACCATAAGGGCCTCTCATCTCTCCATACCTTCTCTGTCATATGTCACTTATTTGTTTTATAGTACCTCTCTTACCAGTGTAGGGTGTTGAAACATTTGATAGGAGACTACTAGGTGTAGGATTTACATGTAATTTACACCAGTAGGAATTTTCTAAGAGTGCTCCTGAACCTCAGGATTCAGAACATAACACAATGATTAGCATTGGCTTTAATAATAAGAATGTATTTCTACACAACAAAACTTTTTTCAGCAGCATATGGAAAATGAAAGATTGGGGAAAAAACTACATTCTAATTTATGATACGCAGTTTGCGTGAAGCTCTGTGATGGCAGTTTATAGCTCGCTGTGCAAGATTAGGATTGTATTTTATGAACTGCTCATTAATAACAGAATCTCTGTGACAAACACAGTGACCCACTGTGCTATGCACATAAAATACTGATACATGTTCTTTGCAGCAGGCATATTAACCATCTGAGCTACTGTAGATGAATCAAAACTGTCACTAGACAAAACTCCCATCTCTTTCCAGCAGGTTACATTAATCACCAGAGTTATTTTGACTCTTTCATTAATTCACGACACTTGATGTACATAGAACTTTGCAGTGCTTTTAAAACTTCTGCAACAAGGAAGTAATAAATATAATAACACACCCTTTTCTGTCAGAGGCCCCAGCTGTTTGCTGGCCCAGGCCTGCAGACCCCCGAGAATGAGTCACTGGCCCCTGGGGGGGGACCATGGACCCCAGGTTGGTAACTACTGCCGTATTCCAATGGCACAAAATGGGATGATGCGGTCTATGGTCCAGCCAAAATGATTTATGTAGAACCTACAGAATACAAGCTAGTTCAGTGGGAATACGCCTTCAGTCCCAGTTCTACAACAACCTATGCAAAATAATACTTGAGATTTTAACTAAATTCAAAACTTCAGCAAAAACATTCAGTAATTACTGGCATACTTGGTGTGATTTCCCAGATTTTTTGCCTTCAGACCTCCTATTGGTGCTGACTTTACTGGCCTCAGGAATCTGCATACCTTACCACTGCTACCCAGTGCTAAAGTGCCTGTGCTTGTTCCCTCAAATGTGATAACATTGGCTTATCCCCAATTAGCATATTTAATTTAATTATAAGCCTCTAGTAAAGTGCACTACATGTGTCTGGACCTGAAAATTAAAACCTACTCGTGGGCTTGCAGCACTTCCACCCACTTAAGTAGCCCTTTAAACCGGTCTCAGGCTTGCCACTGTAGTCTGTGTGTGCAGTTTTGAACTGTTATGTCAAACTGGTAAAGTCAACATTCTGCCAGGCCCAACCCTTCCTTTTTAATACATCTAAGTCACCCCTAAGTGAGGCCGTTGGCCGCCCCCAGGGCAAGGTGCAATGTATTTAAAAAGTTGGACATGTACCGTTAAGTTTTACATGTCCTGGTGGTGAAAAACTCTTGAATTTATTTTTCACCACTGCATGGACTACCTCTCCCATAGGTTAACATTGGAATTTCCATATTACATCTCATAAGTGTAATTTACAATCTGGAAGAGATATAATTTTCGAGTTTAGTTTCATTGGAATCCCAATTTAAGATCACAACTAATGGTGAAGTCGGTTGTAAATTACAATTCTGAAAATGCCCCATTTAGAAAGTTGACAATTTCTTAACTGAGCTATTTGGTGCATACTGCTTGTCACTGATCACACATCTAGGGTGGACGACAGTTTTGCTATGAGTATTTCCACTAGACAGCCACCCACAAAAGGAGCTTAGATGTGACTTGATGGGCCATATGTGTCCTGATGGGCCACCCTTGGTAGGATGGAAGAGAGGAGCTGGACACAGCCTCACACTGTAATAGGATGTGGCCTCTCCACATACAAAGAGCTACATAGTACCCTGAAGTTACTCTGGAGCCAGGATAGGAAGGACATGACAGGACATCTATGCACTTCAAAGGCATATCTTTGATGTCTCCCCACGGGGCATAAAAACTAGACCTCAGACATCACAAACTCAGTAAACATTCTGGACCTACAGCTACTCTACCAGGAAGAAACACTACTGTGCTGCTAAAGGCTTCCAACTCTGCTGGACTGCTGTTTGCTGGACTCCTGCTTTGCTGTGCTGACCTGTGTGTGCTATCCCCTTTCCTGGGAGTGAGAAGGACTGTACCAGAGTCTCTCCAAATCCAGAATCCAGAGTGACTATAAAAGGTTAGTGGGCTGGCATCCTGATCCGAGGTCTCATGGACATAACAGACTTAAAACCACCATGCTCCTGGACTTTGCCATCTGTGAGCCTGTCCTGCCAATTGGTGCTAGCCCAGTACTTGACATTTGGAAGCGGATCTAAAGTGCTCACTCCAGAGAAATCAACACATCCTGTGCTGCAAGAGCAGAATCAAAGCATTGCAGCTCTTGCATGGAGAAAATCGATGCATCACTTCTACTGCATTGGTCGGCACAACCAGATTTGCATTCCAGATATACTTAATATCTTGAAACCAGAACATCACCTTCGGAACAGACACTGCGGTGCTTTTCTTGATGCAAGGTCCTCACATCCCAGTCCACAGCAGCCTCAACGACAATGACAAATCTCCTCACTCAGCCTCTGTGGTCAATGTATCGCCTCAACTGTCCAAAGCATCCTCAACGTCGATGCATCAGGAACTCACACCACAGCCTCACCACCTGTCCAAACTGATGTATTGCTGCTGTTGACTGCAAAACATTGATGCACCCTCTCTACTGTGTGGTTTGTGAACTGATACTTCACTCCACAACCTGGACTTAAGCTACTTTGGTTCAGCAGGTCCAACTGGGTCCCTATTGCTGGCCTGCAGTCCGGCATAACCAGCTATCTCCAGTTGGAGCTTCTTGCTTCTCAGCGTTACTTTACAGTTTATTCTTTAAACATTCATAACTCAAGTTCTCCTTATTCGAGTTATGTTGTTTTGGTCTTGTTTTATGTATTAAATTAAGTCCTATATTTCTTGCCTCATGTAGGATCCTTTTTGTGTGATATTTCACAGTTTTACTGTTTGAGGTGTTGCACAATGCTTTACACATTGCCTTTAAGTTAAGCCTGACAGCTCTGTGCCAACAACCCAATTTTTCACAATGACTATTTTCCACCATTTGCAGCTCAACTAGTAGTCCCTTCTGGACAGTCAGCCACATGAGGGGGAGCACAAGTTCATTTATGGGGTGCTTGTCCCTTATCCTGACACGAATTGTGGTTGCTCCTTGACCAGGAGCCACACCCCGGTCAACCAACAACCCAATTTTTCACAATGACTATTTTCCACAATAGCAGCTCAATAAGGGGTACCTACTGGATAGTCATATTGAAGGTATTTGATGGAGGAGGAGGAGGAGGATTGCATGCTTGGTGCAGTCCTAGAGGTAGGTCAGGATAGTATATATATATATATATATATATATATATATATATATATATAAAAAAAATTAATGCACAGCCGTCCCTGCGTGAAAACTAAACGACGCATCGCTGTGTGAGGCCTGAGAAATTGACGCACACCCCTTTGTTTCCACGCATCTCCTCCTCTGTAGTTCTTTGAGGAGATTTTTCACGCAAACCAGGTACTTTTTGCTTGAAAGAGACTTTGCTTTTACAAGACTTAAGACACTTTGGCCCTCATTACAACCCTGGCGGTCGGTGCTAAAGCGGCGGTAATACCGCAAACAGGCCGGCGGAAAAAAAATTGAATCACGACCGTGGCGGAAACCAACCAACATAGACAGCCACTTTAACACTCCGACCGCCACAGCGGTACAAACAGCACGGCGGACACCGCCAACAGACAGGCAGAAGAAAATGTATGGCCCACCCTATCACAACACGGCTATCCGCCACCTTTTCCGGGGCGGAACCAATGCAAATAAAAACAAAGCAGAAACAGTACACAGAAGGGAAACCACTCACCTCTCCACATCCCACGAGGAACCAGGATGCCATGGAGCCTGAAATGCATATCCTGCCGGCAATGGTCTTCCTGCTCCTCTATCAGGAACTCCAACAACGGCGGCGACAACCACAGTGAGTACTGCACCTACAACACAGGGGAGGGGGGAGGGAAAAGAGAGTGACACACACATGCAACACCCCCACCCACAACACCATGCACACAAATACATGCTGCAACATTACATATGCACCCCCCCAAATCCCCCTTGAATAACGCAAGGACAAGTGGAATTGATTTGAACAATTGTAATCAATAAAAATCCATTAGTTGAAAGTCAAAAGCCAGTAAATACAAATATGTACACCAACTACACAAGCCCGGATAGTGTACTAATCATTGTCTGGGACCATTGGGCCAAAAATGCATGGGCGAGGCCCACACTAGATACCTGACTGGAAACAGAGAGAACACTGCTGGGGCATCACATTGAAAATATACAGGCACCACAGTGGGAGGGGGGGGGCACCTCAGCCTGACGAACGCACAACACCACTGCTCCACGAGGGGGCTCCATGCCCATTGATGTATCCTGGGCAGTGCAAAGCCACAGTCTTGCAAGTCTTTTCAGTGGGTGGTTTGCCCACTGCATTATCCTGGGGAGTGCAAAGCCACAGTCTCTCAAGTCCTTACAGTGGGTGGTTTGCCCACTGCTTTATCCTGGGGAGTGCAAAGCCACAGTCTCTCAAGTGGATAACAGTCTCCACTGGTTCTGGAGGGGGCTTTGTGCCCAGAGTGCTTCATCCTGCCAAGAACTGGGTTAGTGGATGCCTTTCTCCACTGGTTCTGGGGGGGGTTTTATGCCCAGTGATGCTGCACCTGGGGTGTGGCGGTTGTCACCTGGGTGTCTCAGCCATGCGACAGGTAGCATGATACTCCATGGAGGCAGAGACATACCCCACACTGCTGCGGCTTTGCATTCCATATGCAGGTGATAACTGTGATGACAGTGATGCTTCATGGAAGCTGCCCAGGCTCCTGGAACTCACCACCAGCCTTGGACTGACCACTGGGTATGACAGCCATGTCTGCCGTGGTGCCACTGGCTGAGGATGTCACGGGGCCGCTGGCGGTGCTTGCGGCGGTGTCAGTCACGGCGGTGCTGGCTGCGGGCTCTGTGGCAGCGGTGCTGGCAGTGGGCTCTGTGGCAGCAATGCTGGCTGCGGGATCTGTGGCGGCGGTGCTGGCTGCGGGATCTGTGGCGGCGGTGCTGGCTGCGGGCTCTGTGGGGGCAGTGCTGGCTGCGGGCTCTGTGGCGGCGGTGCTGGCTGCGGGCTCTGTGGCGGCGGTGCTGGCTGCGGGCTCTGTGGGGGCGGTGCTTGCGGTGGGCTCTGTGGCGGCGGTGCTGGCTGTGGGCTCTGTGGCGGCGGTGCTGGCTGCGGGCTCTGTGGCAGTGGTGCTGGCAGCGGGCTCTGTGGCAGCAGTGCATGCGGCGAGCTCTGTGGCGGTGCAGGTGGTGGTGCAGGTTGGCATCGACGTGGACAGAAGGTGTGACACTGGTTCCTCAGTCGGTGCCACCATGCCCTCTCCTGACCTGCCCTTCAGTTTCTGGCCCTTCCCCACCTTTGATGGTGGCGCAGCTGCCTTGCCACTTTCCCCTTTCATTTTCCCTGACCCATTGGTGGCAGGTGTTTTCGGCTTCTACCTCCGGGATGTGGGCACCTTTTTTAGCTTGGCAGGTGGCGGAAAGTCCTTCCCCTCGCTCCGTGACACACTGGCAGCCCTGATGGTTGGCGCACTCCAATAACCCGCAGTTGCTGGCACCACTGTGCCTGGGGATGTGGTGGCTGAGGTGCTGGGTTGGGACCTGGAAAGCCTGGCCCTAGGGAAAGTACGGGGGGGAGGTGTAGGGAAGAGGTCAATATTAGCCAGGAAAAGTTTTTTAGACACACTGGGACGGGTAGATGGAGGGGGTTTGGGAGTGGAGGAAGGGGTAGTGGTTGTAGGAGGTGTACGTCTGCTGAATTTGGGTGAAGGTGCATGGGCCGGCGGCTGTTGTGAGGTGGATGGCTGTTGTGCCCGCGTGTGTGTACTTTGGGAGGAATGCTCACTGACACACTGGGAGAGGACACTGGGGATGTGTGCATGGTAGTGGGGGTGGTAAGGGCACATGAGCGGTGTGTGGTGATTGTTGTGCTGGTGATGGAGGCAGTGGCTAAAGATGTAGTTCATGCAGGTGTGAGTGGAGACGAGATTGGGAGGGAGGAGGGAGAAGCGGAGGACGGGGACACAATGGAGGCAGTGGACGTTGGTATGTCTGCATGGGTATGATGCTTGTGTGAGTGCCTGTGGGATGTGTGGTGCTTATGTTTGCCTGAGCCACCCTTGTGTGTTGAGGTGTGTGCATGCTTGTCTGATGGTGTGCTTGGGATAGGCTGAGGTACAGGGGATTGGGTCTGGGTGGAGGAAGTTGGAGGGAGGAGGCTGGACACAGGGACAATGGCTGCCATCAGTGCTGAGGCCAGAGCCTGAAATGCTCTCTGTTGGGCTGCCTGGCCAGAATGAATGCCCTCCAGGTATGCTTTTGTTTGTTGCAAATGCCTCTCAACACCCTGGATGGCATTCACAATGGTCGATTGCCCAACAGTGAGAGATCTCAGGAGGTCAATAGCCTCCACACTGAGGGCAGCAGGGCTGACTGGGGCAGGGCCTGAGGTGCCTGGGGCAAAGGAGAGGACCACCCTCCTGGGTGAGCGGGCACGGGACACATGCTGAGGGGCTGCTGGTAGGGCGGTTCTGGTAGGGGGGTGGCGGCTGTACCTGTTGATGCGGGGGGCACAGAGGGGCCCGCCACCGCAAGGGAGCTCCCATCAGACGAGGAGTCGCTGTCACTGCTGTCACCTCCTGTCCCCACCGTGGAGCTCCCCTCGCTCTCTGTCCCACTGGTGGCTTCAGACTTCACTGGGTCGCCCTCCAGGGCCAAGTGGGATGCATCTCCATCCTGCTCCGGTGCCACTGCTCCTCTGCCTGATGATGCTATTGCACACCAGAACAGGGAGACCACAAAAAGGGGGGGGGAGGGGTTGACAGAAGAAAGACATGTTCAGTGCATGCAACACCACTACCGTTGGCAGACACTACAGACACAGCAGCCCTCTGCACTTCGCCATACACTTATAGTTCCTAGATTTATCACATGCCCATGGGGTACAAGGCCTAAGCCCGATTGCTGCACACATGGAAGTCACAGGAGACTGACTAGGTGTAGATGGCACTAACTACTAGTGGGGTAGGGGTTCCACTGAACCTGCCTCAAAAGCGACCTTGCCTACCAAGCTCGCCCTGGCCTAGGGGATCCCACTGCCCACCTCCCCCACCCAGGCACCTCGTAATGCGCGCAGTCAGCTGAATGTGACTGTACTCACCCCCTTGTGGCTGCTGTGATGCCCTCAAGTGCCCATCCAACTCCGGATACGCCACCGCCAGGATCCGGAACATCAGGGGGGTCATGGTACGACGGGCACCCCTCCCACATTAGGAGGCCATCCCCAGCTGGGCCTCTGCCATCTTCTTGCTCTAGCGGCAAAGGTCCTCCCATCTCTTCCGGCAGTGGGTGCTCGGTCTGTGGTGGACACCCAGGGTCCGGACGTCCTTGGCAATGGGACGCCAAATATCCTTCTTCTGGTGGGCGCTGACCTAGAGAAATAGTACAGGGGAAAAGGAAAATCTTTACCCGTCCGGACTGTCATACTCATTGGCCCACGTTCCCACCTTTGCCCTGACGCACATACACTCACAGTCCGCTCATGCAAGCCTCATCCCCCCCCACGTATCTTCCATCCACACCACTCCAAAAAGGCATTGCCCATGCAGCATGCTCACAGTGTACTCACCTGTTTGTCTGGAGGACCGTACAGTTCTGAGTACTGGGGGAAGACCCCATCCACTAGTTTCTCCAACTCCTCCGAAGTGAAGGCAGGGGCCCTTTCCCCAGACACATGAGCCATCGTCGCTTCCAGACTGAGGTCACAGCAGCACTTGCAGAGTAGGGCCTCTCCTGTTGAAGGTCAGGTATCAAGTGAGTGAACAGACAGAAAATGGAGGTCACGTCTGTGGCGGTGCGTACCGTCACCGCTGGCGTACATCGTCATTGGCTCCTCGGACCCATAGAGTCCAATATTAACAAATGCAGGATTGTGCCGCGGTCTTCAACCGCCTACCGCGACGGTGTACAACGCCAGCGCATTTATCTCATATCCCCTTGTCCCCCCTTACAGGTCAGACAGCCGCCATTTCAGGGGGCCACATGGCATTCATTTTAACAGCGTCACACCAATGTAGGCCTTGCATACACACAGTAACAGGCACATTACGGATTAATAACATTTCTGCAAATAACACATTGGGATACCTCAGTGTTGGCTGACTCTCTGCTCGCTGTTCTCCTCCATAGCGCACATCCGCTGGGGCAGGTGATGAGATGGTGGCATCCTTCGGTGCACAGACTGCTGGTGGACCTGTCGACAATGGACAGAGAGACACGTAATAGTCACCTACAGACTTCGTGCAACAATCCATGAATTGTGTGCCCAGTTGGAGCCAGACCTGATGTCAGCTATCTGCCATCCCACAGGGATCCCCACCCTCTAGTGCAGGTCTGGTCAGTACTCCATTTCCTGGCAAGAGGATCCTTTCAAACAACAGTGGCCATTGCATCAGGGATGTCCCAGCCAATGTTCTCTAACGTGTTGTCCAGAGTGTTGTCTGCCCTGCTAAAACACATGCGCAGCTACAACGTGTTCCCTCAGGTGGAGGATTTGCCCACAGTGAAAGGTGACTTCTATGCCCTGGGACATATCCCCAACATCATAGGTGTCACTGATGGGACACATGTGGCCTTGGTACCCCCCGCAGGAGTGAACAGGTGTACAGAAACCGGAAGAGCTACCATTCGATGAATGTGCAGATGGTGTGTTTGGCAGACCAGTACATCTCCCATGTGAATGCCAAATTTCCAGGCTCAGTGCATGACGCTTACATTCTGAGGAATAGCAGCATCCCTTATGTGATGGGGCAACTCCAGAGGCACCATGTGTGGCTAATAGGGGAGGAGAAGGACCCCATACAGTGTGAATAGTTGTCTGGGTATGGGGTTGTCCCTACGGGTTAATTTGTGTCTAACAGTTGTCCCTCGACATTTGCAGGTGACTCTGGGTACCCCATCCTGTCATGGCTACTGACCCCAGTGAGAAATCCCAGGACAAGGGCAGAGGAACTCTACAATGAGGCACATGGGTGAACTAGAAGGGTGATCGAATGGACCTTCTGCCTCCTGAAGGCCAGGTTCCTGTGCCTCCATATGACAGGTGGTTCTCTCTACTACTCACCAAAGAAGGTGTGCCAGATCATCTTGGCCTGCTGTATGCTGCTCAACCTGGCTATGCGATGACAGGTGCCTTTTCTGCAGGAGGATGGTCCAGCTGGAGGTCTTGTGGCAGCTGTGGAGCCTGTGGACAGTGAAGAAGAGGAGGCAGAAGAAGAGGATTTCGACAACAGAAACAACGTATCCAGCAATACTTCCAATGAGACACAGGTAAGAAGATGTCACTGCCTCAGACATATCATACTATTATTTGAGCTATCAGAAGTCTGTCATTTTCACTCAGTGTATGGACCCTGACTTGTCACTTTGCCTTTCCATTTAACAGATGTGGGTCCCACTTTGTGCCCTCTGCTATATTTCATCCAGCCCTACAGCTATGTTTCATCGGTATGTGAAAAATTAAATTGACATTGCTATATTCCATAGTTATCTCAATTACACATTTGTGAAAGCACAGACTGACTCCAGATTGTTTTGTGATTGAAGTGTGTTTATTTCTGTGCAAATAAGTGGAGGGGGTTGTAAAATGGGCAGGGGTGATCGTGGAGGAATGTCCATGGCAGAGTCCAGTCTATTTGTTTCACAGGTGCATTGTCCAAAGGGGCATAGGAAGTTGAGCAAGGGCAGTTGAAGGATGGACAGGCTGACAAAGTGGGACAGAAGGGTGACATTCTCTGGGGTCTCATTTCCTGGTTGGGGTCTTGGCAATGTTCTCTGTCTTGTTCCTGGATCTCAGGGACTGTTTGCAGGGTGGCTCTCCATCTGCAGGAGGTGGGGTGCTGGTGTCGTGTTCCTGTGGCGGTGCCTCCTGTCCATTAGCGCCGGCGGAGGGCTGTTCATCATCCAGGCTAGTGTCAGGGGTCCCTTGTTGTGCCACAGTGTCCCTCCTGGTGTTGACAAGGTCTTGCAGCACCCCTGCAATGGTGACCAGGGTGGTGTTAATGGACTCTAGTTCCTCCCTGATCCCCAGATAGTGTTCCTGGGAATGATGGTATGCTCCCATGATGTTGAAGAGGGCCTCATGGAGAGTGGGTTCCCTGGGCCTGTCCTCCCCCTGTCGCACAGCAGTCTTCCCAGTTCCCCTGTATTCCTGTTCCTCTGTCCCCTGAACCATGTGCCCACTGCCCCCAGGTCCCTGATTTTCTTGGGTTGGTGGGTTTGCCTGGGTTCCCTGTAGTGGTGGACACACTGCTGCTTGACGTGTCCTGGGGACAGAGGGATGGGTTTGCTGGGTGGTGTTTCCTGAGGGGGGGAGGCTCTGTGGTGGCTTGTGCCAGTGTCAGGGGAACCGACTGTCCTGAGGTCCCAGATAGGCCGGGCTGGTCATCTTGATCCAGTTGTGCAAAGCTGCTGTCATCACTGTGGGCCTCTTCTGTGGGGGGGAGTGGATATGTCTGGTACCTCCTGTCCGGTGACGTTGGGTAAAGGTCTTGCAGGGGTGTAAAGGCATGATTATTGCATCTGTGTGTGCCATTGTGTGCAATGGGTGAGTGACCCTGTACTCCAGTGCTTGCATTCCTGTCTAGGTCCTTGTGTGATATTTGGTTTGGGGTCTGTGTGGGTATCTGTAGTGGACATGCTTTGGCGCTGAGTGTCCATGCTTTGGTGTTGCATGCAGGGCTTAGTGTTGGGATGGGTGGGTTGTGATAGTGGGACATATGCGAGGTGTTGGAGTGATGGGGGTGAGGGTGGGAGTATGTGATAGCATGCAGGCAGGGTGGGGGATGTAATAGTAAAGCTTTGACTTACCAGAGTCCATTCCTTCTGCTACTCCTGCAAGGCCCTCAGGATGCAGTATTGCCAAGACTTGCTCCTCCCATGTTAGTTGTTGGGGAGGAGGTGGGGGTCCACCGCCAGTCCTCTGTACAGCAATCTGGTGTCTTCCACCTCTTCTGGATGTCATCCCTAGTTCTTGGATGCTGTCCCACTGCGCTGACCCTGTCGACGATTCTGCGCCATAGCTCCATCTTCCTAGCAATGGAGGTGTGCTGCACCTGTGATCCGAATAGCTGTGGCTCTACCCGGACGATTTCCTCCACCATGACCCTGAGCTCCTCCTCAGAGAACCTGGGGTGTTGTTGAGGTGCCATGATGTGGTGTGGGTGATTTGTGAGGTGGTGTGTGTTGTGATGTGTGAGGGGATGTGTTGTTTGAGGTGCGTGGATGTTGTGTGAGTGATGATATTGTGTGTCTGTGGATGCTGGTGTTGGTTCTGGTGGTGTCTCTCTCTGGCCTTCTTTCGTAATTTTTGGTAGTAAGGGTTTGTGGGTGATGTGAGTGTGTGCTTTATATTGGATTGGGTGTGTGGGCATGGTGTGTGTATGTGTATCAGGTGTGTGTATTTTGAATTGTCCAATGTGGTTGTGTTTTGTAAATGTGTGTGTATTTTGAGCGCAGTGTGTGTACCGCCAATGGAATACCGCAGTTGAAAGACCACCCCGCGTGGATTCGTGGGTTGTGATAGTGTGGGTGTATTCCTGTTGGCGTGATGGTGGAGGTTTTGTTATCGCCAGTTTATCACTGACCTTTGGTGTGGCGGACTTGTGTGGGTGTCTGTATTATGGCGGATTCCGAGCTGTGGGTCGTAATAGCTGTAGCGGAATTCCGCCGCCGCAGCGGTGTGTTGGCGGTCTTCTGCATGGCAGTAAGCGGGATTTACCACCAATGTTGTAAAGAGGGCCTTTATGTCACTTTTCAGTGATATCTCAATTTATTGCATTTTAAATTTTTTATCCGATAACTATTACATATTTTTCTAAACACTGTGTGGTGTAGTTTTTGTGGTGCTAGATTGTGTTATTGTATGATTTATTGCACAAATACTTTACACATTGCCTTCTACGTTAAGCCTGAGTGCTCAGTGCCAAGCTACCAGAGGGTGGGCACAGGATAATTTGGATTGTGTGTGAATTACCCTTTCTAGAGTGAGGGTCCTTGTTTGCACTGGGGGTAACCAGACTGCCAACCAAAAGTATTCACTACCTACCCACAGTTGAAGGTCAACTTGATTATTTTCATTTTTCTGCCCGAGTTAACTAAATCCTCACTCAACCTGTCTCTGGCTAGGTCTCAAGCAGGAGCTAAAGATTTTGACCTAGCCAAGCTGGAGACATATACTGTCAAACAGCTGAAGGGGTTCTGCAAGGAGAAGGGAGTACCCACTCAGAGCACCTCCAGAAAGGAGGAATTTCAAAAGGTGATGAGGGCCTGGGCAGAAGCCCATTCAGAGGAGGATGTTGACATAGAGGGTCCAGAGGATGGCCCCTCAGAGGATTTCTTGCCAGTAGTGGGGGGTGTTCCCCCTGGAATTGTATCGCCTGGTAAACCAGGGAGTAGTGTCTCTGACTGTGGCCTGACCTCAGAGGAAAGGAGGGATTAGAGAGAATTTCAACTACAAATGGCAAAGTTAAGCATGGAGGCAGAGGAAAGGAAAGTTCAAAGAGCGGCAGAGGAGAGGAGAGCTGAGGCTGCAGCTGAAAGAGCCTTGGCTGATGATAAACTTTTGTTGGCTCAAGAACGGAGTCTCAAGGAGCTGGATCTTAAGGTGAAGCAGTCTGAGTCCAGCAGTAATGATGACAGCATACAGGCAGGACCTGCTGGAGAAAAGAAGGTTTGTATATCCAAAAATGTGGTGCCCAGTTTTGTGGTGGGAGATGACATTGATAAATGGCTAGCTGCTTGTGACCAAGGGCTCAAGGGGTTCCTGAAGAGCAATGGGGTACAGCTATGTGGGGGTACGTGCCCGCAAATGGAAGGGACACACTCCTCACATTGGACCCAAAGGATCAAAACACATACATACACATGAAAGCATTTACTTGCCAGGTTTGGACTGACCCCTGCGAAATACCACCAGAGGTTCAGGGACAGCACCAAACAGTCCACACATACATGGGTAGATTTCTTCGACTTTTCCAGTAAGGCACTGTATGGATGGGTGCGGGCTGCAAAGTAAATTATTACACAGGATTGTATAATTTGATTCTGAGAGAGCATATGCTCAGTACTTTTTATATAGAGTTGGCCAGCAGCCGAGTAGACAGTAAGCTGACTGATCCCAGGAAGCTTGCTGAGTCCGAAAGGAAAGGGTTCAGTGACCATAAAACAGGGAGGTTTGTACCCCAATTCACAGAATGCAATAACTATGGGCACTCAGAGGGTGACTCTAAGTGTCCCAAGAGGACACAGCCCCCCAAAGGAGGACAGACACCTGGGTTGGCTAGTGTAGCGCTCAGGGAGGAGGTGGTCCCAGAGAGTTTTGGGGAGCAGATAGAGGTAACCCTAGTGTCCTGGGGGATGCAGAGATGGTGCCAAAAGCCCACATGCCAGCCAATACTTTCAAGTATAGGCAGAGGGTCACCATCAATGGGCAAAGGGTGGAGGCTCTGCGTGACCCAGGAGCCAGCATGACCACTGTCAGGGGTCAGCTGGTGTCAGCAGAGCAGGTCCTCCCAAATACATTGCACCAAGTCATAGTCGCTGACAATCGTGAGAGCCACCTACCGGTAGCTCTGGTTCCCTTTGAGTGGGGGAGGGCTCTGGTACTCTAAAAGTAGCTGTGAGTCCTGCCATGCCTGTAGATTGTCTGTTAGGCAACGACTTTGAGCACACTACCTGGAAGGAAGTAGAGCTAAGGTCTCACTCAGAGATGTTGGGATTGCCTGAATGGGTCTGCATGACAACACGGTCCATGGCTGCCCAAGAGGAAAGTCAAGGGTGTCTGGAGCCTGCAACAATGGCCCAGACAGCTGCCAAGGGGCAGGGGCGTGAGAAACCAGTCCCAGAGATTCCTGTGGTAGTTGACGGGGTTCCCGAGGAGGAGGTCCCGAGCCAACGGGGGAAGACATTGGCACTCTAGGTGACCTACCTGAGCTTGCTGGCCGGCAAGTTGAGGGTGGTCCCACCAGGGAGGAATTCTGCAAGGCACAGAAAAAGTGCTCCACTCTTAAGGGCTTGAGGCAACAGGCCTCAGCCCAGGCAGCAGGTGAAGCCTCTGGCGATCACCATATATATTGGGAGAATGATCTCCTTTACAGTGAGCCTATGGTTCCAGCCATTGGGGCAGCGTGGGCGCTGGTAGGCCCCCAGTATTACCGGACCTTCATACTGGGTCTGGCTCACAACATTCCCCTGGCAGGACATTTGGGTCAAGACAAGACCTTTGCCAGGCTTGTCACCCACTTCAATTGGCCCCGGATGAGGACAAACTCAGATGCGTTCTGTAGGTCCTGTCCTACCTGCCAGGCCAGTGGGAAAACAGGGAAAAAAGCTAAAAGCCCCCTGATCCCACTTCCTGTCGTTGGCATCCCCTTTGAAATGGTGGGCATCGACATTGTTGGTCCTTTGGACCCCAAAACTGCCCAATGCAACAGGTTCATCCTGGTTTTGATGGACCATGCCACCCGTTACCCAGAGGCAATCACTCTGAGGACCATAACTGCACCGGTGCTGACGAGAACTCTAATAGTGATATTCACCCGTGTGGGATTCCCAAAGGAGATTGTGTCTGACAGAGGAACGAACTTCATGTCTGCATACTTGAAGTCCATGTGGGATGCGTGTGGTGTAACCTATAAGTTCACCACACCCTATCAACCCCAATCTAACGGTCTTGTGGAGAGATTCAACAAGACCTTGAAAGGCATGATCACATGCCTCCCTGAGGCATAAGTGGGACGTCCTCTTACTATGCTTTCTCTTTGCTTACAGACAAGTACCCCAGAAGGGGGTGGAGTTCAGTCCCTTTGAGATTCTCCTGTCAGGGGACCCTTAAGTATGGTCAAGGATGGGTGGGAGAAAGCTCCCAAGGCACCCCCTCAGGATGTGGTCCGCTACATGCTGGCCCTCCACAACCAGATGCAACGCTTCTGGAAAATGGCCAAAAGTAACCTTGAGGCCAGTCAAGAGGTAATGAAACACTGGTATGACCAGAAGGCCACCCTGGTGCAGTTTCAACCTGGAAACAAAGTGTGGGTAATGGAGCCAGTAGAACCTAGACTCCCGGACCACTGGTCTGGCCCATTTGAAGTGAAGGAGCGGAAAGGGGAGGCCGTTTACCTAGTGGAACTCCAATCCCCTATGAACCCCCTAAGGGTGCTCCATGTCAACTGACTGAAGCCTCACTTTGAGAGGACAGAGGTCAACATGCTTCTGGTAACAGGTGAGGGTGTGAAGGAAGGGAGTGAACCTCTCCCCAACCTCTTCTCTGCCAAGGAAGGGGATGGGTCAGTGGAGGGTGTCATTCTCTCTGACTCCCTGACCCTAGATCAGAGAGGGTACTGCTACCAGTTACTGGAACAGTACTCCTCCCTGTTTTCCCTCATCCCTGGACTCACACACCTGTGTGTCCATTATATTGACACAGGACACAGGACACAGTCTCCCTGTAAAGAACAAAATGTACAGGTTGTCAGATAAGGTGAAAGCCAACATCAAGGAAGAAGTCTCCAAGATGCTGGCTCTAGGGGTTATTGGGAAATCGAGTAGCCCCTGGGCCAGCCCTGTAGTGCTGGTACCCAAGGCTGCTGCACCCGGTGCCAAGGCAGAAGTCCAGTCTTGCGTGGAATACCGGGGTCTCATCTCAGTCACACGGACTGATGCTCACCCCATCCCCGAGCGGATGAGCTAGACAGACTAGGCGCTGCCAAATTCCTCAGTACTTTTGATCTCACATCAGGGTACTGGCAGATCGCCTTGAATGAGGAGGCTAAAGAGAATCTGCATTTTACATACCTGAGGGCCATTACCAATTCCAGGTGATGCCCTTTGGGTTGAAAAATGCCCCCGCTACCTTCCAACGGTTGGTCAACAGGGTCCTAGGTGGCAAGGATGCCTTCTGCGCAGTCTACCTGGACGACATTGCCGTCTACAGTGACAGCTGGGAGGAGCACCTGCTCCACCTCAAGGAGGTGCCTCAGGCCCTGCAACAGGCAGGCAAGACCATCAAGGCCAGTAAGTGCCAGTTTGGGCACGGTTCTGTGGCGTACTTAGGACACCTAGTAGGTGGTGGCAAGGTGCTGCCCCTTCAGGCCAAGATTGAAACTATCAAGTACTGGCAACCACCTAGAACACTAACCGAGGTGAGGGCCTTCTTGGGCCTCACTGGTTATTTCCGCAGATTTGTCAAGGGCTATGGAACCATGGTGACACCCTTGACAGAATTTACATCCAAAAAGCAACCTAGGTTGGTGAATTGGACAGAGGCTTGTCGTGTGCATGGCCCCCGTGCTGAAGGCTCCGGATCACTCCAAGGAATTTATCGTGCAGACAGATGCTTCAGAGCATGGCATAGGGGTGGTCCTAGTATAGCTAAATGAGGAGGGCCTAGACCAACCAGTAGTCTTTATTAGCAGAAGACTATTACCACAGGAACAGAGGTGGAGTGCAATCGAAAGAGAAGCATTTGCTGTGGTCTGGGCACTGAAGAAGCGGAGACCATACCTGTTTAGGACTCACTTCTGGGTTCAGACAGACCACAGGCCCTTCAGATGGCTCAGGCAGATGAGGGTGAAAATCCTAAACTCTTGAAGTGGCCCATTTCCCTACAGGGGATGGACTTTATGGTAGAGCATCGCCCAGGGATTGACCACGCCAACGCTGATGGTCTCTCCAGATATTTCCGCCTTAGCAATGAGAGCTCCCAGGAGGTTGGGTAGCTCTCCCCACTTTCAGATGGGGGGGACACATGTTAGACCTGACAGCATTAGGGTGGTCACCCCTAACGTTTTGCCTGCCTCCCTCCACTTTTTGGACCCTGTTTTTGCTGGTTTTAGGAATCTGCGCACTTTACCACTGCTACCCAGTGCTAAAGTGCATATGTTTCTCCCTTCAACCATGGAAACATTGGTTCACACCCAATTGGCTGATTTAATCTACTTATAAGTCCCCAGTAAAGTGCACTACATCTACCAGGGCCTGTAGATTAAATGCTAATAGTGGGCCTGCAGCACTGATGGTGCCACCCACATAAGTAGCCCCTTAACCATGCCTCAGGCATGCCATTGCAAGGTCTGTGTGTGCAGTTTCATTGCCACTTGGACTTGGCATTTAAAAGTACTTGCCAAGCCTTAAACTCCCCTTTTCTACATATAAGTCACCCCTAAGATATGCCCTAGGTAACCCATAGGGCATGGTGCTGTGTGGGCAAAACATGTCCTGGTAGTGTAAAACTCCTAAATTCATTTTTACACTGCTGTGAGGCCTGCTCCCTTCATAGGCTAACATTGGAGCTGCCTTCACACATTGTTTGAGTAGTAGCTGCTGATCTGAAAGGAGTAGGAAGGTCATATTTAGTATGACCAGAATGGTGATACAAAATCAAGCTGACTGGTGAAGTTGGATTTAATATTACTATTTTAGAAATGCCACTTTTAGAAAGTGAGCATTTCTCTGCACTTAAATCATTCTGTGCCTTACAATTCATGTCTGGCTGGGTTTAGTTGACAGATCCCTTGTGCATTCACTCAGACACACCCAAAACATAGGATACTCAGCCTCACTTGTATACATCTGCCTTTTATGAATAGGTATTCCATTGGCCTGACACCTGCATGTCAGAGGAGAGTAGCCTGCCCTCACACAAAGGACTGCTGGGACGCTGGCAACCAGGATTGAACTGAAAGGGGACCTTGTGCATTTCTAAGCCTCTCTTTGAAGTCTCCCCCACATCAACGGCACGTTTGGGTGTTTAAAAAGGGCCTCTGAACCTACCAACTCAGACACTTCCTGAAGAAGAGAACCTGAACCAGAACCTGCATCCTGCCTTGAAGACTTGTCTGGCTGCTCAAAGTACTCACCTGTCTGCTTTCAGTGAAGGACTGCTGCCCTGCTTTTGCCCTGCTGCCTTGCTGCTCTCTGGCTGTGGTGAAGAAGTGCTTGGATAGAGCTTGCCTCCTGTTCCATGAAGTCTCAGGACTAAAAAAAGACTTCATCTCTACAACGAGGACTCCTTGTGCGTCAAAATTCAATGCACAGCCTGCCAGAAATAATGCACAGCCTGCACCACGGTGAAAATGTTACTGCACGCCAAACCAGATCGACGCAGCCGACTTCACAATGAGAAGATCAACACAGCGCCAACGTAGCGACTGGAAATTTGACGCACAGCCTCACCAGATGGCTGCACAGCCAACCCGGAACAACACAGCCCGACTTCCAGAGAGGAATCGATGCAGCACCTGCCGTGCTGCAGAAAATTTTACGCAAAGCCTACCGGATCGACGCAGCTCCTGTGAATTCGTCCTGCCAGCACCGTAAATCCACGCATCGTCCCCGGGGCGTCTGAAAACCCTGCAACCCGAAGAGGATCCACAACCAAGTGCCAGAAATCAACGCACAGCCGTCCCTGCGTGAAAACTAAACAACGCATCGCCGTATGCGGCCCGAGAAATTGACACATACCCCTTTGTTTCCACGCATCTTCGCCTCTGCAGTTCTTCAAGGTGATTTTTCACGCGAACCAGGTACTTTGTGCTTGAAAGAGACTTTGTCTTGCTTTTAAAAGACTTAGGACACTTTATATCACTTTTCAGTGATATCTCAACAAATACTTATTGCATTTTAATCGTTATGACCTGCATCTTATCAGATAAATATTATATATTTTTCTAAACACTGTGTGGTGTATTATTGTGGTGCTCTATTGTGTTATTGTATGATTTATTGCACAAATACTTTACACGTTGCCTTCTAAGTTAAGCCTGACTGCTCAGTGCAAAGCTACCAGAGGGTTGGCACAGGATCATTTGGATTGTATGTGACTTACCCTGACTAAATTGAGGGCCCTTGCGTGGACAGAGGGTAACCTGACTGACAACCAAAGACCCCATTTCTAACAGTTAGGATTTTTCAGGAACATAAATCAGTCTGATTAAAAGTGCAGAACCAATGCAAAATGCAGTATCACAGATTGCATTATGTCCTTGTACTACTCAGTACTAACTTACTCATGAAGCACATTCTGTCTGGACTCTGCTGCTGGGGATTTCAAGCCCCACAATCCATGTCTCACCATGAGACCAGGAGGAGAAGCTACCACCTTTAACAGAGCCAAATAGTGCATGCGGACACGCAAGTGTGAGGCCTGCTGCCTGGACTCTGCTGCCTAGGGACTACAATTCCCACAAGCCATCTCTTGCCAGGAGCCCAGGAGGAGGGGCCTCATCTTAAACAGCACTAAATAGTATGTGTGGACCAGTGAGCATGAAAGGTGCACAGGATGGGCCCAGGCAAAGACTGAGCCAAAAGTGGGCCTGTCTGCACCCGTCAGCATCAGAAAGAGGAAGGGCAGGGCCAGGCTCGGTCCACCCTCTTTAATTTTCTCCAGTGCACCAGAATTATGATTATTCCTTTGACCGGTGGAAGTCAGTTAACTTACTTTTATCTGTTTGATGTTTTTTTCTGATTGTGTTTTGATAATTTAAATTGTGTGCATCTATATACTGTCTACTCATGCAACAACAAACAACGAGGAAGCAAAATGCACCAGAAAAAAAAAGCCCGATTAACTCTAAAGAAAAAATATATATTGAAAAGTGATGGGGCGAATTGTACCCTGGATGATACAGCAAATCTAGTAAGTAAAACAGGCATTGTGACTATGCACCACATATTGAGGAGGGAGAAACCAAGGAAAGGCACCAACTGTAGCAAGGAGGCAGGTTCCTGCAAACTTGTTCTGGGTCAAAGCACATTTGAGGGTAAAGCAGATTCTAATCATGTGCCGCCGACATTTGTACCACATCCTCTTGAAATCACTATCCTCCCTAATAATCCCTGCATAACAGGTTTACATCACTGGATTCTTACATCCTATGCTCGCAGTCTATCCCTGAAGCAACCACACTGACCAATACTTTGGCCCATGCTGTACAAACCAGTATAACTACTCCAGGTCGGGTAACTGTGACTGAAGTTGATGACTTGAATTCACTAAGATGTGAGAGGCAGGAAATGAAGCACTCAATCTCAAAGTTAGTTGAAAGGTTTGACAAACTTGTAAAAATCCAGCCTACTATTATTGCGAATTGTAATTGTACCTGTGGGATGGAGAAATAATTGCCAGGGAATTCCAGCTTAAACATCAAGCATGTTAAAGTAGGTAAGCACATGAGGCCCCTTACACAGGTGTTATATCCTCACACTCAGGCTGCTAGCATACTATTGTTAGAAACCAAGTTACAACCCCAACTACTATGCCTACACAGGACTTGAAGTCTCAGAGGAGTGTCTTAAGTATGTACCAGCACTTCAATAATAATAATTCACTTGTGAGTACAAACAGCTTATTAGTTCGTCCATCTCCGCCGAAACCACCGATATATAGGGATACTGATAGGAATTAATTGGCTCATGCTGACAGGCAGTTCAAACCACACAGTCCATCCCTTGTCGATTGCTACTCTGGCACTACCTCTGGAAGGGAAGTTTACCTGACCTTGGTTCCAAAACCTGGCCCTGTGGCTCATGAAGATACTGAGTCCCTAATGCGCTGAATCAGGACCAAACGTACATGTCTGTCACTAATAAGATCTGACATTGTGTACACCAGATGTTGCCATCAAGGCTCCACAAAATCAGATTACATTCTATATTTTCATGGCACTGAACAATAAGGTACTGGTTGATGGACTCATCAACTTTGAATTAATCACTTCCCATTTAGAAGGGCCCTTCCACTCTGCCATCAGATTGCGAAAATTCCACCAAATAAATGGGAAGGTCTTAATAACATCTGCCTTTGGTATCAGGAAAAAAAACTTGGCTTTGGCTGAAAAGTTACACTTTAGTGACTGACTGGGACAATGGATAGAAAGGCCCCTGCTCCTTGAGTGCAAAGGAGATAAAGCCATAGATTGGATGGGCAAAAGTACTGATTTGACAACATCAGGAGGACTTGGTGACCTCATCTTTGGATGCATGGGGGTGTTAACGGGATTGTGTATAGGACGTTTGCAGGTTGCGCAAAGGACAGGCAACATCCTGCAAGCTGGTCTTTGTGTGATGTCTTGAGATTCAGCAGGCAAAAAATCTAAATTATGCAACACTAAGTGGGGCCCTTCTATAGGTGAATTCAATATTTGTGTATTTCAAGAGACATGGGCAGTTGATGAAGTGGTTATCAATGGCTTCACTTCTTATAATGTGGAAGCCAGACCACCTGAGAAATTTGGGTGAGCTGCAGGATGATTATTGATTCTCATGAAAAATACTGTTCCATCCACACATACATCACTAAAGCTTAACTTAGTCAATTTAATGGGGATCAGTCTCAAGTTTTCCTCTTGGCTGAAAATTCTGTTCAATGCATATGTGAGATAAGTGCCTGCCTACACGGACTCTTCTTGCTTGGTATTCCTTCATATCTTAAGCTTAATGAATTGCACCAAAAGCAGGCTAAACTCATCAAGACTAGAGCTTCACTGTATATTAGTGTTTTGAATGAGATTGAGGACAAACAGTGGGCCATACCTTTCCCGACGGGTAAACCATTGAGTTATTCTTCAAATATAGCTCTCCTTTTATCCTCAATCATTGTCATTAGAGGCCTAGGAGCCTATAATGGCCTTACTCGTTCTGACAAGGAAATGGCATCTACTTTTAGAAGGGGATCATATAAGAGCATTATTGATTATGTGCTTCTTGATGTGAGGCTATGCCCATTTATTGACAATACGAAGGTTGTTTATCGTGCAGATAGGGATCACAATTCTTTGACTAAAATCATCCACAGGGATGTTTTTGGTGTGGTTTCATCCTCTCATCACAAAGAGATACAATTTCTTATGGCAGCTAATAGCTATAGGCTAATTTTATAGCCACAAGTATTGTTCAACTGCAAGCTGAATTCAGAGGTTTACAACTGGTTGGTAGTTTACATGTCTGCTTTTGTAGGCCACCCTGATGAAGAAATTCCTATACTGGAAATTCACAGTTTTTTTTTAAATAACTACAGAACCTTTTTTTTTTTTACAAGAAGGTCATACAAAAGCCGAGTCAAATAATAATAAAGCTTTCTGGCATATAATCTCACATGGAAGTCTGGATAGTGTGAATGCTTTTCATCATTATATTAAGCCTGAAAAATGGGTTTCACATTTCTCATCTTTGTATGCTCTGGCTGATTGCGATAGTGTTTGCACCCAAGACCCATAACATCCATTACAGTTTCCACTAATATCAATATACCGGAGGCTAGTGAAGTTAGTTTTAGTTGATCTGATACCCTTGTCAGATCAATCAGCTTAAACTTGGTAAGGCCCTGATAAGATACATGGAAACTTGTACAAATTCAAGCCCCAAGTTTGGTCCGGTTATCTTCTATAGATTGCTATTGCGGCTGGTGGAGAAATCCTTGAATCCTGGAGAGGAGGTGAAATGATCGCAATTTGTAAGATGTGTAATGCTGTCAGCTCATTGAATTAAAGACCTATTAGTCTCACAGATAACCAGCTAGGCTGATCCTTGACAAGCTAAACATCAACAGTTGTCTCCTCTCCAAACCAGTTTTTGTGAATAAGAGAACAGCAGTATTGGACAGGTTTTTAGATTCACAATCTTGTATTGGAAATATGTGTTACTTAATAAGCAAAATTTGTATATAGCTCTTGTAAATCTACATGTTGCATTTTATCATGTTCCACTGGAAAAATTATGGAGTCAAAATGGGCAATCCAGTGAGCTTGATCAATTTTAGTGGGCGATTGCATGAAAAAATGATGCACTGGTTGGCTGGGAAGACAAGAGAGAACTCACTGATCGCATCTCACCATTGCAAGGTGTTTGTCAGGGGTGTGATCTAGCACCTCCTTTCTTTTCTCTTTATATTAATGATGTGGCCAAAGATTTACTCCAATGTCTGAACGACTTACCAACTTTAAATGGCAATTAAGAACCCATTCTCACTCTTTGCCAATGATTTGTTATTGATCTCCAAGACACCTGTGAGTCTCCAAAACTTAATTGATAAATGTATTCAGTTTTGCGATACAAGAGGCCTCGAGCTGAAGGCATCAAAAACAAAAGTTTATGTTGTTTGGAGCTAGACAAACCAGGAATTGTGTTGTGAAGGAGGGTCCATAGTTGCAAAATGCACTTCAGAAACATGTTCTCGCTCCATCTCTCCTGCCTTTAATGTTTATCATGCTATGGTGCAGAAATGTGGGGTAATGAAGATATTCATAAGCTAATTATTTCTGAGAACAATTTTGCAAGAACTCTAATTTCAGTTACTTCTAGTACTCCCCTTGTTTCTTTAATTTTTCGATACTGGTCTTAAAAGAATCCCTGATCTGGTGAAATTGAAGCCTTTGGTTTATTGGGTACAACTATGGTCCACTCCAGAGCTAACTGATTATAGGGACTCTTTAAAAGAATTATTGAGCATGACAAATTCATTGCAAGTTCTCTGGTTTACGTCATACCAAGTTGGTTTGCAAAGTTGGGCTTAACCAAACTGTGGAAACAACCAGGAAGCATTGGCTGCAGCTTTAAAGGCTTGCTATTGGGCATTTGTCCTTTAATATTATGTCCTGGATAGGAATAATGGGCATTTAACTAATCAGTACTTTGAGGTCAAGATCACTCCACAATTTGAATTGTTTTTAGATACTATTGCCCCTCTTTTTGATAAAAGCCTATATGTTCATTGTAGACTGGATCATTTACCACTGAAGTTGCTTATTCCATTGAATGACCACCAGTTTGTGTCCTACGGGAAGCATGGATTCCAAAACTGAGAAGCATGTTTAGTTCAGCGTACCTTGGTATCTGCTGCAAGTGGATACGCCTGGTGTGCTGGAGTCTGTTGACCATGCGCTATCTAGTAGTTTACGGGATATTTAGAACTGATAGATTGGGCCCCATTGTATTTGCCATGAGTCAATTACTCTTACATGTTTATTTCAAGTGGAACAAGGCTTTGTCTCAGCTTTCATTTCAAATTGTGATAACTGCAGCAAACCAGGTTACCGTACCTCCCTATTTTGAAAAGTGTAGCAAACTAGGTATCTTTGTGTCACATGGTATCCCAACATGCTCATGCATGTTATTAATTATTCCTGTGTCACATGATGTTTTGATAGCAATTTTTAGATATTGATGCTAGCTACTAAAGCAGGGATGCTATTGGGACTACTTTTTTCTTGGATTTTGAGAGTTTTTCATTTTCATCTTTAGAGTGAAATCTACACTATTTTGTACTGTTTTTATTGTTTTTAATGTCTATCTGCACAAAATGACTGTGGTAAAAAAAAATAGTTTTTTCAATCATGTTTCAGTCTATTTATATAAATATGTATTTCTTTTTAATATGTTGTCTTATGTATACTTTGATGGTTGTGATAACCTAATAAAGGAATTTATTGATAATCATGAAGCAAAGGAGAGAATTTCACCTGTGATTGCAAATATGATAATATGTAAGTCACCCCTATAGCAGGCCTTACATCCCTAAGGCAAGGTTCATTATATTACATGTGTGCGCATATCCTCAAGAGCAGATATGCCCCTGATTTGGCTTTGTAACTACTTAGACATACAGAGTGATCAGAGAGGCCATTTTAAGTACATGTGCTGGACACTGGTCAATACGAGTTCCCCAGCTACATGATGGCTTCACAGAAAATAGTGAAGTTTGGTATAAAAAAAATCTCGTATTAATAAACCCCCATTGTTGCCAGTGATGAATTTATTATGACATGCACACAGACCGCTTCCAACTATGTGTGTGGGCACTGACTAGTTTTAGCCAGCCTGTCACCACCAGACAAGATTCGGCCCCCTAGGGTGAAAGCCTTTACTTTTGGGCAGTTAGAGACAAAGTCTGCACTGGGTGAGGTGCTCATGGACTCCACCTCAAAGGTGGGCCAGTGAATCTGCATTCCAAGAGAGGGGCTTCAAAGAAGCCCACCGCCCTTGGTATCCAGATCTGGCTTAACTGAAAGGAAAGGTACCGACTCCCCTGACCCAGGGCCAGATGGGAATTTTAGTATTCAGAGAGCTGTGTCCACTCCTCAGGTCAGTCCCACCCCTAAGGTGAGCTGCCTGATGTGGGCACCACATTTAGAATTGTGCCATCCTGGTTTTGGCAGAAGTAAGAACTCTGGGACAGGGTTATGCCCACTTCCCACAGAAAGTGGTCATAAAGGGGTGAAGTGACTCCTCTAAACACCCCTAAATTCAGTATTTAGGGGATCTCCTGGCACCAGGAAATCAGATTCCTGCTGACCTACGAAGAAGGACACTCAAGATCCACAAAAGCAAACTCTGAGGAAGAAGCACCTGATTTGGCCCCAAAACTGCTGGCCTTTCTGCTGTTCCCACTAATTTGTGCAAAAGTTGACTCGTCCTGCATGCTGCAGTGCCACCAAAAGTGTTGGAGCCCTGCCTGCCTTCAACAGAGACCCAGGAATTCACATGGAGCAGCAGAGCTGCTTCTCTGCAACCTGCAGGCACCCCAAGAGATCTGAGAGGTCTCTGGGCCGCAAAAACTAGAGATCTGAAATCACCACTGAACCTGTTTTGCCTTGCCCAAGCTGAGGTAGGCCAATGGTGCCAATGCATTCCACCAGCTCTCGAGAGACAAAGCCCACCTTACTTGCCCACTGTGGAATTACTGATGCCGCCTGCAGCCTCTGCCCGCAGGCCCCCTCAACCCTGAGTGCTCCTGTTGTGGAAAATCTGACACCTCAGGACACCTCTGCACCCATCACCCTGGGCCCATGGAGAAGAGGATTGAAAGTGTCCCTTCATCCTAAACATTTGAAGACTTGAACCCACCTGTTCGTTCTGGACTGGACTCGCTGTCCAATCCTGCAGCCTCTTTTCAACTGGACCAATCCCCATTGACTAACATTGGGCACCCAACGCCATACTGCACCCGTGCACCCAGCCATCCCAGTGCCTTCCAATGTGACCTGTTGCTGTGATCCTGACCCTTATCTAATACTTACCTTAAGTCCAGGAGATTTGTCTCTTCGGTTGCTGTTCTATACCTGAATGCAGTACCTGGTTTTCTTTCCATAGTATAATATTTCAACTTCCAAAAATTGTACTGTGTTGACTTTTCAAAACTGTAAAGATTTTTCTTGCAAAACTTACTTACCTGATCGTATTGATTCATGTGCCCAAACATATAAAGTTACCCATTATTTTTGTAAATTGGTATGGATCTCCTTCTTGAACAGTACGTCTCATTTATTGACTGTGTGTGTATTTGCGGATGTCTAACACTCCTCTCGGATAAGCCCAAGGCTGCTCGACCACCCTACCCCCCTTAAAGCACCTTGGGATTGCTAGAGCATGCCCCTGTCCACTAGTGAGGGAATCTCTGGTCTCTTTGCACAATATACATCATTTTGATATATCAGATAAAGAGCCAGCTCCTCTAGTCAGTTATTAGAGTTGGGGATCTACAGATAAGTTTCCAACAAAAATGTGATGCACATAACTGAGTGAAACATATAAATGACAATTATTTAAATAGTCAAATGATTACATTTTAAAACAGATTTTTGCACAAATCCTGAGATGCCATCTTGACAACAAGCTAGTTAGATATCATATATAAATAAGGGAACATGTCAAAGCAGGATTTTGATCCTAGGCTATTCCTGGCTACCTTACGACAATCAGTGGCTGCTGATAATCACTTGGTGTAAATAAAGCTGAGTCCATACACTATAATAACCCATATGTGTTTGCAAATCATTTTTAAATAACTTTAGGCAAGAAATATAGTTTTTATTATAGCTAATTTAATTGTTCAATTAGGTCTCTGATTATAAAATATTTTAGTACCCATCAAGTCATAAGCATTATGACATTTAAAAATGTTAAACTTTCACAGAAATATACTGAGCCTTTACACCTTAAAAACAATGAACAATGCTTTGCATCAATAGCACACCTATAAGGCGCAGCAAATGCATAAAATTCCACTGTCTGAAAGTCAAATGCAGCGACCATCATAATAAATCTTTATCTGGTAGTTTATTAAAACCATTAAAACTGTTAAAACCTACGCTCCTTGATGCTACAGTTACCATTTAAACAAGAAGATAATTAACGAAATGTGCTTTATCTCTCTCGGGCAACATTTAAAGTTTGTTGGTACAATACGTTGACAAATCAATTGTCTCCTCAGCCCCGTAGAGGTATTCTTACTGCTGCTTACCAGGATGTATCTAAGTTTAAAAGACAAGGATGTGGAGTTAAAGTGTCTAATACGTGAATACGTGTTCTAGTGTATATATTAGTGAAATCTATGTAGCTGAGTACATCACTGTATAAAAAGTATGCTGAAATCAGTCACTTCATAATAAAATCTAGAGCAGAGGAATTGTTTTATAGGTAGGTAAGGTAGGAAGTCACACCCGCTCTTCTCCGAAGGTGTTGAACTGCAGGAAACAATATGTAGAGCATAACGAAATTAATAATGTTTATGGAGAGCCAGATGTTTCTTCCTACAGTGTCCATAAACTTTACAAAGCAGGCACTAAACCTGCTTTCCTCTCCATGGAAGCAATGGTTAATGACCTCCTGGCAGACCCTAATAATGAGTTATTTCATTATTTAGATCACTTGATTTAGCCAGTAGTGTCTTGCCCACTCAAAGCTGGGGAAGGTTCATAGTATGTGTGCTAGAAATTCCTTTGGAAAAGGGCAAAACTAGCAGCAGGTGTTTGTCTGCAGATACTTCCAAGCATTGGGCTACTTCTCTTGCATCAAATAGCCCCACCTATAGACGTAAAACATTTTTTATAGTTCTCTGATATAGCTGTGTTTTCAGATCCTTATAGGTGGTAAAGTATGTCAGTTGTGGGCTTTCTGTCTAAGGGTCACAAGGTCTTTATTTGCAAACTGCGTTTTCACAGCTTAATCCAAAAGCAGCTTAGTGCCCCGTATGACACATGCAAATCAAGAGGGTGGAACAATTCAAGCTCTTCCGAAATTTTCCAAACCACTATCTGCCAGGAAGATACTGGCAGATTAAACAGCTCATGAGATTCCCTCCTTCTTTGACTTAAACCAAATGTTCAATAATGTGGCCCTCTGTGTCAATATCTGTTCGGTGAGGCTGAATTATCTAGTCTTATCTGGGGGCAACTTGTGAAATTTGGGAGCCTGAACAGTTGGCAAAAGAGTCTTGATTGGATCTTGTTTAATCATTCTCCAAAATTATCTGAGAATGAGTCAAGATCATATTTCAGAGCAAGTAATAATTTGGGTGAAATAACTTGAAATAGAGGCAGGAGAGAAGGGCCTGTGATGATGCTGGCTATTTTACAGAGTCCAAC
Source organism: Pleurodeles waltl (assembly GCF_031143425.1). Taxonomy (NCBI): domain Eukaryota; kingdom Metazoa; phylum Chordata; class Amphibia; order Caudata; family Salamandridae; genus Pleurodeles; species Pleurodeles waltl. The sequence continues at coordinate 1,847,265,580 of NC_090440.1, forward strand.
TTCTGTCGCTAAGGCACATTCTCGCAGTGCTGCTGTATGGGGGTTGGGTGCACATGGAGTTTGAAACTCAACTCCTAGATATTTAAGGCAGCTGGTTGTACTGATTCAATGCTCTCCTAATTTTCAAAGCCATTAATGTCACTTGCAGATCCATATGAACATGACAATTTTAGTTTTTTCCAGATTTATTCCTAGTTCATTTTCCTTGTAGAAAATACACAGATTATTTTGAGAGCTTTGGAGTCCAATGCAGAGAAATCTATAAATACTCTTTTGTCTGCATATTGAACCATGGACAGGGTTTGGCCGTTGGGTCCTGGCAAACAAGATTTTAGATTATTTAGAGCAGACTCAGTATTGGCACTGAATTAATCCAAGAGAACTGGGGCTACATCGCAGCCCTGTATCAGTGCAAATTCTCTTAGGTGGTGTGTGTTCATTACTGAGTTTGACTCAAAGCCAATTACTGGAGTATTAAGCAATTATGGGGTTTAATATTGTTTGCGAAGACCCCAGTTACTCAGTTTCCGCCATAGCATAGCCCCGTTGATGCTTTAAAATGTATTTTTATAATCAATAAAGCCTTCAAGGAGTTTGTTTTGCTGATGGTTTTATGGATTAGCAAAGCAAGCACGATTATGTTATCTACGAATTTTTGCGGACGTCTGCAGGGAATTATGTTTGATGTTGAAGGCCATCCCTCTAGATCTTTTAGAATCATCAAATACAATGGCAAATGCTACTTGAGTGCAGGGTTATCAATTGTGGCCTCATGCGTGGAGATACAAAGAGATGTTTAATCTGTTCTCACTCATAACAACAATGAATAGCTTTGCACATGAAAAAGAAGTGTCAAAGCATGTACGAAATTGCAAAGGTGTTAAAACATGTTTGTGGAAGAACCAGTAGTTGATTTTTGTTTACTATATTTGATATACAACAAAGAAAGTGGGGTAACATGAAGACAACATCAAGCACAGTGATTACATTTTTGAATCCATTTCTAAATATTTAGTACAGATTTGCGTTATTGATGGTAATACATTAAATTAATTAGTAAGCATTTTGGGGTAGTATATCTCAATGCTTTTGCCCCCTTGTTAAGTGTTTATTGTGAGTCTATTGCTTAGAAAAAAACAAAAGCATGCAAATGCTGCTGAAATTACAAAAAAATTTAGGAAATATTTAACCTTTTTTCAACAATTCATATCAGACTAAAAATTCGGCTTGTACAATGCAAGCATGATCTCGTGGAGGTCCCATTTTTGGAGTTTTGTGTATTTTGCTGTTTTCTTTCCTGTCAGGAGGGTATGTCTTTTTTCCAAGAATTTGACTGGTTTGAGCATAAACACTTTATATGGAAAACGTAAAATGGATGTGTGCCAAAACCAAGGGACATTTTCTGCTAAACTCAGCATCCACTGGTAGCTCACTGTACTTTTACATGAAAGGTATACACCGTCATAGAAATTTCATAGACACAACTAGCCAAATGCATTTCAAATGTTGCGCTAAAGAGATCACAGCACACAATATACAATAGTAACACACAAAAGAGGATCAAAACATTTGATAGTTGTAAGGTAGAAATGGATGAGAAAATCAAGCATCTTTCCAAAACAAACAGCCAACACGTGTTTCGTCACACCAGTGACTTTTTCAAGGCCGAAACAGACGGAAAGGTTTCAAGCAAGTTAAGTCTGATACGTCTAAGAAACAGTGATAAGTCCAAATAGCACTTAGTAATCTCTAAATTGTCAGCGTCAATGTGTAACATAGGGAGTCCAAAGGACGTGCGAAGCTGTCCATCAAAAAAACCCTGGTAGGTCCAAGCGTAAGTCTCGTGAGGTAGTATGATGCCGTACGCCCGTGTGTTCCTCTAGGAAAAGACGCCTACACACGGGCGTACGGCATCATACTACCTCACAAGACTTACGCTTGGACCTACCAGGGTTTTTTTGATGGACAGCTTCGCACGTCCTTTGGACTCCCTATGTTACACATTGACGCTGACAATTTAGAGGTTACTAAGTGCTATTTGGACTTATCACTGTTTCTGAGACGTATCAGACTTAACTTACTTGAAACCTTTCCGTCTGTTTCGGCCTTGAAAAAGTCACTGGTGTGACGAAACACGTGTTGGCTGTTTGTTTTGGAAAGATGCTCTCTGTTTTATTGAACACCACTTCGTTCAGAATAAATGAACTCATCTCTGGAGACAAGATCTGAATACTGTTGTGCTTGATTTTCTCATCCATTTCTACCTTACAACTATAAAATGTTTTGATCCTCTTTTGTGTTTTACTATTGTATATTGTGTGCTGCAATCTCTTTTGCGCAATACTTTTTGTGTACTGACCCTACACATTATTTTTGCCCAAGGGTAGTAGGGCATCTGATCACGTGCACCTCATCTTGTTCCTTAGACTATACAACATTTATGTACATCCCCCTTGAGTGCGGCCAACTTTCACCCTTACTACCCGCTACTGCATTTCAAATGTTGACTGAAATGTTCCTCAAACGTACCCTTATTTGAAAGAATAAAGAAAAGTTTGAATTGACCAGCCAATAATCATTCACTAGTTGTAGGATGGTTTCATTGTAATTCTCAAAACAGATATATTTTCAAACTAAACAGAATAAGATATAGATCCTCTTATGACAGAATACTGGAAACCAACCAATGTTTGACATGCCCAAACCATAGTGGCTTCTTTTGCCCCCGCCCCTGTTTGTATTGCACACAATTAAAGACTATTGAGCACTGTAAAAGCATTAGAAATGTCAACTAATCATTACAATTTATTAAATGTATCTTTATTGGTTATTTGATCACCACAAAACATAGTGAATCTGCTTCAGCTCTCAACAATTTGGTTACACTAATTAGTATAGTCCAATAGTTGAATGTATTACCTAACCGAATAGAGAGTAGCAAGATACATAGTGTACTGGATAGAGGCTATGAGATTTTGACTGCTGCAGAAATATGTATGCAGAAACCTCTGTCAAGGCAAGAGGATTCAAAAGATTCTTGAAATGGGAATGTTCTTTCCCTAGAGTAAACATAGGCCCTCATTATGTCCATGGTGGTAAATTCCGCTTACCGCCACGCTGAAGGCCGTCAACTTACCGCTGCGGCAGCGGATATCCACTCACCATATTATGGCACACACCAATCTGACAGAATACAGCCACAGACACAAATCTAACAGCCCAAAGGTCAGTGATAAAGTGGCAGTATCAAAACCCACACTGTTACGACAACATACCAACGCCCACCACATTATGACCCACGAATCACCACACGGGGCATTCAACGGCAGTAAACCATTGGCAGTACATACTGCAGCGCTCAGAATGAATACCCAGAGACAAAACAACACCACATTGGACAATTCAAATAACACACACCGGACACCCATACACACATCACACCCTCACCCACACCACTATAAAACACACACCCACATTACCCACAGCCCTTTACAATTACAAATCATTGGCACGAGACTGACACCAAGACCACTGCCACAACTACATACACACACCACATACAACCCTCACGCACCCCACTTCACACACCCCAACACATTACCAAACACACTCTAATCAACACACATCACATAACACCAATGGCACCATAAAGGCACCCCTGTTTCACTGAGGAGGAGTTAAGGGTCATGGTGGAGGAAATTGTCAGCGTAGAGCCACAGCTATTGGAGAACAGGTGCAGCAGATATCAATAGCCAGAAAGATGGAGCTGTGGAAGAGAACCATGGACAGGGTCAACGCCATGGGACAGCACCCCAGAACAAGGGACTACATCATGAAGAGGTGTAACGACCTCCGGGGGAAGGTACGTTCCATAGCAGCAAGACACCAGCTCACTATCCAGAGGACTGGCGGTGGACCCCCCACCTCCACCCCCACAACTCACATCATGGGAGGAGCAAGTCTTGGCAATACTGCATCCTGAGGGCCTGGCCGGAGTCAGAGGAGGACTGGACTTTGGTAAGTCAACTTTCAACAATTATCACCCCCCTACCTGTATGCCATCACATACCCTCAACTCCCATCACTCCACTGCACCCCACACACTTCATCACATCTCTGTAATCCCAATGCCAACTCCTGCATGCTGTACCAATGCATGGACACCCCTCACAGCCCTGCATGGACACTCATCACTAAAGCATGCACAAGATAGAGGAACTAACGACCCCACCATACACCAACATACACAAGTAAAGGCTTGCAGGGCAACACAAACCATAGAGGGGAAGCCAGGGTTGTACAATATGTCATAGACATGAAGCATAATACATCATTTACATCCCCACAGGTACCCCAGCCAATGCAACTGGAGAGGAGGTGCCAGCACTATCCAGTCCCCCAACTGAAGAGGCCCATAGTGATGACAGTAACTCTGGTCTTCAGGAACTGGACGATCTACCTGGCCCATCAGGGATCACTGGACAGCTGGTTACCCAAGCCCAGTCACAGGCCACCACAGAGCCTTCCCCATCAGGAAACAACATTTCAGCACCCCCCCCAGAGTACCCAAACCTCTGTCCCCAGGACACGTCAATCAGCAGTGTGCCCACCTGCACAGGGACCCCACGCCACACCTCACACACAAGACAATCATGGACCTGGGGGCAGTGGGCACACGTTTCAGGGGACAGAAGCACAGGCCAACAGAGACACTGGGAGGACTGCTGTGTGCCAGGGGGAGGAAAGGATCAGGGAGCCGACTCTCCAGGAGGCGCTCTCTGAGATCCTGGGAGACTATCAACATTCCCAAGACACGATGGGCCAGATCCTAGACAACGTGCAGGAGAACAGGCGGCTGCAGGAGGGACAACAACACCCTGATCTCCATAGCAGGGGTGCTGGCAAACATGGCCAACATTATGAGGGAGGCAGTGTCACACCAGTGGGGCCCCTGCCACTAGCCAGTCATCTTAAAAGCCTTTCACTTCCGCAAGTGACCAGGAGGCCCCACCACGGGACTCACAGGCCACCAGCACCCCTCACCTTGCAGAAGGTGAACCACCCCGCAAATGTTCCCTGCGCTCCGGACAGAAGCCAGAGACACTTGCCAAGACCCCCACCAGGAAATGAGACTCTCCTGATTGTCCCCCTTGTGTCCCACTCAGTCACCCTGTCCACCTTGAACTGGCATTGCTCCCCTTCCTATGTCCCCTTGGACAATGCACCTGTGCTACAGACAGACTGGAACAAGACCCTGGACTTTCCTCCATCACCCCATCCCATTGTATTTGCCCCTCTATATATGAGCACTACAATAAACACCCTTTGATATAAATCGATGTTGAGTGTGTAATGTCTTTCAAATATGTATTGACTGCAACAGGTACAACCAGTTCAAATGAACTGTACATAGAATGAGCATAGAATCAATGATCTGTAGCTGGCTGTTGTGATAACACAAGGAATATTTGTCAAATCCCCAACATCTGCAAAATGAATAGTCAGAGGTAACAGTAAGTGGGCATAGAAGTGGGAAATACCAGCATGCCAATGCCACACAGAATACAAAGTCAATGAAATGTAAAGTTGCACGGTCTCACCTGTGTGTCATTGGAAATACTAACGGATTACAGATGTCCTGTTGTCCACATCCTCATCCTCATCCTCCCTGTCCACAGGGTCCACTGCTGTCACAGGGGCATCTACAGTCTCCTCCTCCTGCAGAAAAAGGACATGGCGCCTGAGGGCCAGGTTGTGCAACATGCAGCATGCCACAACAATCTGGCAGACCTTGGGTGAGTAGCAAAGAGATCCACCAATCAGATGGAGGAACCGGAAACTGGCCTTCAGGAGGCCAAAGGTCTTTTTAATGATCCTTCTGCTTCGCCCATGTGCCTCATTATAACGTTCTTCTGCCCTTGTCCTGGCATTCCTCACAGGGGTCAGCAGCCATGATAGGTTTGGGTAATCAGAGTCACCTGCAAATATTGAGGGACAACATTTAGCCATACACTATCCTATATGGCCAACAGCATAGGCATACACCAAGATATACTGGGTGGGAACTAAGGCTCACCTTTTAGCCACACCCTGTGCCTCTGTAGTTGGGCCATCACATTTGGGATGCTGCTATTCCTCAGGACAAAGGCATCATGCACTGACCCAGGATACTTAGCATTGTCATGGGAGATATACTGGTCCGTCAAACACAACATCTGCACATTCACAGAGTGGAAACTCTTACGATTCCTGAACGCCTGTTCATTCTGTTGGTGGGGGGACAAGTGCAAAAAGTGTTCCGTCAATCGCCCCAATTACATTGGGGATATGTCCCATTACATAAAACCCGGCCTTCACAGTGGCCAAATCCGAAACCTGGGGGAATGCAATGTAGCTGCACATGTGTTTCATCATGGCAGACAACACTCTTGTCAGCACTATTGAGAACATTGGCTGTGACAATCCTGCTGCCAAGCCCACTGTCACTTGGAAAGAACCAGTTGCCAGGAAATGCAGCACTGATAACACTTGCATAAGAGGGGGGATCCCAGTGGGGTGACGGATAGCAGATATCAGGTCAGGCTCCAATTGGGCACACAGTTCTGTGATTGTGGCCCTGTCCAGTCTATAGGTGAGGATGATGTGCCTGTCCTCCAGTGTAGCCAAGCCCACCAGAGGTCTGTGCACAGGGGTATGTCTCACTCTCCTATTCATCCGCAGCGGTAGGTATCTAAGGGGCAAAAGAGTGAGGAGGCTGTCACAAACTAAACAATGGAGCCACAACAGTAGTCCGCAATCTGTAAACATGTCATGGAACAGTGTAATTTGTCAAGTATGTACCTATTTATCCTGTGATGCAATATTATTCCACAGGCCTGCCCCCACCCCTGAAATGTTGTCCGCCTGTCCTGTGTGGAGGGACAGGTGGAAATGAGGTAATTCCGCTGATGTTGAGTGCTGTGGCGGGAGGCGGTCGGGAAAACCGCTGTGCAATTCTTCATTGGTTATAATTGGGCCCTATGGGTTACAGTGGCGAATGGTGTTCTACGCTAGCGGTGATGGTATGCACCGCCGCGGATGTCACCTTCATTTTCTATCTGATTCCTCACTTGTTTCTTCACCATCCATAGGAGAGGATCTACACTGCATGTTCTGCTGTGACCCGTGTCTGGAACCTACCATGGACCATGTGACTGGGGAAAGGGCCCCAGCCTTCACTTCAGCTGGAGGATTGGTATCCGGGTGGTGGTTGTGTGTCAGTGGCTGCCACTAGGCCAGACCAGACATAGCAGCGTAGGTCCTCTGATGGCTAAGGGTCTGAAGGGAAAATACTGCCTACCTAGCTTGTTAGTATCCACTGCTAGTCAGGGCTGCTTGGGTCCCAGGTGTGCTGCAGTTAGCTGTGTGTGCTTCTCCTCATACCTTGGTGGCTAGCAATATCACTCGTAGTGCAATGTATAGAGTTTAGGCCTGTTCCCTGTGTGTGAGGGTGCTGTGTATGCCAATGGTGGTGTTGGTGCAGTCATTGACCCAGTGTATCCTTTATACCCCCCATTCTTGTTTTGTCATCCTGTCCTTATGTGCATTAGCATCATCTGGCGGAGGAGCAGAGGCACGGGTGACGGAGGGAGCTGCATCCCACAGGACCCAGGAGGCAGAGTCCACCGATGTTGAGGGCACCAGTGGGATGGAGGGCAAGGGGAGCACCAAGGCAGAGAGTGGAGGGGACCATACAGACTTGGATACCTCCTTCGATGGGAGCTCCCTGGTGGTGGTAGACACTTCTGTGACAACCACAGCTATAGGTACAGCCGGCACCCCGTACCAGCACCCCCTCCCAGCAGCCCCTCTGCGAGTTGCACGTGCCCGCTCACCCAGGAGGGTGGGCATCTCCTTAGCCCCAGGCACCGCCCCAGTGAGCCCTGCTGCCCTGAGTGAGGAGGCTATTGACCTCCTGAGATCCATCTCTGTTGGGCAGTCAACCATTGTGAATGCCATCCAGGGGCTGTCAGCCCAGATGCAATAACCTAATGCATTTTTAGAGGGCATTCACAGTGGATTGGCGGCCCAACAGAGATCGATTGAGGCTCTGACCTCATCTCTGATGGCAGCCATTGTCCCTGTTTCTACCATTCCCCCTCCAACTTACCCTTCCCAGTTGTATTCTCCTCAACCCCAACCCATCCCAAGCACACAGCCAGATGAGCATGCACACCAGACAATACTCAAGAGTGTCGGAAGCTAACACCAGCACTATACTTCATCCCACAGGCACTCACTCAAACACTATTCAGTTGCAGACACAACAACATCCACTATTTCCACTGTCTCCCCCTCCTCCTCCTCTTCCACCTTCCATCCAGTTACGTCCACACTCACACCTCCATGCACTACATCATCATCCACTACCTGCATCATCACCACACCAAGCAGAACAAACACCTCAATGGCAGACACCTCCACAACATCCATGCACACGTCCCCTGTGTCCTCTCCCACCGTGTCTGTCCCCCCTCCTAAAGTACACAAATGCAAGCACTCAGACACCCAACATCCACCTCACCCCAGCATACAACCCATGCACCTGCACCCAAATCCAGCAGACAAACACCTCCAGCAACCACTCCCTCATCCTCCACTCCCATTACTTCTCCCTCTTCCCACCCCAATTCCTCTAAAAAGCTTTTTCTTTCCCAGATTGACCTCTTCCCTACCCCCCCATCCTGCACGTATGGCCAGGGTATCAAGGACCCAGCCAAGCACCTCAGCCAAACAGTCCACGGGCCCAGTTTCAGCAGCACCTACTCGTGGTGAAAAGGATTCCAGGCCACAATAACTGAAGGGGCAGGAGCCTGCACCAGCCAGCAAGCAGGGGAAGAAGCCTGCACCTGCCAGCAAGAAGGGGAAGGCGCTTGCTCCAGCCAGCAAGAAGGGCAAGGAACCTGCACCAACAGCTGTCAGAGACCTCACCACCAGCTGTGGTTGTGCAGCCATCAGAGAATGCAGGGGCTAAGCAGGAGCCTCCCACAACCACACCACAGTGCAGCCATTGGAGGGTGCAGGGGCTGAGCAGGAGCCTCCCATGACCACCACCAAAGTGCAGACATTGGAGGGTGTAGGGGCTGAGCAGGAGCCTCCCACAACCACCACCACAGTGCAGCTGTCATCACCAGCAGTCGCAATATGATTCAGCCTCCACGGGCTGCTGTGCGGCATGCCCCCACCAGAACCAGTGGGGTATTCACCCACCTGAGAGTCTGTGTCCTTGCACTCCCCAGGACCAAGCACAGGGCATGTTTCCCCCTCCAGAACCAGTGGGAAAGACACCCACTCCAGAGACTGTGGCCTTGCACTCCCCAGGACAAAGTACAGGGCATGTTGCCCTCTCCAGAAGCAGTGGGAAAGCCACCCACTCGAGAGACTGTGGCCTTGAACTCCCCAGGACAAACCACAGGACATGTTGCCCCATCCAGAACCAGCGTAGGCTGTGGCCTTGACTCCGCAGGACAAAGCACAGGGCATGTTGCCCCTTCCAGAACCAGTGGGAAAGACACCCACTCGTGAGACTGTGGCCTTGACTCCCCAGGACAAAGCACAGGGCATGTTGCCCCCTCCAGAACCAGTGGGAAAGACACCCACTCAAGAGACAGTGGCCTTGCACTCCCCAGGACAAAGCAATGGGCATGTTGCCCCCTCCAGAACCAGTAGTCTTGTTTCCGCATCCGGTTGAGGTGTCTGCCTATTTGCCTACTAATGCCCCTACAGTGTTCTCTCCGTATTGGTGCAGGGATTGAGTGAGGCCTTGGACTTTGCCCTGTGGCCTCTGTTAACTGTGGACTGGGCAGTGTCCCTTTTTTGTACATTTGTACATATCTGTTGCATTGCCACATCGACTTTTTATTTTTGATGCTGATCTTATTACAATTACTTTTGTCAATTCCTGTTGTTCTTGCATTATTCAGACAACTATCAAATTGTTTTCTTGAGCAGATGGTTGCGTGTATGGCGTGTGTGTGGGGTGAGTGTTGTGCGTGTGTGTGTCACCGTTGTTTCCCTCGCCCCCGTCCCCTGTGTGCTAGGCAGTGGTTCTCACAGTCATCGTCTTCGCCGGTGTTAGTGTTCGTGGTGGTGCAGGACGTGGAAGATCATCTGAAAGACTAATAGTTCTGGCTCCACGGCGGCGTGGTTCTTCCCTGTGTCTCCAATGGTAAGTCCTTTGACGTTTGTGCTCTGTTTCCGCAACGCTTTTGATGGTGTTGGTACCGCCCCGGAAAAGGTGGCTGTTTGCTATGTCATAATATGGTGGGCGGAACTTTGTCTTCCGTCTGGCTGTAGGCGGCTACCGGAGTGATGGCAGTCAGTGTGGTACATTGGCTGTCTTTCAGAGATATCACCGCCATGGTCATAATTTGATGGTACTTACCGCCGGCCTGTTGGCGGTATTACCGCCACTTTATCAGCAACCACCAGGGTCGTGATGAGGGCCATAGTTTCTGGAAGCGGACAGTTTCCTGGAAGAAGAATCCATCATATATATATATATTTTTTTTTATATTATCTGTTTTTATATCTGATTTTTGTTAAAATGTATCTATGCCCTCCAAACAATTCACTGTTTGCTGTATTATTCATTCCTAGCTGTATTGGAAATGCAACACATGTTGCATGTTTTAGGTGTGCAGTGGGAACTATTTGGAGTTGTCCTTATGGCATGCACACCATATGTGCCAATCATGATAAGTTTGTCAATGGAAAGCACCTATATGCTAGCAAGGTTATGTGTTGTGTTACCATATTTGCTAAGGCCTAGGAATAGTTTTGCCTAGAATCTCTAGATAACGATCATTGATCCATGTATATCTAACTAACCTGGTATGCTGCATTACCATTGATGTGATAGCTCAGTGAAAGTAATCTTAATTAATTTGGTGATTATGCCATGAACAAAGGGAGATGGTGCCATTGGCAAAGGAGTCGAAAATTGTTGCCTTTACAGCTGTTTGATTGTGGTGCCAAAGCTAAAGAAGAATCAGAGGTTACCCCATGCTTATAGACATTTTGTGGGAAGCCAGGTCTTTTCCTGCTGTGTTTAGCCATAGTGTGTTAAGGGTTAGAATGTCACATCACCCAATCCTGATGGAACTTCATTGCCTTCACTTGCCGGCCCATACTATCTGCAAAACGAATTGTCTGCACAACAAGCAGGTTGATGATGCAAAGCTCATTGTCTTGCTATTTATGGCGCACCTGAGGACAGGACAGTCTTAGACTGCAGACCAAGACACGTAAGAATTAGAAAAAAAAATAAAAAAAGGAGCAAGCCTTTTCCATCTATGCACCTGGGATGCGGCACCTTATAAATCAAGATAATCCCAATGCTGCTCCAACTTAGGAAAGAGTTAAAGATGCACTTCTTTAGAGAAAGGTACATCACATTGCATTAACATTTAATAAATTAGGTACCCCTTCAATCATCTGTAAATGTTATGCATGCCTTTGATCTTGTACAGCACTCCACTGTCTTTTAGAAAGTCTGCTAGTTTGAAATAACACATACATACATACAAACATACATATTGTCTCTGGAAGCCAAGATCAATTAAAGAACAAACAGTTATTCTCTCCTATATTGCAGATTTAGGCTATAGGGGAAGCTATAGAAATATCTCCATTTAGGCACAATAGTGAAAGGATTTTACAACCTTACAGCTAAGCAAAGTTTATTTTTCTTTCACATCTACTAGCAAGAAATTCCAAATGTTAGGGCCTAGAATAGAACATTGTCTATGTCCTGTCCAACAGGTATGTGACATTAAAATACTGCAAAGGCATTTTTAGCTTGTCCTAAGATTGCGAGAGATAAAAGTGAACTAATATACGTAAACATCAAACATGACAGTTCATAAGGTGAAATAAATATTTCTGGTTTTAACAAATTGAGGCATTAGAAGCACTCATGCAATATGTTCTGGATCAAAGCATTAAAACCATTACTCTTTACTTTTCCTACTGCTGGCAGGTTATTTCAGCTCATCAGCAAGTACATGGATTGGAGAGCTGGGAGACAGCATTGGTACCTGGGCTGAAAACCAAGGCATATTTACATAGGTTTGAGAGAAAATAAACCAACATAACCATCTAAATTCTGTTGTAGAGGAAAGAATAGATAATTAACATCAATGTATTGTTAATCCAATACAGACCTATAGATACTGTCTCTCCCAATCCAACAATTTTGTTCATTAAAAAAAAAAAAAAAAAAAAAAAAAAAGAGTACAATAAATGACTGGGGTTGGGGAAAGCCTATGTGTTCAGGGTGTGGTGTGAGTTTGTTGTAGTGTTTAATGAACCCTCCCCCCGTTAGTGTGGAAGGGACTGAAAACTTGTGTTATGGGCTATAGCAGGGTCCAAGGTACAAGCTAGTTCCTTGATGAAGAAACTGGACAAAAAGATGCTAGGAAACACCTATGAACGAGTTTTGAAGTTGAACAAATTTAGGGTTGTATAGGAAACTGGGGTACTGGTTGAGGGGGTGAATACCTACTCAAGCAGCAACCACAATCCTTGTCAGGGTGAAGTCACAAGCAAACCACAAATTAACCTGTGCTCAACCCTTTGGTAGCTTGGCACAGATCAGTCAGGCTTAACTTGGAGGCAATGTGTAATGCATTTGTGCAACACTTCATACAGTAATAATGTGAAAACACAACACAAAAAATGAGTGAACTTTAATAAATATAAGAAGAACACAACAACAAAAATCCAATAAATAGAACCAGAGATGTGCAGTTTCAAAGATTTGAGTGAAACTAGTGCCAGAAAGCACAAAGCAAAAACTGTGGATATCTGGTTGCGCCAGACCAGGACAAAGTCACAAGTTCAGGCTGGAGCACAGGCCAGCTGAAGGGACCCAGTTAGGCCTGCTGAACAAAGTTCTCGAATACTGGTTTGTGGAACGTCACAAGAATCTGCAAAGTTGCACTGTGCAGCCAAAGAGATGTGTTGGTTCCAAGGTGTGATGCGTTTACGATGCAAGGTCCTGCTTTGTCATTGAGGATACTGTCAATAAGGGCTTGCGATGTGAAGTCCAGCATAGGGGATGCATTACACAGTTGAGGTGATGCGTAGATTCTGAGAATTTGCAGGGCTGCAATGTGATGTCCAGCATTATGGTTGATGCTGCCATAGACAGAGGATGCAATGGCCTGTACTGAGGATACATCACACAGTAGCGGTTCCGATGAGGTGGTGGAGGCGATGAGGGTCTTTGCAGCAGGTCCAGTTCATGCAGCAGCAATGATGTATCAGTTCTAATCAGGGTTGCGCCATACAACAGTGGAGATTTGTCAGTTCAGCTGGATCCACAGATGCTGGCAAAGCACTTCAAGCCCACTTCTAAAGGCCCAGGACTGCGGTGACATCACTTGGGAAGGTAGACTCACAGATTAAAGGTGCAAGTTTCAAGGTTGATGGAGCCTTCTGTCGCCGAGGCTCATTCAGGAGGAGCATCAATCCCATCCTGAGCAAGGAATGGAATTTTCAATCTCATATTCCACTTGAGAGCAATTTTGTCATTCGTTTTTTTTCAAATGTACACATGGTACCCACTGTTAGATTTATGTAGAAAGACAGTATTATGAATGGTGATTCTTGCGGCAGGTAGTGCATGAATGCTACCCACAAGGAGATGCAGTCAGTCACGTGTCACTTGTGATTGAAATCTGATGATCCAAGCAAAACTCCTATAACTCAAGAAAAATTATAGTTTTAGGATGAAAGCTCTCACCCACACTAAGGTGAAAATTCAATGGTGTGGGCTACTGCTTCTGGCTCACATCCAAGGGGGGAGGCAAAAGAAGGAGCTCTCAAAAAAATGTTTGTGAGGCAATATCCCTTTCAGAACTAGGTATGGGCAGTGTCAATTATAAGTGGAGAGTGCAAAGTGAATGTGAAATAAAACTTAAAACTGTCTTCTGGTGGACCAATAACTTTACTGATGGTATGCAGGTAACAGACTAAGAATCAAAGGGAGTGAGACCTTCAACCCACTCAGAAATTATCTTGACATGTTTCTGCCCCCATCTAGGGGTTTGGGGCATTCATCAGGACAGTTAGGCTGTAAAATGCCTACCAATGAAAAGAAGGTGAATTGGCAATTCGTAAAAGTCCACTATTTTCAGATCCTGAAACAAGAGTTACAGTTAATAGGCATAATCAATGACAATAATTAGGAAAAAACATGGTTTTATTTCATTGACACCAAATTGTGATGCAATGTTCAATGATTCGCTGACTCACTTTCCTTGTTCAAAATATCAGCCACATTTATAGATCTAGGACTGAATGTCCCTATGGAAAAAACAAATGCAATAAGTAGCAGGGTGATCTACCATTTGAGATGCCCTTGTGGTCTTCCATATGGGAATATGACAAGGCAAGGAGATGTAGACGAAATAGCATCAAACTAACCAGACACTATCTCACTCAAGGACACTCTGAAGATGATCTTTTTTGGGTAGTGTTAAGACCTATGACACAAAAACAGTTGCAAGACCAGGAACAAAGACTATTTCAAAAGGATCAAAGATGGGTCTACTGATTGTGACCGGTATAGTTGGTCTAAATTAGGATATTCCATGGATGAGCTCACCTGAGGCATGACCATGCCATCCTCTGTGGATTCTAAAAATGTGTTCACTGACCTTTATATGATTCTGTTTCTAAATAAATAATGACACAATATTTTTTCTTTGTCAGGCGCAATAATCAGGTATACACATTGAGGTACAATAGTTAAACATCACAGTTCTACCATTCACCGTAAGGCCAACCACTTCCACTTTGAAAGCAGCCAATTTTCAAGCTGTGGTTATTAGGACAAACACTTTCTCATTACATTTGCAGATAGCAAGTCGATTTACTTTTCCAAAAAATACTACATTGTCTTACAGCAAGCTGGGTGTCACCTTATGTCTTTAATCATTTACAAAACATTCCCTTTTTTCTTTAAATGTAATAACGAATGATACAGGTGCTATCATGAAGGCCATCATGCTTTTAATACAGAACTGAGTGCCCCAAGATCCGGTGACTCGCTATGCAACTGGATTCAGGCTGGCCTGGCTGATGGGGGATGATACCCCTTAACAAGTCTCAGAATGCTTCTTTCCGGTCCAGGGAGGACCTGGCCATGGGGAGCAGGTTCAAGCCTGAGTTGCATATGGCTGGCTCCAAACTGAAAAGTCATAGTATGTGAAAAAATGATGGATTCAATCCAGATCTGTGACTGGGGGTGAATGTATGATTTGTTCTGCATTCTGTCCATCATCTGTTCTTTTTCCATGATCCTTTTGTGTCACATCATCTAGACGTGTGCAGTCAAACCGCTAGGCACTACTACTACGCATAAATGGTAACTGCCTACTTCTCTGTGGTCTTCTCGCCAGGATGAGCAGCAGACATATACAGGTGTGCAAAGGACTTTTTGTCCTTAAGATGAAGGGAAATGTAATTCCGATTAAGTTTTTATGCATACTATAGTTATAATGCTTCCAATTAGTAGAGTTTGGGGACTACTTATTGTTCATTTGGAGCCTGATTACTCTTAGAGAACTATATAAACAAGGATGGGAGTTGAAACCCTTTTTTTGCCCTATGGTGTCTTTTCACTGATGAAACAATAATACTGTTGGAGTCACCATTCTAACCAGTGTTCATGTCTCCATATTTTTAAACCATTTAGCCCTGTTTAAGTCCATCAAATAAGGCTTGAGTTGCAATCTAGCCCCCTACTGGATAGCAGGTAAGAAATTAAAATTTTTGTAACATGGTCGTTCGGGTGATTTTACTAATACATGTTACACCCTTCTTTGTAATCCTCTTTTGCCTTGATTATTGCCATTGATTATGTCTAATGCCTGTAGTTCTCATTCCCGGTACTGAAAATAGTGGACTTTTACAAATTGTCACTCTACTGGAATTTTAGAGTACTTAAACCATTATTTTTGTCCTTCTTTTCACTGCTGGCACTTTACATTAGAGTGACTACCTAATCTGGAAACCCGAGATGGGGTCCCGAGAAGAACAGAAACATGCTGACGTAAGTTTTGACTGGATTAAAGGTCTCACTCCCCAGGAATTTTTATTCTGCCAGTTTGGGACCATCAATAAAGTTACTGGTCCTCTGGAGGGTAGTTTTAGTCTTGTTTCACATTCACTTTACACTCTAAACTTATAATTGACCCCACCCACACCTAGCTCTCAAAAGGATTTCACCTGACAAATAAAAACTGAATTAGTTCCTTCCATTGCCCCCCCTTGGTTGTGAGCCAGACGTAGTAGCCCACACCATTGAATTTCCCATCTTGGTGTGAGGTAGGGCCTGAGGTCAGTGTGGGAGAGGGCTTTAACCCTAAAAACATTTTTTATCTCAAGTTATAGGATTTTTGTTTGGGTCACCAGATTTCAGTCACAAGCATCACATGAATGACAGCTTCTCTGTGTGGGTAACATTTAGAATTATTGGAGTTCTAATGCATGCCTTGTGTTTTGAGTGAATGTATAAATGCTACATAACACTTCCAGTAGGACCATGCTACCTCAAGTTTGCTCAATCTAAATTAAGGGTGGGCAGAACAGGTGGAGTTCTACTCTGTGGAATTCTGCGGAGTTAACTAAAAACTCCACAGGATTCTGTGAAGTTACATTAACAGTGGAATCAACTACCTTAGTGTGTACTTCTGTGTAGAGATATGTGGGCTCACGAGAAAGGTCAGTCTGTCTCCAAATGTATAGCTCACATTCCTCGCATCAAGCCTCTTCCTCTCTTGAGATATGAACTGTAGCACGGAGCACTAATGGCCTGGTTATCCATCAAGAGCACATTCTGGCGCTGTTAGCAACTAATTACCAAGCACATTCAGCCCAAGGGTGAAGACTCAATAAAAGAAAGCACATGGTCATCAACAAGAGAAAGCCATAACCCAATGGCAGAGAAATCTGGGCTAAAGTTCATCACACAAGGGAGTTAAGCAGTATCCAATGGTGATCGCCCAGAGGGGGCCACGCACAAAACGCATGATGATGGATACATTGAAGAGGCCTGTCTGTGGACCCATTTTCAACTCAATTAACATGTGGGAAGGCTAGCGCATACAGTGTTTATTCTTCTAATCATTCTAAATGCAAAGTTCCAGTTATTTATGGATCCTATAATATCAGGCTGCAGCTCATTTTAGCACTCATCATTTTAAGCTTATATAAAAAAGAAATAATATGGAATGAGGCAGTGAGGCAATTTGTCTAGGATCACGCAAGATGCACACTGAAGCCAGTATACCAGATTAGTTGTTAACACTCACGGAGAAGAATGGTGGCTTGGTATTTGAGCTCCGCTGAACTCGACCAATTTAACTGATTCTACCTAACAAACCCAACTCTCCTTCAGTTCTTTCCTCCACTCTGGCAGGACCGCCTAGGCTCTGCCCTATTACCTCCTTCTGTCTGTGCTGACCTGGACACTGTCAAAGTGAGCAGCATGAGGATCCTCATTGGCACACGACCCTGAATGAGGGCAGGCTTTGGACCCTCTGAGGCTCTCTATAATACTGTCACTCACCAGCAGGGGAGTGAGGGATCTGGCCCTGGTGAGTGGTGGTGCTGTTTGTGGGTTCAATCACCACCAAAGGCAGTGACCCAAAGCCACCTGATGGAGCCCACCAGCAAGCCTGCACCCTGGCTTCGCTGTTTCTGTGCCTTCCTTTTGGTGTGCTGCTGCTGGGGAAGCCCTGTAAGCCATTTCATGGGAGTGACTGCTTCTGCTGACATCACAGGGCCACCAGGGCATGACCATACTTAAAGCTGTTTTCCACTCTTATCTCTACTGCCTGAGTTAAACTGCTCAATGTATACCACAGAGCCATCTGCTGACCACAGAGGAGATTCCTCCAAACTTAAGCTGATGGTTACATTTACAGCCTGTGTCCATACCACCGATACCAGCCTGGATGGCGGTAAAACTGCCACGCAGCATAGGCAAAGTTTTGGGCGAACACAGCACTCCAAGTGGAGCACAGGGTGGCAAAACTCTGTGAACTCCCGCCTGATTAGTGGCGTTTACCTCCCAGGCCTAATCTAAATCCTTAAACCATCTCCACAGGGCATTTACAAATATATGGGTTTGAAAGCATTAGGCACTGACTGAGTATTTTTTGGTATCAGGAATTGTTAGTTTCCCTCACATGCACCATTGGAGCTGTGAAACCTAGCTCAACTACATACCGTTGTCTCATAGCCACAGCGGAAGCATCCTAATTATAAACGGTATGGATTATTTCATGCACAAACTGTGGGTAACAAGGTCAGTCTCTTCCACAATGAAGAAGATTGAGTTCTACGTCAAAAGACTAGCAGAATAGAAAAGAGGATAAGACTAGGAACGTGGAATTAGCACAAGTAGCAACACAGTAGGACCGATCAGCTAGGGAACACAGAAAAAACTGAGAACTTCAAATGAATGTCCACAAGAAGGATCAACTAGGGAACAAATGAAAAAGAGAAAAATAAAGCGAAAGCCCACAAGAAGAATTTGTGATGGGAACTTTGATCCCTAATGTCTAATCGAGTGGAAAAAATCTAGTAGAATAAAAAGAAAACACGCCTCAGAGTAATATACTGAGGGCCTCATTATGATCCTGACGGTCACCAGACTGCCAGGGTCATGGTTGGAGTCAGATCGCAGACAAAGCGGCAGTCTGACCGCAACATTCCGATCATGGTGAAAGCGCCATGGTCGGGGCACTGCCACGTTTCAACCGCAAGACGGCCTGGCGGTCCCAATCCACCAAGGCAGCGCTGCAAGTAACGCTGCCCTGGGGATTACGATCCTTCTCTCTGCCAGTGTTTACATGGCTGTTTCATTGCAATGTAAATGCTGGCAGCGACAAGGTGCTGGGGCCCCAAGTGGGCCCCTTACTGCCCATGCACTTGGCACGGGCAGTGCGTGGGGGACCCCCTGGCCAGCCCTATTGTGAAATAACGGTCTACATTGCAGACAATGATTTGCGAGATGGGTGTTGGTGCACCCGATGCACAACAGCATTGCCGCTTGCTCTATTATGACCCGGCGTCAATGCTGTTGTGCATTTCCTGCTGGGCCAGCGGCCAGAAACTGTGTTTCCGCCCACTGGCCCAGCAGGAAACATATAATAGGGAGGACTGGTGATCTCCTGACCTGCGGGAGTTTGGTGGGCGTTTTTTTCCACCCACCAAACTTCTAATGAGGGCCTGAGTGTAGAATAGCACCATAGTTTACATATTCTGAAATCTTATGATGAAAAATACATTCTAATTTTTAAGATGGCAGGTTGGTGGGTTGAAAGTTGAAAGGAACAGAGGGGGGCATGCCAGGTTTACTTTTAATAACAGAAGTATAATAGTGCTTAAAGCCATCAAGAAGGGGAACAGTAGAAATTCAAACATGAGTAATAATGGTAAAATTATTAGAAGGCTATATTTTAGAAGTTAATGTAAAAATCATAGTAGGTAAAGATCCACAGAAAGACAATGAGAACTGCACTCATAACTATTAATGTGAGAAAGGTTCAGATGAAGAAATATAACAGAGCACAGGAAAAGAATGTGTTAATAAAGAGTATAGCAAGTGAAGAAGGAAGCGAAATCCAAAGCAAAATCCTAGCGATAATACAATGATCTGGAGAGGGTGTAATGTTAATCTGGCTATGGCTGGAGTAAGAGATTGCAGCTTTGTTGGTTGGGCTGACCAAGCTGGAGCAAGGATCCCAGGTGGCTGTAGCCTTGTTGCAGTCAATTCTATGGAATCATGATCAACAGAAGGCTATGGTCTCATTATTCAATGAGATTAAATAGGGAACCAGTAAAATTGTTCACAATATGAACCCTGGGAAAATAAATTTACTTGACAACGGAGTCTAACATTGTATGAAATGAGAAAACCTGCCACCTGGGATCAAAGAGAATAGATGTGAGGCTTATGGCTTGAGAAACAACCAGATTGTGGAGTAATCTACTTTGCACATATCTGAGAGAAAGAAGGTGGTATATACATATGATCATGTTCAAGTGGAAAAGTGGTCCATGTCACATTCAGACCATGAGAAGTATAGAGTTCTCATGAATCATTGAGGGCAGCGGAGACTGGAGAGCTGCCATTAATCAGAAGACACTGTCAGAAAACAGAGAGAGAGGGATGAGGATGACATGTTAAGGGAAAAGTGGGTTGGGATGCTACCAAAGCGACTGGCAGTGGTTAGACATATTGTAAGCATTCCTCCCACCATCATTTGTCCGTTTAAGGGACACATATCCCAGACTAGTATAAAAAAAGTAGTTCTGCAACTACTGTGGTTTCATCAAAATGATTATATTTAATGCGGTTATCTTGATTATGAATAAATACACGAAGGAATCATCATAGCTGTATCGTCTATTTGTATATATTGTACTATAATACTGTGACACTAATTGAACTCTATATCTAAATACATGAAGTGCATAAATACATTATGAAATGTTGAATATTCCTTATGGGACAATGTAGCCAGAATAAGGAAATTCCAGGTTAAATAATACATACAGTATAATAGATAATGAGATAAAATACTATAGAACATTAGAAAAACACATAAATATATTAGTCTGCTCAGTATTCAAATGCATATTGTGTGAACAAAGAACCCTGACAAAACTTCCAGTGAAGCGAGGATGACGTCAGATGAAATAAAATTAAAAACGAAAATTAAGTCCTGCTGGGAGATGTGTTTTTGTTTAATTAATGCAATGTGGGTGTTTCTACTTTTACTCTTATCTTAAAGCTTTCGCCAACAAATGCAGAGTTTGAATATTTTTGTGCAAACTGCAATAAAATGTACTCGTCCCAATTCAATGTTTACCCTGAAAAGGATCTAGAAATGAAATAAAATTACAGCCAGAACAAGACACGTTCAACACAGTTGAATCTCGTTTCAAAACTCAGCTCGTACAGTCAAAGAGAAGAAATATGCACATTTTTAGTGTTGATCTCGTAAGTGCTCTGTCCCTTTTGTAATCTCTCTGTGGGCTTTTAAACCACGCCCACCACATGCCCATCAGTTTGGTTGGCTTTTGGGCTTGCCTTTTAAAATTTGCTTGATTTCATTAGTGAAAAGCATGCATACGCCATGGCTTGTCCAGTGTTTAGCTCTCCTCGAGTACACAGGTAAACTACTGAAAACATATGAATATATGTTTTCCGTATGGCTTCTGTACTATTTTTGTTTTTAATTCACAGGTAGAGCTATCTCGCTGGGCAATAGTCAAGCACTTTGCATGACTTCAACCCTGTTCCGTGGATAATTGCACTTTTGCCATACATTTGACTGCGGGCAAATTTCTGTTTCCTTTTCTGTGTCTCCTTTACGCTTCATGGTGGCCGTGGGCTCGCTTATGTGTAACTGTTCACTTTTAATTTTCAGTTTATGTGACAAGAAACATCTGGTTAGTTGTAGCAAATGAGAGACCCATTGCATTGTAATGCTTGTTATAGTTTTACTTCCAGCGCAGTTGTAGCTCGTGGAAATCTTTCACACAATGCTTTGAAGAGCAAGAAAGATCAATACATGCATGTCTTTCTGGAAATCATCCAAACAGATTAGGGAAGGAGCAGGAGAAACGTGTTGATTCAAGAGGCCTGCACCGACCGGTAAGAACATAATTGTTGGCCAATACCTGATCTCGTGCCAACTAGAATTGACTTTATTGACAGATTGAATGCCACAGGTTTTATGATCCATATCAAAATGACACTTCAGTGTAGGAATGACAAACAAACTCCACTTTATGTCTTAGGTTGATGCAGAACGCCATGGCAGACCATCCAGAGCATATGTTCAGTTAAGGTAAATTAGGCGTCCATTTGTTTTTACAACTAATATCAAATGTCCCTATTTGAGTCAGTTGCAATTTTGTCTGCGTTGAATGAACACAAGGCTTGAAGCAAATCAATAGCATTTAAATTAGAAACAGAACGTTCTCTGGAGGACTGTGTTATGTGCCAATATATTAAGGGACATTAACAAAAGCGTCCAGCGTTGAATTGTGCCAACTGAAAACGTGGGGAGAGTTATTTTAGTGTCCTCTAGCCACATGAGATGATAGGGAAGGCAAGGCCACATTGGAGATGAAAACACAATTGATGACTGTGCTTTGAGATGTGATGGTTCAGGGTTAGAAGTTAGGACACACACCTATCAAAGATTTAATAAGGAAATCAATTTGCAAACAACATTTTGCATTTATGTAGCACTTAGTCCAAACACTGGTAATGACCCAGACATTACTTTAAAACCCCAGACCTTAATGCCTGGCTTATCCACAATATGGTATCAGCATTTATCCCTGTATTGAGTTGTGGGTATTGAGCAATTTCCTAGGTTTAAAAAGAAATCTGTTGTCACACACATGGTTGGAATAATAAGTCTAACTTTGTTGGTGAGTCTGTGGCTGAAACGAAGCATGTGGAAGTAATTGCCATCAGTCAAATCCACTACAGGGGTCAAGAGTGGTGGAAACTCTGGAAACTCAGTTTATCAGCCTGTAAAAACCATACTCTGCTATTTACTGGCTAAAACAGGTACAGATCGAGTGAAGTGGAGCTCAGTTTATAACAGCTTATGTATCATAGTTTAACAGAAAGGTTATGACACAAATAGAGAAGAGACTGGAAGAAATTAAGGAAAGCATACGTCATAAAGAACAAACTGCACCTGAAACTGAAAAGTCAAACTTGCATTAGAAGGGCATTGATATCCTTAAATCTAAAGTGGCTTTCAACCTTAAATTTCCTTACAATAGCTGAGAGACATGAAAGTAATGGATATAAGGAATAAAAGTAATCTAATACATAATACTGGAGAAATGAAGGTGAAATCTGCCACTTGATATACCAAAGATAATCTACCACTGTGAAAAGAGCCAATGTTTCCTATACAACAGCCAATTTTGATTTTTTGTGTCTAAAAAAGTAACAAAATGACTTTAAAAAATGATAATTAACAGCAGAGAAACCCTAGAGAGGAGGTGGCATATCAAGACATAGGTTCAATCTACAGGACCCTGTCAGATAAAATGGTACAGAAATGTAGAGGTGAATAATACATTGATTTGAAGGCTTGCTGTAGGATCAATAGGGTTGAGGTTACATGGAGAGATGAGAAGAAAAGAATAAGTTCAGTCCAGTCTACTTTGAACAACACATGACATCCAATAAGAACTGAACCTGGAAAATTTAAATGATGGAAATTGAAAGAGTGCTGATTAGAAAAAAAAAAAAATTCTTTCTCTTAACTACGAGGGGACATGTCAAATTTGGATATCAATAAGGTTTGGGAGTGGAATTAAACAATTAAACAATCACTGGCACAGCCAATAGGTCTCACCTAAGAGAAAGCCAGTGTGTTTTCGTTATGCTGTACAGGAGAATGGCTGAAAGTAAAAAAAAAACTAAAAGTTCTATGACACTGACTAAAAAGGAAATAGTTTCTAGGAAGGGGGACCTACTGGCTTTGCCATTGACTGTTTCATTCAGTCATAAAACAGTTCTTGTCCTCTGGGGGAAGTATTCATGTCAGGGAGAATGCTGGCATGGTGTCAGCAAAATCAATATGTATCTCAGTTAAAAACGTCACTTGCAAAACAACCTGGCCCTCTTAGGTCAATTTTTCAGTGAGTGAGCTTATAAACAAGGGGCCAGGGCATGAGCCTGCAGGCGCCGGAGACAGGTGCAGGCGGGGTCAAACCAATGAGGGGCAGTGGCCAACAGTGCATTGTTGGAATTTTTGGGGACTCCCATGGTTAGCAGACATTGGTTGCTACGGGATCGGCAGGGTCACCTGGGTGAGCATCAAGGGCAACAGCACAAGTTATATTATGGATAATGCTCCCTGATTGTCCTTTAACTGCTGTCTGACCCTGGCACCGGATGATGCACCACCTGGTCTTTTGGTACTGGATTTCTACTTACCCACCCTCCCATCCCTGTATTAGGTCCTCTGGGGGAAGTGTCTTTTTTAATTATCAGTTCTGGAAGAGGACGAAAAAGTTGTGTTTGGCCATAAAACAGGTAGACAACTGTAGCATCAAGAATATAAGTGCAGGCAAACTCAGGATAGAATTGTTTTTTAAGCCTTTAGCTCAAGCCGGGCCAGGGGTACTACAGTTTTTATTGGAAGTTGAGGACGTCCACTACTGTCCATAGCCAGCAAGGGGAAACTGGGGGATGGTGGCTACCCCAGGGGACCATGGTTTGGCCCGGTTGCCAAGACCCTTGTCCCAGTGAGGGCCAGGGGGATCCCTGTATTGGGTTGGCTCATCTCTGCATGGTTGTTTGCTAGCCCAAGTTCCTTCTGTCTTGAGGGGGCAGGTGAGTTTGCCTTGTAAAGGACAACTTATTGAGGGACCAGCAGGGTTACATCCTGGGTCCAAGTCAAATTAATCAGTCGATACGACAAGGGGCCTGAGGGGTGGTCAACCATGACTCCTTTGGTGTTTGCTACGAGCTGTCATGTATTAGGTATTGAGCATATGCTAGAATTTCTTGTATTAGTTATGTCCATGTGATAATCACAATGCTAACCTGTACATACTGTAACTTAATATGAAAAAGTAAAAAATGTTTTGTGTTTACAAGATGTTATAAAAGCAACTGGAGAATTTTTTATTCTCTAACACGATGGCATCTTGGATAGGGTCCTTTTGCAGAATCAGTTATACATTTATGAGTGTATAATGTCTGAGTGGTTTGAGGTATGACCTGTCTCACTTAAAGTCCCCCACCTGTGGCTGGTTCACTATCAAACTTCCAACCAGCCTGCCTGGGATGCGTATTGTGAAGGCGTGCATCAGAGTTTGTCAAAACACAAAGCATGAGTTCTATCTGGTAGCACCACAGTAAGAGAGCATGCTCCTGATAACAAAGAGCTTGTTCACCAATTTGGCAGTTCCTGCAAACTGTACCTTTCAAATTCCAGAAGATTTCTTTGTGTGTTAACAAACTTTGTGCACTACAGAAACTCTGCAACAAAGGTAAGTAAGTGATTAGGAACACTCAGCCTAATTTGCTTGAGATGTATACAAGGTATTAAATAACAGCTTGACAGTACAAAGTCTTTCTATGACTACAAAACAGCAATCTAGTGATACCACCTAATTGCATGCTAATACCACTACTTAATTGCACAGCTGCGGTGTGGCACATACTGTGGTGCCACCAGCGATAAAAACAAATCTGTTTATTTAGTTGCCACCCTTCCCCCAAAACAGTAAAATTGCCAGGGACACTCCATTCTTGGATGAAAATGTATATATTTATGTAATTAAACAGGGGTATTAAAAGGAGGTGACAAATGGAAATTATAATTAGTAACTTATTTTCAAAGTGTTGTTGTCAGTGTTTTTCAAAGTGTTTTTGTCATTTTAATGCAAATATGTATTCTTTTAGACTTCTGATTTTCTCATGTATAATTCAGGGCACAAGTGGAGGGTACATGTGGGTAGACACCATCCACCCTGCCGTGAGGTTAGGCCTCACAGAAATATGTTAAACTTTTCTCAGTGTAATTTTCAGACACCAGGATACATTCAACAGTGCCTGCACATTGACTGCCTTCCTTTCTAACAGCAACCTTCAGGCGGGGAGGGTGGTTATCTGATTAGAGCTGTGCTCATAACAAAAGCCAAAGTTAAGGGGCCGTGAGGTCTCATCTTAGTTTTAGTATCCCGGCTGGGAGATATCAGGAGCCTCACACCTAAATACAAATGAATGGAGGGGAAACAAAGGCTCACAACTTGTTATCACTTCACGGGTACTTAAGAGAAGCATACTTTTGACTTTGTTTCAGTCCCTGTATACAAGAGATATGCATGCACAGTAAAAATGGCAGATTTGTTGGTCTGTCTCATTTTTATACTTAAATACTGATTTAAATACCACTTTTTTGTTTTATTTCTTTTAAAGCGCTATAATCACTGCTAATCTCAGTGCAGAGCTTCAGAGCACTTTACATCACACTTATACATTTTACATTGACAATAAATCATTTAAATGTGTAAATTAATTTGCAGGATGAGTTACATAAGAGAGTGAGGGTTACAGGCTGTAGGAGACACATGTCCTTCACAGCTCACTGTGCTTATTAAAAAGATTACAAATTGTAAAGTGCAAATAACAAAAGGATCTCTGGGTTAAAAGTAGTAACCCACTTACCTAGCTATATAAAACAAATATCCATCACTGCATGTTACATGATGTGATTTGCAGAAGCTATGCTATTTTGATTAAAAACTGGGACAAGACAAAACACAGATGCCTCCAGCAAATACGTTAACTTCCAGAGTTGTCTTACCATTAATGTTATTCGTTGAGATTTAGGCGGCACACAAAGTTATCTACAACAGGTGCCTTAACCCCATAAGATATTTTAAAATGCAGACTTTGGAACCAATTAAACATAACAGATGTCGTGCCATATTTCCCCTTGCTGGCAATGTCTTTGTGGCAGGGTTTAAAAAAATAAATGTATAGGTTGAGTCCCAGATTGTGAATCTGGGTTGAGTCACTTTTTTGGCTCAACCCTGATGCAAAATATCTCTTGTTAAATATTGTAATGAGCTCAAATGTACTCTTGATAGACCTGCTAAACAAGTTTGAGGTCTTAAGAACTGATGTCACTTCTTGTTATGTCACTTTCTTTGAGGTCATGAATTGTGATGCCACTTCCTATGATTCAACATGGGATGTCCCACGCTGTGATATTACACACCATGATGTCACTTGCATACTGCCTAACTTGGTTTGTCCTGCCACTTCTTTTTTAGGACTTGTACCTTGTGTATAAACACACAAATGGTGGCTGGTGCATTTCCTTAAATTTGAGCTTGCTTCCCAAAGTGTACATCACAAATATAGGATGGAATAATGCATGCGGGAACCACGCATGCCTTAACAACACAGTTGAAACAAACACTGCATTGTTGCCACGCATACTTTTACAACAATTTTTCATTGTAAAAGCATGTCTAGTAAAGGCATGTGTAGGAACGCCATGCATGGTTCTATCATGCCACCCCGACCTGCCTTAAGGCCCAAAAGTACCCCCCCCCATATACTTAAACTTCCCCTACCGCCCACCCACCCAAAAAACAAAACTACTCCAACCACGCCACCCCACCCCTCAAAACAAAACTACCCTGAACCCTCCACCCACCCTAAGGCCTAAAAGTACCAAACCCATAATACTTAAACTATTCTGACCCCCGACATGCATTAAAAACAAAACTATACCAACCCCCCACCACCGCCCCTAAAAATAAAACTAGCCCGATCCCCCACCCTGTCCCTAAAAACAAAACTACCCTGACAACCCCCACCCACCCTGAGCCCTAAAATCTACCCTGACATCCCCACCCACCATAGAAACAACCGACCCCTCCACCAGCCCGAAAAACAAAAGTACCCCAACCCACTCACCCCGCCCCTAAAAACAAAACTGCCCCTACCCACCCTAAAAACAAAATTACCCTGACACCCTCAACCTGCCCCTAAAAATAATAGCTCAACCACCCACTCCATGCCCTTAACCCATCCCCCAATCCTGCCCCAGTCCCACTTACCTGACTGTGCCCTATCCTGATCTACCATAAAAAAACATCCCCCATTGCACCCCTAAAAAAAAGTAGCCCAACCCCCGACCCACACCCCAAGCCTTTTATCCACTCCCACTCCCAAAAAACTACCCCCAACCCTGCTCAACACCCCACACTAAGCCCTACACTTAAAAAAAATCCTAAACAGACCTCCACCGCCGCCACAAAAAATAAAATAGCCCAACCCCGCCCCAAACCCTTTATCTAACCCCACCCCTAAAAACTACACCTAAGCCCACTTACCTGACTGCATCCTCTCCTGATTCACTCTGCCTTTTTCTCTGCCTTAACCACGCATATGCATAGTTCAGCACGTGCTTGCTTAAGGCAGAGAAAAAGCCATGCGTTGTTACGGCAAGCGTGGTTACGCTTGCGTGGGAAAAGTCTCCATTGTTCCCAACGCGTTGTTCATGGAATTTCCCATACATCACTCTTGAGCTATAGCCTTGAGGGTAAAGGCACTGTCTACTCAGGTTTCCATTTATTTTAGCTTGATTAATGCCAGTTTTAGCAATACAAACATTACATGATTCAAATAAAAAAAATACATTTTACATCCATTATCGTTCATTTTTGCATCCACTGTTTTTACAAACGTGCCAATTTATTTAAAACCCACCTGAAAATTATCACAATTCACCCCATGAGAAAATATTTTGTGAACCCTTCGAATATAAAGTCTCCAGAGAGAGGTTTGCATCCACGCTTGCCAGAGCATACTTTGGATAAAAGGAGTGTCATTTATCTGCACAGCGGGTCAGGGAACAACAGAAGTACAGTTTTGTTGTTTTTGTTTGTTTGTAAGAGTAAAATAAGCAATAAAAAATAGATTATCGTGATAACTATTGTTGGCTCAGACATGTTACCTACAGTTTAGATAGAAACAGTGGTTACACAGCTTTTCGTTCTTGCAGAGAATAGTAGGAGGACCCACTTATCTGGGTGACCGCAACACCAGTGAAGTAAAAGTGCCAAGAATGTGACAGCCCATGCTATCTAAATATCAAATTGTTATTCTTCTTCTGTAGGGTGTGGTCCCATGCGTACGATACACCAGTGGTGTGTTTCAGTTTGTCACATTTGCGAACAAGAGTCTGGTCCTTAGAAAGAGTATTTGATTGATCACCAAGCAGAGCACCTGACTGTATTCCACAAAGCTAATGATTAACCCCAATGGAGCCAATGCCGCCCAACATGACTGACCCACCCACTTTAGTACTCAATCTGAAGATATGAGATAACCAGTGATACTACTTAATTGCATGCTAATGACGCTTTACCCCTTTGCTGCCAGGCCTTTTACCCCTCAGGTGCCAAGCCTTTTTATGGCTATTTGGGACAGCTCGCACTTAGGCCCTCACAACGTTTTCTCCACATAAGCTACCCACGCCAAATTTGTGTACTTTTTTCCCAACATCCTACGGATTCTAGAGGTACTCAGACTTTATGGGTTATCCTAAAGGAGACCAACAAATTGGCCAAAATACAGTGAAAAGGTAATAAAAAAAAACAAATGGGAAAAAAGGGCTGCAGAAGAAGGCTTGTGTTTTTTTTCCCCGAAACTTGCATCAACAAAGGGTTTACAGTGCTAAAAATCACCATCTTCCCAGCTGTCAGGAACAGGCAGACTTAAATCAGAAAACCACATTTTTCAACACAATTTTGGCATTTTACTGGGACATACCCCATTTTTACTATTTTTTGTTCTTTTACTCTCCTTCCAGTTAGTGACAGAAATAGGTATGAAACCAATGCTGGATCCCGCAGAGCTAAACCTTTCTAAAATGTGGACAAAATTCTGGATTTAGCAAGGGGTCATTTGTGTAGATCCTACAAGGTTTTCCTACAGAAAATTAAAAAATATTGAAATTGAGCTGAAAAAAACTGCATTTTTCTCCACATTTTACTCTGTAACTCTTTCCTGCAATGTCAGATTTGTGAAAGCAATATACCGTTACATCTGCTGGACTCATCTGGTTCCAGGGATATATAGGGCTTGTAGGTTCATCAAGAACCCTAGGTACCCAGGGCCAATAAATGAGCTGCACCTTACAATGGAATTTCATTCTATACTGGGTATACACCAATTCATTTGCTGAAATATAAAGAGTGAAAAATAGGTATCAAGGAAACCTTCATATTTCCAAAATTGGAACATGATAAGGTGTTGAGAAGCAGTGGTTATTTGCACATGTCTGAGTACCGGGGCCCCCATAATAACACATGAATTACAGGGCATTTCTCAAATAGCTGTCTTTCATGCACACTGTCTTATATTTGGAAGGAATAAATGGAGAGAAAGACAAGATGCATTAATACTTGTTCTGCTATTCTGTATTCCCCCAAGTCTCCCGATAAAAATGGTACCTCACTTGCGTGGGTAGGCCTAATGCTCGTGACAGGAAATGCAACATGGACACATCACATTTTTACATTGAAATCTGACGTGTTTTTTGCAAAGTGCCCAGCTGTAGATTTTGGCCTTTAGCTCAGCTAGCACCTAGGGAAACCTACCAAACCTGTGCATTTTTGAAAACTAGACACCTAGGGGAATTTAGGATGGGGTGACTTGTGGGGCTCTCGCCAGGTTCTGTTACCCAGAATCCTTCGCAAACCTCAAAATTTGGCCAGAAAAACCCTTTTTCCTCATATTTCGGTGATAGAAAGTTCTGAAATCTGAGAGGTGCTACAAATTTCCTTCCACCCAGCGTTCCCCCATGTCTGTACCTCACTTGTGTGGGTGGGCCTAGTGCTTGTGACAGAAAATTCCCCAAAACACAACATGAGCACATCACATTTTCCCAAAGAAAACAGAACTGTTTTTTTTTTGTTTTTTTTTTTACAAAGTGCCAATCTGTGGATTTTGGCCTCTAGCTCAGCCGGCACCCAGGAAAACCTACCAAACCTGTGCATTTTTTAAAATGTCCTTCCACTCAGAGTTCCCCCAAGTCTCCAATAAAAATGGTACCTCACTTGTGTGGGTAGGCCTAGTGCCCGCAAAAGCAAATGCGCCAAAACACTATCTGGACACATCAAAGTTATCAAGTACAAAACTACCTGTTTTTGTGGGGAGATGGGCACCCACGTTTTTGGTCCTGGGCTCAGCAACCATATAGGAAAACCTACCAAACCCAGACATTTCTGAAAACTAGACACCCGAGGCAGTCAAGGGAAGTGTGACTTGCGTGGATCCCCTAGTGTTTTCTTACCCAGAATCCTCAAATTTAGGTTAAAAAAAAAAAATTACATTTTTCACATATTTCTGTGTGGGATCACTGCATCCGGGCACTTCCTACCACTCAGCGTTCCCCTCGGTCTCCCGGTAAAAATGATACCTCACTTGTGTAGGTGGGCCAAGTGCCTGTGAGAGGGAAGAGCCAAAAACATGTTGAAATTGAAGGGGAACCAAAGCGGGTCCAAAAAGGCAGTTTAAAGAAAAGCATTCTTAGGCTGACAAGTGGAGCAGAATTTTTATTGCTATAGATGAGATAATGTTGGGTGGTAGGAATTTTTTGGATTCCTGCAGATTCCGGAAGGTTCCATCACAAAAAAGGGGAAAAAATTTGTGATTTCCAGCAAAGTTGGAGGTTTGGAGGGCATGGTGGGTAAGAAAATGATGTGGGGGGATGTGAAGCACACCATCCTGGACTCACCAAGATGTTTATTTTTTAGATGTGTCTAGGTCTTGTGGATTTTTCTACATGGCAGCGTCCCAAAGTCCAAAAGTGCAGCCCTCATCTTTCCAAGTGGGACGATTTTGAGAGTTATCCAAGCACTCATGGCACAAATGTAAAACCAAAACTCAAAATAATCAAATGTCCTCTTGCTTGCCGTGGGATAAGATGTTTTAGTGTGTGGGGGAAGAGCTGAAAGACTGTTACCCCCTTCAGGTGGGGTGGTGGCAAACCAAGCCCATACTAGTTGGAAGCCACCACAACACTATTTGTTTTTTTTTATTCCCTGCCATCTAGTAGACTTTCTGCCCCCCCCAGGTGTGGATCAGGGGTAATTGCCCAATCTGCTAGGGGCAGAACAACTTTGGCCCCATTTATTTGGGGTGGGGGTATAGCCATACCCCACCCTCTTATTTTGGAGAAAAAATCTTCCCTGGTCTCTGGTGGGCTTTCTGCCTCCCTTGGGGGCAGATGAGCCTTCCACAAATAGGCCAATCTGTCCACCCAGGGGGGCAGATATGGCCAACAGTAATGTGCCCCCAAGGGGAGCGACCCTTGCCCAAAGGGCTGCCCCCCCAACAAAACACACACCAATCCCTGGTACCTAAGTGGTTTCTGCCACCTGGGTGCAGATCAGGCTAATAGTAATAGGCCTATCTGCCCTCAAGGGGGGTAGAAATGGTCAAAAGACTATTTGCCCTCCCCCACCCCCCAGGGAGCAACCCTTACCTAAGGAGTTGGTACCCTTATCAATATAAATTTAAATAAATCCCAAATCTCTAGTGGCTTCTGCACCCCCCCGGGGGCAGATCATCCAAATTAATAAAGGCCAATCTGCCCCCAGTGGTCAGAAAAGGCATTATAAAAGAATTGCCCCCCAGGGAGCGACCCTTGCCTAAGGGGTCGCTCCCCTTATCAATATATATTTTAAAAAGACCCATCCCTGGTGCCTAATGGCTTCTGCCCCCACCGGGGCCAGATCAGCCTAATTAATATAGGCCAATCTGCCCCCGGGGTGGGCAGAAAACGCCTAGTAAAAGAAATTCCCCCCCCCGGAGCGACCCTTGCCTGAGGGGTCGCCCCCCTCTTATCAATATAAAAAAAAATCTCCCCCCGGGGCAGATTGGCCTAATTAATTTAGGCCGATCTGGCCCCGGTGGGGGGGGGAAGAAATGGCCTTAAATAAAATGCCCCCCTGGGCAACGGCCACTCCCCTTATGACAATTTCCAAACAAATATTCCCTATTGTCTAGTGCATTTGTGCTGCAGGAATGCAGAGAGAGACAAGAAAAGGGAAAAGCCTTTCCTTCCCTTTTCATGCCTCTTTGCCTCCCCGTCCCCATACTGAGGAGAAACTACTTAGTTGACGCTGACGTCATCAGAGGTCACTGGGGGGAGGACCAGCACTTCCCCCGAGGGCCTCTACGAGGACGTAATGGTTATCTCAGTGGCACTTCAGCACTGCGCCACCAGACGTAACCATTACATCCTTGGTGGGGAAGGGGTTAATAATTGCACAGATGTGGTATGGCACATACTGTGGTGCCATCAGAGATATAAATAAATCCATTTATTTAGTTGCCAAAAATAGTAAAGTTGTTAGGGACACTCCATTCTTGGATGAAAAGTGATGTTTTTATGTAATTAAATGTGGGCATTAAAATTAATGTGACGAATGGAAAAAATAATTAGTAACTTGTTTCATTGCACAGCAGTGACAATCCTTTTATTGACCCAGGAATTATGAATGGCTGAGTTGGACCTGTGTAATCTTTACATTGCTAAACTACCTTCTTACAGTAAGAGTTTTTTTGTAAATCTGGGCGCAAAATGCAAGATCAACCTTACATCATCCGAGTAGTTAATTGCAACCTCTGCTATCATTTGCAGCACTCAATGTCACTGAAGTCAGTGCTACGGAAGCACCTGAATTCAGCATGCGCATTTGGTGTTGCACAGAGCGCAACACAGCGGAGCCCAACGAGAGGGAAAGCAACAGCAAAACCA
Organism: Pleurodeles waltl; assembly: GCF_031143425.1. Classification (NCBI taxonomy): domain Eukaryota; kingdom Metazoa; phylum Chordata; class Amphibia; order Caudata; family Salamandridae; genus Pleurodeles; species Pleurodeles waltl. The sequence continues at coordinate 1,847,298,978 of NC_090440.1, forward strand.
AGCAGAGCCAGTAGCTGTGGCCTTTATGAGCTATTGGCTCTGTCATTTTTAGGTCGAGTGCAAGCGCTTTGAGCTGTTAGTATTGTGGACTTTTACACATTCATGGGCTTGCCTTTCAAAAATCCCTTGATGTCACGGTTAATTGTTTAACGTTTGCCCCGCCTTGGGGCGGTTTTGTAACAGCCTTGCAGAGTGACCCTGTTACATGGATAATTGCATGATTGCCAATATACTTCAGTGTGAGGGAACTATTATTTTTCTTTTGTCTGTCCCCTTTGTGCTCCATGGCAGTGCTCACAGCACCAGCAGCACAAATTCCACTGGCGGTATTGGAGCGCTGGTCACATTGTTCACACACTGTTACTTAATAAGAGTAATTTCTTTTGGCTTTCCCCTTCATGCGCCATAGCTTCCCCAAAAACACTTATGATTGATAAATGGTTTACTAAAAAAACACAGAAACCTGCAACGGGGCTCTCCTAGCACAGTGGGAGTGCTGATACTACAATATTCACTGCCCTAGGAAAACGTCACCCCATAATGCTTATAAAGCATTTTTTTTAAAACATTTTTGCCCATAACTCAGCCTGTGGTAGTACTAGGATAATGGGACCAGCGCAAATCTGTTCAGCATGACACACTTTTTCTGTTTTGATCATCTCTGGGTCCCCACACTAGATTAGTGGGGACCCCAAAATAATAACCCCTCCCACCATTCAATTCCCTTTTAAGCTCTCTTATGGCTGGAACCTTTGTTTTACAGCTTGGAGTAGTTTGTATTCTAAGGGTGTTAGTATTATAGTAGGCATGATAAGTTTAAGGCACTATGGCCTCTAGGGCCTAAATATATGGTTGCATTACATTACTTTCTACCATTCTATTTTCATGTGGTTATGCTCTCTAGGGGCTACTTATACTGTTGCATGACCATGTTTTTGACAAATTATATTTTTATTGTGGTTTTCTCTAGGGGCTGTTCAGAGCATTACAGTCAACATACTACAATATTTACTGCACTTGGTTGTCCCATAATGCTTTGCAGGGTATTCTTTTACTAAACATTTTTGTTCATAATTCAGCCTGTGGTGGTCCTAGGATAATGGGACCACTGTCACTGTGTTAACCAAAACCTGTTCTTGCTAGTCTAAGTTATCTCTATGTCCCCACACTAGGTTAGGGGGACCCACAAATAATAACTCCTCCCTCCATTCAGTGTATTTTCAACCTCTCCCAAGCTGGAACCTTTGTTTTACAGCTGAGAGTAGTTTGTGTTTTAAGGGTCTTCTTTGTAATATCATTGCAGTAGGCCTACTAGCACTGAACATTTGTAATGCACTATGTCCACTAGGGGCTAAATATATGGTTACACTGCAATACTTTCAGTCATTTTCTTTTCATGTGGTTATATCCTCGAGGAGCTAACTATGTAGTAACATGACCATATTTCTTACAAATGCTATTTTCATTGTGGTCTCCTCTAGGGGCTGATATACGCATAGCAGTCTAATGCCAAACAATTTATTTCTGATAATGGTTTTCATTGGGTTCATATGATATGATGGTTATATATGTTTTATTAATCTCTCCTTATTGCAATTATGAGGATGATTCAGCCAAGTTATTATCCGTATTACACTATGACTGTTTGGACACTCTTGATATGTTCAGGTGACCCTTCTAGTTTATTTCTCTAGTTACTCCTCCGTGGCTGTCTTGTTTTGGGAATTATGTTGGCCAGCCAGCAAGTCTGATGGTCGGGTGGTGAAAGTGGTATTCTATTGGAATTAGCATGGCAGATTTAAATTGGGATGCTAAATGGCAACATTTTCATTTCTGGCTGCAGATACACGAAGGTAAATGGAGGTGCTTTAGTTATATGTAGGGCCACAGGAAATATGTGACAGGAAAAGACCGAATTATGAGGCAGTGGTGACCAGCTTATAAGGCAAGAATAGTCCACTTATGAATTTACAATGCTAATAGCTCTAACTGAAGCAAATGTGAGACCCATTGCATTGCAAATGGTTGTTCTTCAAGTCAGGTTGCAAAACAGCACGGTTGCTTTGTGGCATGGCTGAAAGTTAAGGTTATGACTTTGACTGGGACTCTCAATGATGTGAGCAGAGGAACCAAGGAGTGTTCAGCAAAAGCATCATAGCACTTTTTTTGGGTGAGAGGGCAAACAACAAAGGTAGGAGGGTGAGCAACGATGACAGGAAGGACGGGTGAAAGCACTGACCAACAAGAACAAGGAAGCAACGAAGACGGGAAAAAACAATCAAGGAAGCAAAAGCGACAGAAAGAATCAAACAAGGAAGCAAGCAATAATGACAGGAAGGAAAAAGTGAAAAACAAAAAGTACCTCAAGCCGAGTGCAAGCAGTGAAACAACACTATAACGGAATCAATCAGTACTTCGTCCATGCTCCATTGAAAGTAAAAACACTCAAGGATGAGATAAACCTGCAACCCGCTGAACAATGACAAGAAGCAAGGGAATGAGAGTGAGGTTGATTCCAACCAAATGGTAAGTGATGAGTTGGCTCTAATCTCTTTTAAAGTCGTTTTTTAAAGAGCAAATGATTCACTGCTATAGAGAATGCACTGTCTTAGTCTAGAACTCACAAGCATTGGCAAAACCAATAGTCTTGCGTATGCAAGAGCAATTGGCTTTGCCAATGCGTTTTAGCCATGTTGTACACCAAAGTGGCTTCTGTTCAGCATGGTGCAAAGTTAGTTGGATGGAGTAGAGTGACATGGAATGTCATGGAGTCGAATGGCGAAGAATAGAGTGTTGTAGAGTGGAGGGGCAAAGAGTGTCATGTTTTGGAGGGGCAAAGATTGTCATGTTTTGGAGGGGCAAAGAGTGTCATGTATTGGAGGGGCATAGTGTGGATTCGCATAGAGTGGTATACACTGGAGTGGCATAGACTGGACTGGTATAGAGTGCATTGATGTAGAATGTTTCAGAGTATAGTAGCACAGAGTGCAGTGGCATTTAATTCTGTAGCATACCATACTGTGTCTTAGAAAGCAGTGGGATACATTAGAATGGTGCATGGTAGAGTGCAGTTGTGCAGAATGGAATGGCATGGAGTGCAGTGGCGTAGAGTGGTGTAGAGTGGCATAGAGTGGAGTGATTCAGAGGGCAGTGGCACAGAGTAAAGTTGAGTGGCAGAGTGCAGAGTAGAGTCAGGTGGCATAGAGTGCAGTGGCATAGAGTGGTGCACAGTAGAGTAGCATAGAGTGGTTCAGAGTACAATCTAGTGCTGTAAGGTGCACTGACAGTGTAGTGGTGAAGAGTAGAGTAGCGTAGAGTGGAATAGTGCAGAGAAGAGTGATGTAGAATGTAGTGGCATAGAATATAGTGTTTCAGGGTAGAGTGCAGTGGTGTAGAGAGCAGTGGCAGAGTTCAGTGATACGGTGTTGAGTGCAGTGGCATAGAGTGGAGGGGTGCAGAGTAGAGGGACAGAGTGCAGTAGTGTAGAGCAGATTGTTTTAGAGTAGAGTGAAGTGGCATGGGGGAGTGGTGCAGGGTAAAAAGCAGTTGCATAGAGTAGCATAGACTGTAATGGCATAGAGTAAAGTGGTGTAGAGTGCAGTGGCATAGAATGCACTGGTGCAGAGCAGGTTAGAGTGGCATACAGTGGATTGGTATAGAGTGCAGGAGCATAGAGTTGAGAATTACAATGTAAAGTGTGTTGCTGTAGAGTGTACTGGAACAGAGTGCAGTAGTGTTGACTGCAGTGTTGCAGAGTGGCATAAAGTACAGTGTCGTAGTGTGGAGTTGTGCAGAGTAATTTAGTGTGGCTTAGACTAGAGTGGTACAGAGTTCAGTGGCAAAGAGTGCAATGGTGAAGAGTGGTGAGTGCACTGGCATAAAGTAGAGTTTTGAAGAGTAGAGAGGCATAGCGTGAAGTGGCACAGAGTGCAGTGGCATGGAGTGGTGCAGAGTGCAGTGATGTGGAGTGGTGCAAAGGAGAGTGATGTGGCGTGGCACACATTTGCACAGGCGTACAGTTTTATTAATAAACCTATACAGTGCACAAACAAATAATGTGTGGAAAAATGTGTGGAAATTACCTACTGTAATGATTTATTTTGATCAAATTAAAGTTTTTGTTCAGAACACACTTTAGAAGTAACAAAAAAGTGCATCATTTGTGTTCCTAATTCTGATATATTACAAAATACTTAAACAGTTCATTTAAATGTTATTGTAGGCTAGACAAAAACTCTTTCCTACCCCCAGTATCCAGCAAGATTTTCATATAAATACTTTCACTTTCAAGTCAGAGATAGAAAAGTAAACAAGCACCCTCGGAAGACAGGGTTTGCCATTTGATCTTGTTCTCTGAATGCGCAGCAAATGTGACAAGATAAGAACAAGATTTACAGGCCTGTTTACACAAAGGGAGCACTTTGATGGGTAGTGTAAATACGGTATTGGCAAGGGAAGATACAAACCACAAGCTGGACAGCCTAAAACAAATCATGTCAGCAAATGAAAAGCAAGAAAAGGTGAATTACAAAACACAAAGGGGGTTATTCCAACTTTGGAGGAGGTGGTAATCCGTCCCAAATGTGACGGATTTACCACCAGCCGTATTACGAGTTCCATAGGATATAATGGACTTGTAATACGGCTGGTGGTATATCCGTCACTTTACTGTCACTTTTGGGACGGATTACCACTTCCTCCAAAGTTGGAATAACCCCCAAAGTCAATGGCAAGCAACAGGCAAAATGTATTTCAAGGTCAGATTTCTATGTCCTTAGCAAACCAAACAGCAAAGCTACAACCTAAAAAGGAAGGGTAATGGGAAAAAAGCTAAACAAAAGACACCAATAAACCTCTACAAATGTACAGATTTGATGTAGAACACAGGCTGTATGTAAGGAAATGTGTATAGAATTTGTGTAGACATTCGTGGCCTAGAGCAAAACTTTCAGCTTTTTGCCTCACAGCCTATTGGACAGGAAGCTGCCACTTTCCTGACCACAGTTCCCTGATGGGTGCCAGTACTAGATAGCACCTTTGTCTTTTCTTTATTACCATATTACATAATTTTCCCCTTTTTGGTGGCCAGGGGCCCACTTTCCCACCAGCCCTTACCTTATCCTCCTGGGGGTAGGAAACCATGAGTGTACTTTCTACCTCCGCACACCCAATTCCTACTATGGTGCAGGATAGGCGTTCACTGTCGTAGCGAGTTCACTGGAAATGGCCAAACCACTCCTCCGCCTTTCTCTATCCACAACTTTAATTCCGTAATGTTACGGCTTCCAGTTAGCCATCTAAACCCTGCCCCACTTGGTGTTGGGAATCCGCTCCCAAATCCACGGTCGGTGTCTGTGAGCCGGGCCACGTCTGGGATGGGTTAGACCTAGATATCGGAAGTTTAGGTTATCTGGAGCACTGGCCTGGCAGTAGTTTGTTCTTTTTCCTTTCCCCAATACACAGCCCGTTATATCTTCATATCGTAATGGTTCATCTTTTCTGTTTCACAGACATGGGATGCATGGTATGTTGAACTGCAAACTTTTGTCAGTGCTTTCGTTGCCTTTCTAGGTAACCTCCGACTGTTTCACTTCCATGTATTCGCAGCTACTATGTTTTCACTTTTGCTTGTCCTCCCGGATGTACCGGTGTAAATGAAGATAGTTAACCACAATGTTTTTCTGAGATTTCATGGAAGAGATGATGTTTCCCGCTTCGGTGTTTCTTTTACTGACCTTGTGTATAAATATTATTGAAAAAACAAACATCCTGCTGGATTATCAAAAAATTGTTCATGACTTTACGTTCAGACTTCCGAAAGGTGTTATGAACACCTGATCAAAACTGCAGATAGAATCCTGTCCTAAACATGTATGGTCTAACTGGAGGAAATCCAAAAGCCTAAGTTAAAGCTCTGGAAAGCAAATTATCTGATTTAATGGTACATACGTCTTTCAAGCACGCAGTTTTCAACTTTGTTCAACTTCAGGCCAGAAAACTGATTATCTTTGAGATGAGAAGAGTTTGCTTACGATGTGCACCAAACAATATTACCTATGTGTTTGTAAGAAGCACAAGTCAGCAGATGTTTTGAAAACTTGTAAGTACTGTGAAATCCAGAGTATGGACCCAAGGTAAATAATGCTATGGAAGTTTTTAGTGTCACACAAATGCATACACATTTATCAAGAGACCGGCACTAATTGTGTTGATAAGATATCAGAGACCTTTTTGCAGTGTCATTTGCTCACAGCAGTTGAACAAAGTGCGCAAATCAAATTATTTATGAATATTATCATTAGGTTTTCAGCAAGTGAGAATTTATGCTTAAACATTTATTTAATTGTGTATAAAATCACACAAGCATGGTGTCATTTTGTATGAATCTATGCTTGGCAGGTAAGCTCATATTGACAGTTAAGTGTGCATTCCAGAGCAAATATGCCTTAAAAAGTAGGGAAACACACAGATCTTCAAGTTTGTGTATATTCACAAACTTTAGCAAAGTAAAATTCCCACCCTGGACACAGTTGAAGTTTTTCTGGTGCCAATTGCGAATGAGCACCCTCCCCTCCCCAATAGGTGTCAGTATAGTTGGAGGGGCCCTCCATTTGGAAAAATATTATTACCGTGGTGTAATAAATTTCAGTTCCACTGCACAATATTTCAGCAACTATGCAGAAGTAAATGTGCACACGCACTTACGTGCAGGATCATTTCCACATGAGTATTTTTGCAAAGGTGATACTGTAACGTTTTCATATGAGTAATTCTTGGATCTTTGGACAGTTAATAAAAAATAAAAAAATTCACTCCAAATATAGGAATAAGCGGAGTACATGTGTAGTATTTTGAGTCTCGGGCCCTAGATCTGTAAAGCCTGGGAAGATAAAGGGCCACACTTATAAATCAGTTGGTGGAAGAAGGCTAGTCTGACTGGGATCATGAGCAAGAACATACTTCTAACAAGAGAGATGAAGACTGGATTTCTTTTTTATGGTCCACTGAAACTAATGTGGAATGAGAATGCCGCCTTTTGAAGAAGTATTTTAGAAGTTGTAAAGTAAAACTAATCTTTTTAAGAGGCTGATGTCCATGGATGATTTACTATTACTTTTAAACGAGTGATGCTGCACAGATTGGTTACTTGAAAATTGGTGCGTTAAATATGAAGCTTAATAGCGGGGGAAAAAACAGATAGTTGTCCATAACACAAATTTAGTACTCGCCTCCAATGGTGGGAAAGTTAAGAATCTTTTGTATGCACAGTTCACTACACTCAGGCTCCCTGGTGCTAAACGGACAACCTGAACTCCTAGGAAATAGTTAGAGGGATGAAAGATGAATGAAGAGGGATGATAAAGAATAAAGACAAGATTTAAGCTATTCCTAAATTGGAGAAGGAGGGTTGCTATCACAAAATAAAGGTAAGTAAATAATGCAATAATGGAGCTGCAGCGTAGTGTTCTTCTGTGTTGTCAGAATTTGCAATAGTGCTAGGTTGGCAGATCTAAAGTGGTGTACCAGTTAAAGTGGGAAGCAATAAATTAAGGGTTTTTGGAGCATGCAGTTTAATGTAGAGGGAAAGAGTCTTCTGAATGGGTCGTCAAGGCGCAGTTGGCGAATTATGGTCCATTTCAAAATGCCTGCTGGAAGTCGTGCTGCTGCATTCTGCAGAAGTCACTAAAGAATCCTCGAACGTTTAAGGCAGGAGCAATAAACATAGGTTACCTGGGGAACCAAGCAAAAAAGCTAACTAACTGTAAAGCAACGTTTTTATGGGAACGAGAGGTGTACCTTTAACATCATATACTTATAGCATATCATGGAAGCCTAGGTTTATATGAAATTACTTAACATTTTGCATAGGATGTTGACGCAAATATGCTACTTAGAAATTAGTTAGTTTTATTTCGATAAAAGAAAATACCTTCAAAGCACAGACAAAATACAAATACATCCAAAGATACAAAAAGGATCATAAAACCTCTAGCTAATAGTGGCGAGCAATGAGTATAACAATTTTGCCACATGCAAAATCTAATGCAAGAATAAAATGCAATATAATATAGAACGTTTAAGAGTTAAAACAGTATTAAGATCATAACTACAAGGATACAGCACATCTCATGTTCTCAATTGGAAACTAATTCTCATAGGTCATCACTAAAGTATTGGATTTCAAAGTGCAATTGCTAACTCGTGACAGTTACAATACTATGTATCATGATTGACACTCCAAAGATTTCGGTCTAATGGGCCAAATTGACTCCAATAATTTTGCCAATGAACATGCCACATTCCCATGAACGTTTGATTTAAAAATCCTGAGGGCTACTATCCCACTCCTAAACCCCACATATCTGCTGAGTGGTATAGGCCAACGTGCCCTTTGCTTAGAATAAACAAAATAAAACGTGGGCTATATGTTCAGCAACTCCACATCCCATGGGGCATAAATCATTGTTGGTGATAGATTTGGTCCATTTACAAGTGAAAGTGCAAAATGGCAATGTTCCAAGCCTAAATCTAATGTAAAGTGCATGTGCTAGGGGAGATACAATCAGATTCCTAAAATGCTCAAATTCATAGTGGCATTTCAGTGATAAAAAACTATCTGTTAGGCTAAGCTGGGGGACCTCTGCTAATCTTTCCATCTGTACTCTCAATCAATATGCATCTTTCACGACCTGCATGGCATTATTTGGAAGATGAGAAGGATCTGTCCAATAGACTCCCAACCCAAGGTTAAAGAAGATTGTTTTAACGTAATTACACCAACTAACTTTCTTTAAAGCTTGCATGCTCATCAGGGTGCTACGCCCAGCTCTATATGTGCAAAAAATGTCCATGGACCAGATCCTGATCCAGTGCATCAATGGCCTTAAGGCAGCAATATGCGAGATAGGGTGAAGATTCAAATCCAACCTAATGGGCAGAGTCGGGGAACTTGCCAGTATTTTTAATGGCACTTTCATGAAGAGGTTTTCGGCTTTCTCCAAATCTGTCAAATTACAATGACCCCATAACTCCACGTCATATAATACTCCCCCCCTGCTTGAGCTTTATATACCTTCATGCGGAGTAATTGCAAAGCTGGGAGATTCGGCAGCATATCTCAAAATACACCCAGATTTTTGTTTTAAACTCCTAGCAGACTTCGACAAGTGGGCCTGCAATATATGGGAATCCTCCAATCTTATTCCCAGATAATCAAAGTCTGTTACTCTTTGTAGAACTTCTCCCTCCAAGCATATCTTCTTCCTCACTTTTGGTTTTGGGTGACCAAACACCATATACTTGGTTTTGGAAGTATTCATTTCCAGGCCATGATCTTTGCAAAATCCTGTGAACTTCTCAAGCAGGTTGGTGAGACCAGAGGCAGTTTGAGATAATAACAAAGTGTCACCTGCAAACAGCAGGCAACGGATCCTCATCCCCTCTATTTTAGGTGCATCACTGACAATTCATTAAATAGGGAATACAAGCATTAATAAACAGTAGAAAGAGTGTAGGGGCCAGCACACATCCCTGCCTCACCCCTCTACGTACTGGGATCTCCCTCGTGAATTAGCCTTTTGTGCCCCATTGGATTCTAGCATAGCTCTCATAATACAGCTCTTTGATAAGATTTAGCAGAGGGCCCGGTACTCCAACTATATTCATGACTTTCCAGAGTTTACTGTGTGGAACCAAATCAAAGGCGAACCTAAGGTCTACAAATGCGGCAAAAAGTTTCCTAGCCTCCAGGTCCACCATCTTCCATTTGATCATAAGGAAGCAAAAGGCCTGGTCAACCGTGCTAAACTTCTGCCTAAAGCCTGCCTGTAAATGGCTAAGTACTTGATTATCTTCCATCCATTCTTTAATCCTGCTCAGTACCTGGTAACAAAACCTTTTTTGTGAATTGTACAGGAGACTAATTGGTCTTTATTTTCCCGTTACGACCCTCTCTCCTTTTTTGTAAATAGGCACAATGATTGCTCCCTTCCTGGTCCGGGGGTGAATGCCACTTGCCAGGACGGCATTTGACACCTTGTTGACATAGGAACCCCAGTAGACAAGATCTGATTTAAACATGTCCGCAGGTATACTATCCAACCCAGGTGCTTTTCCTAATTTTTGGGCCCTGATGGCAATCTCAGTTTCCTTAAGAGAGAATATGGTAAGACTAGGTATAAAAGGCAGCACATCTGTGGGTTCATTCTCAATAGCAAAGGGGGAGGCAAGCTCACAGCTGTACAACTCAGAGAAATGGATAGTCCAATCTTCAGCGAAGATGTGACAGTCAGGTCTGGAATTTTCATTACGTCGATTTCTGGTGACCAGGGACCAAAAGCGATGAGAGTCTTTGTCCCTGGCTGCAAGCAATAAATCCTGCCAAGATGTCGCTTCCCATTGGTTTTTACTAGTCTTAATTGCAGATGAGTATTCACGCCTCACGTGGATTATCTCAACTCTATCTTTTAATTTTATTGCTCTTAAGAGATTGCTTTTGGCGTCTCTACATGGCTTGCCAAACCACCTGTGGTGTGGGCCTGCTCCCAGGCATTTGTTCACTCCAATAGTTCTAATAAATAGCTCTCTCAGAGCAGAAAAAGGACTATCATGCAGGTCCATTACCTCATTCGGGGTACATGAGGAGGAACCATTTGGTAATTGATAGATTAGAACTAAGTTACAGAGTTTTTTCCATAGTTTATGTGAATTTCTAAGTGAGTCCCATTTCAAGGCACGCTTATTAGAAGATAACTCTAAGAGAAGAGGGGCTTTGTGATGTAATTGCGCACCTTTTTTTATGAAAAGCTGCATTTTGTATATTACCAAGAGGGGAGCATAATCGCTATTATATTGGTCACCCACCTTAATATCTTTAATAATGTGCCATAATCTCACGTCAATGAGTTCAAGATCAAGGATACTACTATAAGACCCTCTGAAGTACGTGGGTTTTGCAGGGGTGTCAGATGGAAAACAACCATTCCCTGGACAAAGGCCATGAGTTAATATAAGGTCTATAACTTGAAGAGCCCTGGCATTAGATTTTGACTGTTTTCTCTGAGATGAATACGGAGGAATATTCCACATCACATCTTCTATCTGGGTGATCTCAGAAAAGGCAGAATTAGGTTCCAGGGACACATTAAAGTCACCAGCTATCATAATAAGATGTGACGAGCGATGATCCAGCACAAGAGCATTCAAAGTCTAAATGGTTTTAGTCATTTGGTTTGGTTGATTTGGTCTATTATAGACATTAACACAAAGCAACAGTAAGCCTTGCTTTGTTCGAATAGACAAAGCCAATAAATAAGGAGACTCCACATGGACTTCCTTAGCTTTGCCCACCTCAGAAATTCTTATCCAAGTAATAAAGCCCCCAGCTGCTCTACCTACCTTCCTTACAGAAGGAACTATACCCCTATCTATGAATATTTGAAGTAGCCCAAGTTTCCTGGAACAAGCAAATATTAAAATTGTCTATATACATCCCCCAGTCGACATCATCTAGTTTGTTTTGAATTCCCGCCACATTCCATGTTATAAATTCTGATGTTAAAGTCTCATGGTCCCTAGAGCCCTTCTGGAAGAATTCAAAATAAATCGTTCCAACGTGACTCTCTTTAGATTATGGTTTTTGCATAATGGCTTTGAACAGTGAAGCCAAACTCTTCTGAAAGGGAGGATCTAAATCCAAGGCACTGGCTACATTTATGTTGATCTTGGAAGGGGATGAGTTGCTGTCCTGGGAGACTATCAAGGGTGGCAGTCAATCTATATCCGAGACAGCGTCTATTAGATCTGTCACGCGTGGGTTTGACCTCTCTTCAGTGCAATCATGTTTCTTGTTTTGAGACTCTTCTGGTAAGCCACCTCTCATACAATCATATTTCTGGGTATGGGACTTTACTGGTGAGCCACCTCCCACCTTGAAGGTCCTGGTGTTTACAAGAGAAGGCATTGCATTCAGTATAGGACTACTCTAAGGTTGAGTACTTTTGAGACAAATATTTGACCCATTTTTACATGGGGTGGCGAGCTTCCATAGATAGCAATCCCTTTACCAAGTAGAGCTGACTAAAGTTAACTTAACAGGGAGTCCTTTGCTGCTCCCAGGTAGGTGATGTCGCGGTGTGGGGCAATGTGACGCACTATAAACCACTCATGTTTCAGGCTCTGCCCCCTCCTTGGTTCACAGTACTCCTAGGACAGGGAGTCCCTTTCTGCTGCCGGGTAGGTGATGTCACTGTGTGGGGCAATGCGACACGCTATAGAGCGCTCGCCTTTCAGGCTCCGCCCCCTCTAGAAATTAATAATGAATGTTTATGTGTTTTTGATTAATGAAAAGTTTGTAGAGAAATTCATTGTCCTTGAGCCACTGGATGTTAAAGTTGCTCAGCTAGAATTTTCTGCAATGTACCGATGGACAGGAGATGATGAAGACAATTTATTACAATTATGTGTAGAGTAGGCTCAATGTACTTTCCCAGGACTTGAACAATGAGAGCACTGACTGAAGAGGAACATGCAACATTTTCGATACCTGAAGAGCCAGATGATGAGAACATCGTAGAGTGAACCAATCCATGTGCTGTGAAAGGACTGATATTAACATGTATAGATTTGGAAAATTAATATTTTAGGATAGAGTCATATCTGCTGACTGACTGACCAATTGGAAATTAGGGGGATGGACTAGAAGACACCAATAAAAGGTCTTGACTCGGGGCTAAAATTTCAGTTGCGGGAGAATAGGAGTGAGATGCTGATGACGTCAGGAGACGCGGTTCGAGATTAATGTCATTGGGCTCATATCCTGAGAGCATGATACAATGCTGACCTATTGATGACCTAAAGATGAAGACTGACTTTGTTGCTGATCCATTCCGTGGATAGGTAGCTATGACAATGTGACTGATTAACTTGTGCCTTTTCTTATAGGTACCAACTGCACTGTTTTATAGGTTTTCTCGTAGCAAGATGTTTTTCCAAATTCATGTTTTTCCTAAATTGTTTTTCATGAAGCCCAACATGCTGATGCTAATCTGGGTTAGGTAGACTTCTAGGGGTGACGTTGACAGTGACAAATGACTGACAAACTGCTTGCTGAACTCTGCTATTAATGTCATTGTATTCATCTTTATTGGCTTACGTTGAAGTATTCTAGCATGTGTTTTTTCAGTTTCTGATTAGTTTATGGTATTGATGGTGATTATTGAGCTAATTCTCTGTGGATTAAATGAAGATTGATCTAACTTGATGACTTAGTATTGTAACTAATAGGGAAATAAAAATTGTCAAAACGCTTTATGGAGTTGTGGTTATTCATGAATTGATGGTTATAGTCATTTTGATTTTAACTTTATTAATTGGTTATGCTGATTATTGATGCTATTGGTCACTACATAATTAGGATATTCCATGCGAGCCAAAAGGTTCATCGGCTTATATGCGTCCCCTTGTAAGTTTACTTACTAAGGACCAGACGCGCAAGCAAGATATACCTATGAGATGTAAAATTGCCACCATACTGTAGAACCTACTTTTAAATGAACAAGATAAGTGGGTTTTTAAAGGGATTTTTTTTTCTTTGTCTACATTATTTTTCTCCTTTAGTCATGCATGATTTTCCTTCAATAGTGAATAAATATCAATACTACAATTCTGTACACAACAAGGCACGTGTTGAAACATTAACGTGCAATATTCAAATAAAATGGTGGGAAAACAGTGAGGAGCTTTCAGACAATTTGTCATCTTTTTCATATCTAAGAGTAGAATAAGTGATTAACCAGTTCTCTTTGCAAAGAACATCCACAATTTGAATCACTCAAGTCAACCTATTTTATTACTGCAATGAGAGTTTTGGACACTTACAGAGGGAAAACTTTAATTGGATACCTATTAAGTGAATATTTGTATGTGTTCTGTTGATGTTTATTTACTATGATTTCTGAACAAAAAACGGATTTTAGATTTGACTTTGTAAGCAATATGTGAAAAAAGCATGTTTTATAAGGGAAGAAAATTGGCTAAATATGGCACTACGTAAATGATCATTAATGAGCTATAGTCAGCATGGCTCAGTAACATTTGGTAACTCAATGGCCGCAAGAGACTATCTGATAAGGTGGGATGTTGCTCCTTCATGAATGCCCCCGTAGACAGGTTGATAGATATCTCACCCCGTCTTATGTTGATTGCAATTATTTTTATAGAGCATACTTCTCTCCACATAATGAATTAAATGAAATGTAGATTTATATAGTGCAGCCTATCACCCATGAGGATCTCAAGGCGCTGTCCGTGGGCACGGAGAGATTAGGTGATTTGCTCAGAATCATAGTACAGTGTGCCGAACTCGAGGCACAAACCCATATCTCCAGCACCAGAGGCCGTCACTGTGCCCGCTGCTCTACATCCTCTCCTAAATAAGATAACACTTTATGAGGAAGGAAAATGTTGAACTGTCTCTAAATCTTCAAGAATATCCCACAGTTCAGTAGCAGACACCCAGCTGAAGTACATAATATTTTGTGTCTATGAAATCTCATAAAATCTTCCACATTTGACATATTCATGAGATTTCACTGGAGTCCCAGGTGAAGAAGTTGCATGCACTTCTTTTCCACAGGTGTCAGTGAAATCAGAATTCTGAACAATGACTGCTAATTACAACCTTTATATTTCACAAGTTAAAACACTTTGCATTTCCTGTGATAAAAAGGAGTTGTAGTGGACTTAAGACATTTTTAGGTCTGGCCTAAAAACAGCTTTATCTGTCTTGCCAGCCCAATGTCTTCCCAAAAAATAAAATCACACAGAAAACACATACATATATATATAGGGGCTTCTAATCAAAACTCTTTAACCACTGGTCTATTGACATGTTACTCAAATTATACTTGCTCCCACTCCAGCAAAAGGTACAACTCAATAGACCAGCCCAGTACAGCCACTGGATGTTTTCACTTTGAGTTACTGCACTTTGCACTTTCATACACCTAAAACATAATTCCCCAAATGCAAAAAAAATGGTAGGCACTTTCACTTCCCAATGGTGGAGAGTCCCTTTGTAAAGTAGGGTTACATCAACTATTTTCATAACTCTCAAGACATTTATCCTACTGAAATGTAGCACAAGTCATTAGAGTAGCTGGAGTGTATATGCAGCATTTTACATTGAAACCACACCCCCTCCAGCACCATGGTTGAAATTTCAACCACTTGTATCTGACTTGAGAAAGACATCTAGTAACAACTTTTGGAACAGCATCTCCCCTATTGGAGTGCTGAACAAGCACCATTAGTCTTCTCAAATCAAAGAATTTTGAAGATCCACTGCATCCTTCCTGATACCCATCTCCCTCCTTCCCCTAGAATGAGGTGCACAAATATCTAAAGGGAGCTTCAGAGAGCTTTATTTATACTCCTGTCCTTGGAGGGAGCTTTACAAGTCTGTAGTAAAGTCAATCTGTCATAGAGGGAGCTTCACAAGTCTGCAGAAAGAAAATTTTACAAGGCTGCATTAACACCACTCATCCTTAGACTATGCTTTATGTGCTTGGCCCTAGAAGGGGAGTACAAAATAATTGCAAACTCCCACGTGGAGAGTGTGAGACCTTCCTATCACCAAAACATAAACAAGCAAAATAAACTATTTAATTGTGTTGTATTTACCAGTGACTACAAGTTCCCATAAATCGTAGGGTGTGATCACAAACTTTAAAAAAAGAAAAATCAACAAATGTATTGAAATCTGTACTTTGGATTGATTATCATGAACCACCTTTGGAAGAGGAATCTCCAAAAGGTGCATTAATGTCACATAACCCCAGAAGGAGTGTCAAAAAGGCTGCAGTAACATCACTTACCTTCACAGCAAACTTCACAAAGTTGCACCTAGAGAGAAAGTCTCATGTGGAGCATGTAGGACTTTCTTGTCAGCAAAAAGTAAGCAATCAAAATAAGTTATTTAATTGGGCTGTACTTACCAGGAAATAAGTTAATTTGAATTTGAAAAAAACATCAAGAATAGTATTGAAATCTGCAATTTGGACTAAATATTATGAACTAGCTTTGGCAAATATTTAAAAACAAGTACTACTGTTATCCTCTTCAGTGTGTGCATTGACAACTGGCAGACGCACGTACACCCTCTCTGGTGCGGGTCATGACCAGTGGCCGACGCCAAAGAGGGGCTTTAAAAATCCTCCAGGTCGTCGCACCAAAGGATTTTGTTTTTAATTTAAAGTCCCCTTGGGAGACACGGAAGAGCTTCTGTGTTTCACCCCGTGACATCAGCATGCTGTGATGCGCGCTGACATCACAATTTGTTTTCCCCACTGGATCAAGAAGCAGAGGTGAGGCCATTTTCTGCTCCGGTGGTGAAAACGGGCCCGAAGAGCCCCACCACCTTTCGGGAAGGCCTAGTTTGAAAGGGGAAATTCTCCCCTTTCAAACGAGGCCTTCCTGAAATGGTTTCCTGGGCATGGATTGCAACTCTGCTGCAATCGACAGCCAGGAAACCCCACTAGACACCAGGGATTACACTTAATGGGGTTGGCCAACTCTGAAAATGGGCCGCCCACCCTCGGGCATATTTATAAAAAAAAGTAAAATCAACGTTAGTTTACCCTGGGGGTTGCGATTGCGCCCTCCGGGGTTATAAATAAATTAGAAAAAATTAAAATGAAACTGACAGGGGCTCGCCCGTTGGTAAGGCAATTTTTGTTTTTTTAATAGATATATGGAGTACCTGGGGGCCACTCTCTTCCCCCTCCCCGTGAAACCATACAGCTATTAATTTTTTTTTATATATATCTGTAGATAGATCTATATATATATATATATATATATATATATATATATATATATATATATATATAGAGAGAGAGAGAGAGAGAGAGAGATCACTTTTGTCAATGCATGTGTGATTTCCCTGGAGACTGGGAGTGGCCCCAGGGAAACCACAACCACCTATAAAAGTGATTTCTTGACATATATATATAGCTTTTATATTATATATCCACAAACACACAAACACACCACCAGTTGTCTTGCAGGGCACGTCTTCAAAGCACTGTACAAACTCCAACTGATGTGTTTCAAATGTAGCTTTTAGGCAGCAATAAAAAAAAGTCAAGCTAACTCTTTGATTATGTTTCTGCTAGAGAAGGATTGAACTGTTGTCTAGTGGCAGTTGTGATGCCATAAAGTAGCTGTAGGAGGCTGGTCTGGCTTATAGTGGGTACCTGATTGTGCCAGGTATCCCTTATTAGTAGATTAGTAGTGTTCTAGCAGCTTAGGCTAATAGAGGTAGCTATAGCAGAGCAGCTTAGGCTGAAGTAGGAGACATACAAAGCTCCTACTATACCACTTATATCATATAGCACCATTTCATAAGAATCACAATACTCAGAGTTACTCAAAATAAAGGTACTTTATTTTAGTGACAATGTGCCAAAAAATATCTCAGAGGATATACTACCTTAGGAGGTAAGAAAATACACAAAATATACAAACAAACCAAAATCAGGTAAGTAAACAGTTGGAAAAGTAGTCCAAACACTGTAGAATACAATAGGATGCAATAGGCCTAGGGGCAACACAAACCATATACTAAGAAAGTGGAATGCGACCCATGAATGGACCCCAGGCCTAGTGTAGTGTGTAGAGGGTCACTGGGAGCATAAGAAAACACTAATGGGTGTCCAAGATACCCCACCCCAAGACCCTGAAAAGTAGGAGTAAAGTTACCCTACTTCCCCAGAAACACACTAAAGTAGTGATAGGAGATTCTGCAAAGACCACAACTGACTGCAAAGCACTGAAGACGGATTCCTGCACCTGAGGACCTGTAAAGGAAAGTGTCCGGGGGGGGGAAGGAGTCCACTAAACCCCAGATGAAGGTGCAAAATGGCTGCCTCCGGGTGGAAAAAGCTGAAGATTCTGCAACAACGGAAGATGCCAGGAACTTCTTCTTTGCAAAGAAGATGTCCCACGGTGTGTTGGAGGATGCAGAGTTGTTGCCCCACCAATAGACCTCAAACAAGCCTTGCTAGCTGCAAAGGTCGTGGTTGAAGAAAATGGGTGCTGCCCAGGAAGGACCAGGAGGTCACCCCTTGGAGGAGGAGACAAAGGGGGTGCTCAGCAACAGAGAGAGCCCAAGCAGAAGCAGGCAGCACCCGCAGAAGAACTTTAACACAGGTTCAAGAAAACTGAGCACAGCGGTCATCTCAACAATGCAAAGGGGGATCCCACAAAGCCGGTGGTCAACTCAGCGAGTTGAGCAATGCAGGACGGAGTGCTGGGGACCTGGGCTGTGTTGTGCATGAAGGATTCCTTGCAAAAGTGCACAGAAGCCCTAGCAGCTGCAGTTCACGAAGTTCATGGGTTTACTGTCTGGAGTGGGGAGGCAAGGACTTACCTCCACCAAATTTGGACAGATGGACCACTGGACTATCGGGGTCACTTGGGTCCAGCTCCTGTGTTCCAGGGACCATGCTCGTCACGATGAGAGGGGACCAAGAGGACCGGTGAAGCAGAAGTTTGGTGCCTACGTTAGCAGGGGGAAGATTCCGTCGACCCACGGGAGATTTCTTTGTGGCTTCCAGTGCAGGGTGAAGGCAGACTGCCCCCAGAGCATGCACCACCAGGAAACAGTCCAGAAAGCCGGCAGGATTAGGCGCTACAATGTCGCTGGTAGTCTTCTTGCTACTTCGTTGCAGTTTTGCAGGTGTCCTGGAGCAGTCAGCGGTTGATCCCTGGCAGAAGTCGAAGAGGGAGATGAAGAGGAACTCTGGTGAATTCTTGCATTCGTTATCTGACGAGAAGCCCACAGGAGAGACCCTAAATAACCCTTAGAGGAGGATTGGCAACCTAGTCAGGTAAGCACCTATCAGGAGGGGTCTCTGACGTCACCTGCTGGCACTGGCCACTCAGAGGCCTCCATTGTGCCCTCACAACTCTGCATTCAAGATGGCAGAGGTCTGGGACACATTGGAGGAGCTCTGGCACCACCCCTGGGGTGGTGATGGACAGGGGAGTGGTCACTCCTCTTTCCTTTGTCCAGTTTAACACCAGAGCAGGGACTAGGGGATCCCTGAACCAGTGTAGACTGGTTTAGGCAAGGAAGGTACCATCCGTGCACTTCAAAGCATTTCCAGAGGCCAGGAGAAGCTACTCCTCTCAGGCCCTTAACACATATTTCCAAAGGAAGAGGGTGTAACACCCTCTTAGAGGAAATCCTTTGTTCTGCCCTCCTGGTGCTGGGCTGCCTAGACCCCAGAAGGGCAGAAACCTGTCTGTGGGTTGGCAGCAGCAGTAGCTGCAGTGAAACCCCCAGAGAGCTGGTTTGGCAGTACCCGGGGTCCATGCTGGAGCCCCGGGGAAGCATGGGATTGGCACCCCAATACCAAATTTGGCATGGGGGGACAATTCCATGATCTTAGACATGTTACATGGCCATATTCAGAGTTACCATTGTGAAGTTACATATAGGTATTGACCTATATGTAGTGCACGCGTGTAATGGTGTCCCCACACTCACAAATTCTGGGGAAATTGCCCTGAACTATGTGGGGGCACCTTAGCTAGTGCCAGGGTCCCTTCACCCTTAGTAACTTTGCACCTAACCTTCCCTAGGTGAGGGTTAGACATATAGGTGACTTATAAGTTACTTTAGTGCAGTGTAAAATGGCTATGAAATAACGTGGATGTTATTTCACTCAGGCTGCAGTGGCAATCCTGTGTAAGAATTGTCTGAGCTCCCTGTGGGTGGCAAAAGAAATGCTGCAGCCCATAGGGATCTCCTGGAACCCCAATACCCTGGGTACCTAGGTACCATTTACAAGGGAATTATAAGGGTGTTCCAGTGTGCCAATTAGAATTGGTCACTAGCCTGCAGTGACAATTTTAAAGGCAGAGAGAGCATAAGTTCTGAGGTTCTGATTAGCAGAGCCTCAGTGACACAGTTAGGCACTACACAGGGAACACACATTCAGGCCACAAACTATGAGCACTGGGGTCCTGGCTAGCATGGTCCCAGTGAGACACATACAACACACTGACGAATAGGGTTTTCACTATGAGCACTGGGGTCCTGGCTAGCAGGATCCCAGTGAGACAGTAAAAACACCCTGCCATATACTCAGAAACAGGCCAAAAGTGGGGATAACAATGCTAGAAAGAGGCTACTTTTCTAAAGTAGCACAGAAGGTTTATATGCCTGCTGCAAAGATTAAATCTGTGTTTTATGTGAATAGCTGAGTCGATTAGTAAAGCCAGGCATTACCTGCGCTATAATACAAATGAAATAAATGTGCGAGGGGGCTATGGAGAGATGACGGGCCCTTTTGCTGGGTGGTAGTGAGGGAATCCGAGGAGGAGTTCATGGGAGTGCAAGCTAAAGACTGTGATGATGGGTATGTGACAAGGTGAAGAAATAGTGTACTTTTTGTCTTCTTGAGTGTCTTGAAAGAACGTGCTGACTGAGGGAAGAAAGTAAGGTGACTGAACTATACTGTTACACGCATCACACACACACACATCCATCAGCAATTTTGTGACCATCTACGTGGGATAGCGTTTTAGAGGGACAGTTTAGCAAGTAGCAGAGATGGCGTCTCGTTGGATGACTGCTGCGGAAGCCCTTACTCGAGTTATGAAGGACAGCTCTGACATAGGATCAGAGACTGAGACAGCATCTGAGGGATAGGACAATGGAGCAGACTCTGGGAATGATTTTTCAGTTGGAGGAGTCCCATCCAACAATTCCTCTTCCAGTGATTGTGAGGGAGGTTATGAGGGCAATCGTGCTGTCCCTTCTCTAGCACAGTCTGAGCAGTAGAACAATAGCGGGTTAGCCCAAACCAGAGAGCAGGCGCAATGCGCGGCAAGCACAGAGAGAGTGCTCTCTTGGGAGTGCCCCATTTTAGTTCAGCCCCAAATTCCACCACCCAAATCGTATTGTGGAGACATCAAAATTATCTATCTCAAAACAACTTTTTTTTTTTTTTAAGGCAAGCACCTGCGTTTCTGGTCCTAGGATCGGAAACCATATAGAGAAACCTACCAAACGCAGACATTTCTGGAAACTAGACCCTCAGAGAAGCCCACCAAGGTGTGGCTTGTGTGGATTCCCCAAAGTATTCTCACCCAGAATACCCTGTAAAGGAGAAATGTTGCATTTCTGTCACAGAAACTACGGGAGTATGCTGAGATCCACAAAATTCCTACCACCCAGTGTTTCCCCGCCTGTCCTAATGAAAACGCTACCCCACTTGACTGCCTATACCTAGTGCCTGTGTCAGGAATGGATCACCCCAGGGCCAACAGTTGCCCTCATGTAGGGAGTAACATTGATCGTTGTATGATCCATTCCTGTCACGGGCACTAGGCCTACCCACACAAGTGAGGTACCATTTTTATCAGAAGACTTGGGGGAATGCTGGGTGGAAGGAAGTTTATGGCTCTCCCTCAGATTCCAGATCTTTCCATCGCCGAAATGTGCAGTAAATGTGTTTTTGTTTAGCCAAATGTTGAGGTTTGCAAAGGATTCTGGGTGACAGAAGCTGGTAAGGACCCCACATGTTACCCCATTCTGGATTCCCCAAGGAGTCTACTTTACATAAATGTATAGGTTTGGTAGGTTTCCCAAGGTGCCAGCTGAGCTAGAGGCCAAAATACACAGCTATGCACTTTGCAAAACAAGCGTCCCTTTTCATTAGATAGGTGCATGCTGTGTTTTTGGGCATTTCCTGTCGCAGGCACTAGGCCTACCCACTCAAGTGAGGTACAATTTTTATCGGGAGACTTGGGGGAACACAGACTAGAAGAACAAGTGTTATTGCCAATTTTCTTTCTCTACATTTTTGCCTTCCAAATGTAAGGCAGTGTGTAAGAAAGAAGTCATTTTGAGAAATGTCCTGTAATTCACATACTAGTATGGGGACCCTCGAATTCAGAGATGTGCAAATAACCACTGTTTCTAAACTCCTGATCTTGGGCACATTTTGGAAATACATAGGTTTCCTTAAAACCTATTCTTCACTCTTTATATTTCACCAAATCAGTTGCTGTATACCGAATATACAATGAAAACTCATTGCAAGGTGCAGCTCATTTATTGGCTCTGAATAGGTTGAGTTCTTGATGAACCTACTAGACCTATATATACCCACAGCCAGGAGGGTCCAGCAAACATAACGGTATATAGCCTTAAAAAATCTATCACAGTTGGAAAAAGTTACAGAAAAAAAACAGTCACAAAGGGCTGTTTTTTCAACTCAATTTCAATATTTTTTTTTCAACTGTTACTTTCTGTAGGAAAATGTTGAAGGATCTATTTTGTCTACTTTTCCAAAATGTTTAGCTGTCCGGGATCCACCATTGGTTTCACACCCATTTCTGTAACTAACTGGAAGGAGGCTGAAAGCATAAAAAATAATAAAAATGGGGTATGTCCCAGTAAAATGCCAAAATTGTGTTGAAAAATGTGGTTTTCTGATTCAAGTCTGCCTGGTCCTGAAAGCTGGGAAGATGGTGATTTTAGCACTGAAAATCCTTTGTTGATGCCATCTGCCGGGTAAAAAAACAGATGCTTTCTTCTGCAACACTTTTTCCCCACTTAAAAAAAAAAAAAACATTTGGATAATTTCTTGGTCTCCTCCAGGGGAACCCACAAACTCTGTGTACCTTTACAATCCCCAGAATGTTGGAAGGAAATGATGCAAATTTGTCATGGATAGCTTATGTGCACAAAAAGTAATGAGGGTATAAGCACGAACAACCCAAACAGCCAAAAAAGGGCTCAGCACTGGAGGAGTGGAAAGGCCCAGCAGATAAGGGGTTAAAACAGCTAAAGTATGTATGAAAATGTATAAACTAAGATGACACCTCCTCAGCTTGGTGCAGGTCATTTGAAGCAGTTGCTTCTGACTCAAGGTGGACCTCTAATAATAAATGGAACTGCAGCTTTATGAAAATATTTCAATGCTTCTGCATTTTACTAGGAGGGGACACCTCGGAAAAAAACTTGAGGAACTGCAGTGTGATGAAAGCATTTCAATGCATTTGCATTCCCTTTTTGAGAGACGCCCAGTGACAACTAGTGAAACTTCAGAGTTGATGTAAGAATTTCAGTGCCTTTGCATTTGACTTATGAGGGACACCTAGTAACGACTTATGGCAAGGCAAATTCACAAAACAGTTTCAATAATGCCTTTGCATTTGATTTGTGAGGGCCATCTGGTAACCGCTAGAGGAGCTGCAGCTTCATTCGAGAATTTCAATGCTCCTACATGACTCTCTAAGGACACTTCGTAATGACTAGTGGAACTGCAGCTTCATGTAAGAAGTTAAATGATTTTGTACTTATCTTCTGAGGTACAGCTAGGAACAACTTGGGGAACTGCACTTTCATTACAGAGTACCAAAGCTTTAATAGAGTAGCAAAAGTTGGTATGTACACTTGTATGTTGAAGCCACACACCCTGAACTTTGTGAAGGACATTTTAAGGAGTTTAATCTTCTTCATGTGGGATGTTAAGGCCCAGACTATGCAATGCAAGGGATTCAGTGAGATTTACCAAGCCATGCAAAGCCACCTTACGTGGGTCTGCATTGCTTAGTAAATCTGGAGTAACATACAACATCAGAAGTCCCTACCTTGTGTTACTCTGCCCTGGGAAGGCATTCCATGGATGAGACATGAGTGTTTCTTCCTGCACAAAAACAATCCTGGCTGTAAGCAGACACCCTTGCACCACGGTGCAAGGGTGCCTGAATTGGTGCTAGGTTGTGTGTCAGTGCTGAGGAAGAGCAGGAATGAGTCCTATCTTAGGGAGAGGGCATGAATGTGCCATATCTACTGTTATGCAACACAGCAAGTTGTCTTGCTGTATTGCTTGCCTTGTTAGTAAATCTTCCCCTTATTAACAATATCAGTTATTTCAGTGTTGTGACAGACTTGCATCTGACTCGAGAGGTACATCTAGTAAAATTCTGAATGGGTGCAGTCTTATTAAAGATTTCTTAGTTGTTTCTGACTGTGAAAGGATACCTAGTAATTACTTTAGGTAAGGTTATGTGAAAAGTCAGATTGATTGGCTTTGCCAATGCTTGTTTTAGGATGTGCCCAACTTTTTTTGTTTGTTCTACTGATACAAGTGTGATTTCTCAGTGAAAACCTGACACACTATGCACAAGCTCTGTTAAGGATTGTATTTCAGGATAATGAACACCCAGTTTGCATTTCACAATCCACATTGTTGTGATATTATTTCACAGACATGCAAGGATACACAGAACAGAAGGCTTGACATCTGACTGATGCCAGCTTTGCTTGTTTACTTAACGTGATTTTCTAATTTTACAAATAGTGCCTGAAGCCATGAACGTGGTGGTGGAAAAACTGACAAGAACAATGACAGTATGACAATTCGTTAGACGGCATATTTACCCGTGGAAAACATCCCATCAGCTATGAGTAACGATGTATGCTATTTCTGTCCCTACAGCAGACCATGCAGTTTAGTAAAAACTACCCAATTGGCAGCTGCAAAATATCTCAGATATTCATTTTCGAAAACAGAAAGAATAATGCTTTACTAAAAATAGAAGTACACCGTCCATGGTTTATCCTGGCAAGAGGGGTGGTTAAATCTAAAGTTATAACATCATTATATATTTGGCAATCTTAGAATGAGCCAGTAATTCCCGATAGGGGTTGAATGCCTGGTTACTGGCAGCACTACGAATTATGAGGTCCTATATGTTACTATCAAACCAGCCAAAATCTCTGGAGGACAACGTGGGGAAGAATGGAACTTTTGTCCATTACTTATGTTAATGGCATTACTCCTAGTCCTACTCCCTCGCCTTCCTTTAAACCAATGAGGGTCCCTGCCTCGCAATAGACCCTCCCTTCCCCTTAACGCCCCCCTCAACCCCCACCACCTCCTATACAAAAACAAGCCCAAGTAGCAACTCATGCGGTCCATACCGGGAAGGAACGGAAAGGAAGGCGAGGGAGTAGGACTAGGAGTAATGCCATTAACGTAAGTAATGGACGCATTACCTCCCGTCCCTCCCTCGCCTTCCTTTAAACCAATGAGACATAGCAAGAGAAAACAGGAGACAGACACTGAGTTGCAACAAGTTTAATTACAACCAACAAAGACCACCGAGTCCCCACCCCCCTATTACATTGTAGAGGACAAGACATGGTGACCCAACACCGACTCCAAATTGCCCAAGTCTGCCAGTCTGTAATGACGAACAAAGGTCGAAGGTGAGGCCCATTTCACGGCCCTGCAAATTTCCACCACGGAAGCGCCCTGAAGCTCCGCCACCATAGCGGCCATACCCCTGGTAGAACGGCCCTGAATCCCTTGGGGTGGAACCACCCCTTCAAAGAATAAGCCATCAGTATCAGCGAGTGAATCCACCCACTCAAGGAAGCCATGGAAGGCTTTGCCCCTTTCCGAGCCGGACCGAAATTCACAAATAGAGAATCACCCTTACGGAAAGGAGCAACTACCCGTAGATATTTCAACAAGGCCCGACGTATATCTAAAGAATGCAACCGAACCTCCTCATCCGAGGAAGGATCCGGACAAAACGAAGGAAGGATGACCTCCTGGCGAGCATGGAAAGACAAATACACCCTGGGAACAAATGAAGGAACCTGAACAAGCACCACTCGATCCGGAAAAACCTTACAAAAAGGAAACGAGCAGGCCAAGGCCCCCATTTCCCCTAAACGGCGGGCTGAAGTAATGGCCATCAGAAAAAAAGTTTTCAAAGAAAGATGACACAAGTCACAGGCCCCCAGAGGTTCAAAGGGAGCAACAGTCAAAGCATCCAATACCAATGAAAGATCCCAGGAAGGAATGGAACACACCGGGCGAGGAAACAAGTTAAGAAGACCCTGAAAAAAATCGAGGCATCTAACGACCCTCATCAGACAGATTATGCCATGGACCCCTAAAAGCCTGAATCACTGCCCACTGCACCCTTAAAGAAGCCACCGACAAACCCAACGGGGCACCATCCTGTAAAAACTGCATCACATCAAAAAGAGAAGCAGACTTAGGATCCAACCTATGTAGGAAACACCAAGAAGAAAAAAAACTTTCCACTGCCGACCATAAGAGAGCAAAGTGGAACGCCGTCTGGAAGCCAGTAAAGTAGAACTCAATGCTACCGGAACTCCCAAACCCATCAAACCCCGCCGTTCAACTTCCAGGCCGTCAAGTGCAACCACCTCAATGACCCCATTGAGAGGCAAGGAAACTCCAGGGCGACGAACAGAGAGGAAGAGTCCACACGTGATCCGACGCCATCAACTGAAGCAACGGAAACCAATTTGCCCTCGGCCAATGGGGCGCAATCAAGAGAACCCTGGCTTTCAAAAGACATACCCTCAATAGAAAGGCACGGAGCAACTGAAAGGGCGGGAAAGCGTACAAAAGACCCTGAGGCCAAGGACACAACATCCCGTCCACCGCCCAAGCCTGAGGACAACGAAACCAGGAGCAAAAGCGACTGATTTTCGCATTCTCTGGAGACGCAAACATGTCTACCACGAAAGACCCCATAGGAGAACCAGATGAAGAAACAGAGACCCCCGGAGGGAGAAAAGCTGAGAGGAAGGAATCACCCTGCTCAGAAGATCCGCCCGAACACTGACCACCACGCAAATGTAGGTGGCACGCAGGAAAAGAACCCATTCCTGAGCCCAAACAAAAATCTTCCTGGCAAGGCAGAACAGAGCCCACGACCTGGTCCCCCCTGCCGGTTCACGTAAGCTTTGGTCACCAAGTTGTCTGTCCGAATAAAAACCGCTACACCTTTCAGGGATTCCTGAAAATGAATCAGAGCTAGAAGCACTGCCTTCAACTCCTGCCAATTCGAGGAACGTCTGGCTTCCAGAGGCGACCAAAACCCCTGGATCTGAGCCGACCCCATCCAAGCCCCCCAACCTGAGAGGCTGGCATCGGTCGACACCACCCCCCGGGAGAAGAGGAGATAGAGACACCCCTAAACGAAGATGAGCTGGCACCAGCCACCAACCCAACTCCCTGCGAACCAACCCCTACACCGGAATCCGTGCCAGAAGAGCACTTGACCCTGGAGACCAATGAACCAGTTCATCAGGCAAAGAAGATGGAACCGTGCCAAGGGAACTAGAAAAATCACAGATGCCAAATGACCCTGCAGACGCAACCACTGAAGGGCCCTGGGAGCAGGCTGCGACAAGATCGCCCTCACCAGAGACTGGAGGACCAATAAACGCTTCTCCGACACAGTCACCAAGCCTTGAAGAGTAAGAAACTGAGCCCCGAGAAAAACTAGATCCTGGGAAGGAACCAAATATAACTTCCCCCAGTTGACCAAAAACCAGTGGTTTTGCAGGACCACCAGAACCCAGCCCACATGCCTCCGCAACATGTCTTGAGAGGACGCTTGGATTAGAATATCGTCCAGATAAGGATGAATAAATACCACTTCTGAATGTAGAAGAGTCACCAGAGGGGCCAGCACCTTGGTGAAAATGCAGGAAGGTGACTTGAGGGCGAATGGTAGAACACCTCTCTCCACCCACAGGAACCTGGGAGAAGGCCCCTTTGAGAAGCAAGTCCCGGACCCCATCCAACAACGCCTGTCTCTGGGCCCCGTCTGCAGGCAGAGGAGTGGGACGCACCCCGGAATCTGGAGGCACCACTTCGAAATCTATGGTGTAGCCATTGTCCACAATGTCCAGCGCCCAACGATCGCTGACACTCTCCTGCCACACTGAAAGAAAGTGCCTCAGCCGTCCCCCAACTGGCCCTATGGCCAGGCCCACAATGATTGTCAAGACCGTTTCTTGAACCCACCCCGGCTCGAAGGAGCAGACTTCTTAGGAGACAAACAGGGCTGAAAACAACGTTTCCTGAAAGAAAAAGATTTGGAATCCATTTTGAGAGATGAGCGCGAATGCTTCCGCCAACCCGTGCCAGAAGAAGAACCACCTTTGTAAGGCAAGGTGTGTTTCCTCTCCTTAAAGGCCTTGGAAAGCATGGAAGGCAACTGATCACCAAATAAATTACGCCCCTCAAAAGGTAGTCTCAGGAGAGCAGATTTCTCCCCAGGATCTGTCTTCCACAACCTCAACCAGAGGGGCCTACGAGCCCCAATCAAAGCTCCCAATGCCAGAGCCGAAGTACGGACCACATCAGAAGACATGTCCACCAGCAACCTGGCCTGTTGCTCCATAACAGCCAGAGGTTCTGAGCACTCCGATCCTTCCTGAACAGCCACCGCCAGCTTGTCAAAATCCTGCACCAAAGATTGTGCTGAATAAGCAGAAAATATACCTGCTCTGAGGGCCAAATTCTCTGCCGCAAATGCCCTCTTAAGACCAGAATCCACCTTACGGTCAGTGGCATCCCCAGGCACACAATCCTCCGGATTGACCACCGTCTTGCCAATCAGGTTCGCCAGAATGGAATCCAGTTTAATTGAGGGTGGTAACACATCCTCCCCTTCCAGCAAGTACAGTTTCCGAAGGAAACGTGGCACCTGAGACTTATCCACATCCTTCCACTCCCGGAGTACCATATCCTTCACAGGGCCCTGAAAAGGCATGGCAAACCTTGAAGGTGTTTGATACTGAGGGAACAAGTGTGAATCCGTCCCTGTAGGCTGAAAAACAGGAAAACCTAAATTGGCCCCAACATGAGACATCACCTCCCACATCTCTTCCCTGGAGACATATTTCCCACCAGAAGAAGTAAATGGAGCATCATCATCATCATCATCATCCCCAGAAGAGGACCTCTCGGCAGTTGCAGGAGGATGGGCCGCCGGAGAACGACCAGGCCTGGCCACCCCTGCTTGGAGAGCCCGAGAGACAGCCACCTCAATCATGTCCTGAACCTCTTCTCTGGACATGAGAGGTGTAGAAGCCCCCACCGGAACCTGGCAACCCCCAGGCGTGGAGAGGGGAACCTCAACATCCTCCCCTGATGAAGAGGAAGAGGAAACAATCCTACGTCTTTTAGCAGGTACCTTCGGCATGATACAAACAAGAAATGCCAGCCATAGGACCCCAACCACCTTAAATAAAGGAGAAAAGTCCTCCCCTAAAAAAAAAAAAAAGAACAGCAAATGGCAATGCATAAACAATTAGCCCAAACCATTAAAAACGCGTGCAGAACGCCCGTCCTGCCACCAAAAAACGCAAAAAATCCAAACCGCCATATCAGCTCATCCCTGCGAGCCGAAGATCCAGAAGTTGAAGCCCCAGCCGCAAAGACTCGAGCGACCTCGTCAGCCGACTCCCAGGACGCGTCTCCAAGGCAGCCACACCCGCCTCACGAAGACGCCACGGCTAGGAACCCTCTCCGAGGAGCTCCGCCCCTCGAGGAGAGCAACGTCGAGGAACCCCCAGGCCCTGCTGTGGAGGAGGAAGAAGAAGGTAAGTCTAGCGGGGCTAGACAAAAAAGAACAGGAGATGGTGTGGGTGGGGGGTAATTAGCATTTGCCTCTAGCTCTATAGTGGGTAAACAACCTAAATGCATACAAATATTAAAGTGGATAAATGTAATATTCCAAACAAAAAAATTGGACTTCTCATAGAATTACCAGAACTACAAACTCATCTACCATCCTTTCAAATGCAATATATGGAGAACAAATTGAGAAGCAACAACTTAAGTAACAGTATTAACGCGCACAAGCGCACACACACACACACACACACACACACACACAAAAAAAGGTTACTGGGATTTTATATTTAGGTAATAGAATTTAAAAAAAACATAGGAATTCACTTAAAGAAACAAAAGGTTACAGGGGCATTACAGTTAGGCTCACAAAACCAAAGAAATTCAAATTTAATATAGAGTTATCTCAAGCAAAAGCAACTAGTGCGCCCACCATGCAAAAGTTTTCCAGCAATTTATTTACTACAAATATTACACTGATATTATCGATGACGTTATCAAAGTTGTCACGGGTGCCATTATTTTTAGGGTAAGTAGCAGTGCATGGGGAGGGCACAAGTTATAGATACCTTAAGGCATGAGTTATAGTTAGCTGAGATAACTCTTACTATAACATTTGAATTTGTATTATTTTGCACATTTAAAATGTGAGCTATAAAATTCTATTTCCTAACTATAACATCCCTGTAACCTTTGTTTTTTCACTGCATTTCTAAGCTTTTTTTTTTTTTAAAGTATAGTAATTTTAATTAATGTATGTTAATCCAACCACTGCCGCGCATGGCCTTTGGCTGTGAGCAGCAGAGCTTGGTCGCTGAACTCCCTATGAGCATCTAACCTTGCGCTTTACACAGTCATTGTCCCTGCACGGCAGGGGTTGCCCACAAGGCCTGTCCTGCAGCCAGACCCTTGGGCCAACCCCTCTAAACACCAAATCCCACGCTGCGCAAAGTCTTTTGGTCATGTGTGGTGGAAGTAGTTCGCAGCCTGTCTCTCTGGGTATGAGAATAATTGTGAGAGGGTGTATGTGGGGTTAGAATGGCTGTGAGAGTCTGTCTGGGTGTGAGAGTGCATGCATCAGTGTCTTAGTGTGTGCATCAGTGTTTGGGGAGGCCTGTGAGGGGGTGCCCAAGGATTTCAGTGGGTCTATGAGTGGGTGAGTAAGTGTCTGAGTGGGTCTGGCAGTGTGTATAACAGTAAATGAATATATATATTTTTTCTTTATCTGCAGGATTTGCAACCCAGTCACATCGTTACACTGGGGGCCACACTGAGCACCCCCATGATCATCAATAAAATTAAAGGGGGTTTTGAAATCATAATGGGTCCTTCACAAACCCATTCATTACCCCCAGGGGTCAGAGTACCTCTACCCTGACCCCTTCTATTTATTTGTCAGGAAAATCCATTCCACAGGACCAATGCCGGTGGATAAAATGGTGGCCACAACTTTCTGAACAGCTTACAGCTAGCCTCTTTCTGAACAGCTTACAGCCAGCCACTTTCTGAACAGCTTACTGCCAGCCAGTCATACTGTTCTGTCTAGCAGCCTATGTATACAGATTTATTTTTCAGTTAAGTACAAAAAACACTGAACTGATTCATACCAAATTACAAAAAGGTCACTTTCTGGACTAGGTCCTACCTTTCTGTCAAATTTGGTGTAATTCCATCCAGTGGTTTTTTGGTGCTATCGCTGTTAAAAATCCCTATGGAAAAATAAATGGAGAAAAAGCGTTTCACCCCAAAACTTTCCAGACAGCAGCTGACGTGACTGGCAAATTTCTTTGGAAAATTTTGTGAAGATTCATCAACCGGGCCTAAGATAGGCAATTTCTATAGAAATTAGATCCTAACTATATTTAATCTATATAATATAACTATATATATATATATATATATATATATAAATATAAAACATTTTCACTAAAAAAACAAAAGTTACAGGAGCGTTATAATTATATATATGGCAGTTGCCAGAAGGTAGTTATACTTAGTACCTAGTTCCCCACTTCAGCACTACTTGACAAATCTTCATGACATTTTCCAAAAAAGTGTCCCTTAGGGTCTTGCTGCACATAACAAGTTTCATGGGTAATCCATCAAGCGGGGGAAGGAAAAGGGGGGGGCAAAAAAAGTGTGTTTCTCATATTATTTCCCAGAGAGCTTTTAGACACAACTGCAGCCTGAATTGCAGGATGAAATTGCACCAAATTTGGCAGACCGGTAGCTCTGGGTCCAGAAAACACCTTTTTTGTTATTTGATGTAAATTCATCAGTAGTTTTTGAGATGCATAAAGAAAACCAAATTTGTCTACCTGGGTGGAGCCTAAGCACAGATCTCATGGTGAGATCTGATGGTCTGTCAGCACTTCAGCCAGAAAGTGCTGGCAGCATCTAGGGGCCCATATACATGATAGAACCCTACTGAAATGCATTATAGTGAATGGCAGGTTTTGAGGGTCGCAAAGGGAGAAAGTATGAAGGATGATAGCAGATTTTAGTTACAATATAAAACATCTGTTGCTACGGTAATTTTACCCTTTGAAAACACCTTCTGCTAGGATTTCATGAATCATGTTTCAGATAAAACTGTTTTCTCATGATTTTCCAATAGAGGTTATGAAAGGTGCTCAAGAAGCTAAAATGACAGCATAATTTCTGTAAATTCACACAATCTATCTCAGCCATATTAGAATGAAATCGGACATTCTCAATGAAAGGAGCACTTTCAAAAGGAGCAGTCTTTCAGTTGATTCTCGAGTTCTACTGCAGCCTCCCACATTTTTCTAAAGACCAGCTAGAGTGCCAACCATCTCACTTATGACAAAACTGTGACACATCTGAAGCCATTTTGACTGAACAAAATTGGTAAAACTTAAAACATTTAATTTAGAAAGGATCAAAATGAGGGGTTCAGCTTATCACAGAAAGTATGGTTAGTACTGTATAAAGAAATATCAGGACACATCATAAGTGAGTTCTCGAATATCTTCCTCTTCTATTTCATTAAAACATTCTGACATATGGACTGAAACAAGCACCTTCAACACCTGCAGCAGACTGCCAGTTTACTACCTGGTGATCAGCCGTTTACTACAGAATTCTAATGAGCAACTAGAGTACTACCATTCTGAATTTATGCCAAAAGTGTGGCACATCTGACTACTATCTTGATGGAATCGAACAGGAAAACTGAATGCATTTTCTACTGAGGATACTGTAGGAAATGAGGAGATAAGGGAGTTTCATAACTAATAAGTCTCCCAAGATGGGTACCAGAGACATAAAGAGACCAAATCTAGCACAAATATCACCCACACATAGCCCAAGTATAGCTCAATGACAGAAGTGTGCAAAATACTTATTTTTGTCAGTCTTTTGTGCAGTTTTATACATTGCATACTTTACCCAAAGGTATTAGAGTGCTTTACATTAGCATCAGTTACATTACACAAGGACATATTCCTTTGGGCTGTAGGCATGGGGAGATTAGGTGATTTGCCCTGATTCACAGAATGTTGAGCTGATGCCAGAACTCAAGATAGCAAATCATTTTAAAGTATTTGTCGTGATTTGAGAACATAGGAAAAATTTCCTAATTTTAGTTTTTTAGAGCACAAACCTTAATTTCTTTGGGATTAAGACCCTCACAGTTTTTTACTTTCTAAAGGAAATGCTTTACGTTTTACAATTTTGATTACATCAAGATGACGTAAGAAGTGGCATACTTTTGTGACAAATATATCATTTTAGTAATCTAGCTGTTCGTTAGAATACCGTGGGGAGGCAGATGTCAGGGACACAAACTTGGATAATTGAGGGCCGGGAAATGGGTGCAGAGGGCAGGGGAAAAGGGGGCCAGGGGCAACAATCCAACCATGTAGGACAGGCAAGAGAGGCTGTGGCAATATAATAAACCATTGAGGGATGAATGAAGAGGCAGTGGCAGTACAACCCATACATGCCAATAGCCCTGATTCAGGCAGGAGACTCTTGATGTTTTTAAACCCAAAGGGCTTTATTTTATCCATCCCCCACCTGAAATCTTTTTTTTTCAATGTAAGTCAATGGAGAAAATCAATCCCCAGGTTTTTATTTTCAAGTTCTTACTCTTACCAAGTTCAAAATGTTGGCATGTATGGTACTTTGGATCACTGAGGGCAGGAGGAATGGGGTAGAGACATGGAATCAGATAACAAAGGGCAGGAGGGAGATGGGCAGGGGCCCAAAACTGACCTTACAGGGCATTAGGGGTGTAGCAGCACAATAAACCACACAGGGCAAGCAGGATGGCAGTGCAGCACAACAGACCATGGAAAGCAATAGGGAGGGGACAGGGCCATGCACAGACAACAGAGAGCAGAGGGGAAACAGGCAGAGGCAGCAAGCTGACCATACCGGACATACTGGAGGGATAGTTGCAGCATAACGGACCATGGAGGGCAGGAGGGAGGGGGCAGGGGCATGACAACAGATCAGACAAGGTAGGATGAAGGGGATAGGGACCTACACATAGACAATTGAGGGCAGGCGACAAGGGGGCAGGGCTGGAGCAGCACGCTGACTTTGGAGGGAAGGTGGGATGGGCCTTGGAAGCACAACACGCCATGAAGAGCAACAGTAAGACTATAATGGAAAACACACAAGCACCGGAGGAAAGGTGGGAGGGGGTCAGAGGCAGCAGGCGGACCACACAGAGCACGAGGGAGGGGCTGTAGCAGCAGAGAACGCCATCCATGGCAAGCAGGAGGGTTAGTGGCAGTATAACAGCCATGGTGGGCAAGAAGAAGGGGGCAGGGGCATGCACCAAGGACCATGGGCGACAGAAAGGATGGCTAAGGGCTGGACACAGACAGGAGAGGGCAGGAGATGGGGCTTCACAAAAGATCATACAGGGTAGTCAGGAAAAGCATTTGTAGCACAAGAGGATAGAGGGCAGAATGGAGTGGCAGCAAACTGGAGTAGGGAAGACAGGAAGGAGGGATAGGGGCATGGACAGGTGGCAATCATGTGGCAATCATGTGACAATGCTAGGCATGTGGAAAGGACCGTGGCAGCTCAACAGAACACACAGAGTAGATAGGAGGGGCAGTGGGAAGTCCATGGAACATGGTGGGCAAAAAGGAGGGAGCATGGGAAGCATACAGACATCGAATGGCAGGCGGGAGGCGGGGAGGGTCAGCAAGCTAAGCACAGAGGCTAAGCAGGAGTGCAATGATTGTGCATACAATTGGGCAATAGAGGTCAGGAGGAGTGGGCAGGGACATCAACCTAAATAGAGGGGAGTGGCAGCATATCAGCCCATGTAGGGCAGGAGGGAGAGGGTTGATGCATGAACTCAGACAACAGAGGGTAGGGAGGAGGTGGATGCGGCAGCAAGCTGTTCAGTGTTCAGGGCAGCTGGGAAGCGCAGATTAATAGTCAGACAGAGCTGTAATGAGGGAGTAGAGGCATTGACCTGGACAATGGATGGTAAGGAGTAGGGGGGCAGGAGCAGCAAGCTTGGTTGGGGGCAGCACAATGCCAGGCCCGCCCTGCTTCCTACTCTTCCGGCTATTCATTGAGCTGGGCATTTGACTTAACATTTAAAAAAAAAAAAAAAGAAATTCCATAAAACTTCTATGACATCATTGACAATATTATTGTAACATTTGTAGTAACATTATTGATGACAAAACTGTGCATGGCAAGGGCAAAATGTATAAGTTATAGTTACTTGAAATAACTGTAACTAACACAGCTGAATTTCTATGATGTTGTGCATGTAAAATCTGAACGTAACTATAACGCTCTTGTAACCTTTTTTTTTTTAGTGAGAGAAATTATATATGTGTATATATATAAATATATATATATATATATATATATATATATATATATATATATATATATATATACACACACACACACACACACACACACACATATATTTGACTAGAAAGAGGTTACAGGGACCTTATAGTAGTTAGGCTCACATTTTAAATGTTCAAAACCATAGAAATGTATTTGTTATAGCTAGTTATTTCAAGTAACTATAACTCTTGCCCTAAGGTAACTATAACTCAAGACCCTGCCATACACAGTCTTCTCATGAATAATTTTAGAGCAAATGTTACAATTTTGGTATCAATGATGTTGTACAAGATGTCGTGAGTGCTGTAATATCTCTAGTAATTAGCAGTGCATGGCAAAGGTGTGAGTTATAGTTACTTGAAATAACTAACAGATTAATTTCTAAGGTTTTGTATGTTAAAATTATGAGTTTACCTATAACGTCCCTGTAACCTTTGTTTTTTTGAGTGAATTTCTATGTTTTTTTTAAATGTAAAGTAGTTTGAATGACTATACGTCAATCCAACCCAGGCCACACACGGCTTTAGGCCGTGCTTGGCAGGGTTTGGTCGCAGGGCCTGGCCTCAAAAATTGGTGGGAAACTTTTTCAGAAGATCCTTTTAGTAAGCTGTCCATCTTCCTTGGAAAAGGGATTACACGATCTTTAGTCTCAGCAGCAGATGGAAAGAAAGAACCCACGCATCACAGTCATTCCGAGAGATATTACACTAAAAAAGCAAGGATACAAACACATCCTTCAAAGTTTACTCATAACTTTTCATGGTGGAAATGCAGATAAAACACATTTACATTGCCTTGGCAATGCGCACGAAGTTAGGATGATTATTACTTTACAGAAGTGGAGCTCCAACTTGGGCACCTGCTTTGTTTATATCTGTAAATGCTTCCCATTGAGGTTTATTTTCTGTGAAATTAGCCTTGTGCCAGAATGAATGTTGGCCAGCATTTTCTGTGCTTTCTCAGGTAACTCCTACACTAAAGCTGTGTAAAGGACGCCAAGGTAATGGTTCCAGTTTCTGTGTATGTCTATAACTTTGCCAATGCGATTATTCCTCAACCATCTCTATAAGGTATCTTTTCTTTACAAATTGGAACTGCAGAGAAAACACGCTTGGATGATTTGTGTTTTTCTTTGGACAATGAAGGGACCGAGGGGGGAGCCTTAAGGCCCACACGGTCCCAGCCAGCTCCCTGGCTCCTGCGGGAGCCGGTACTACTCACACATGCAGGGAGCCGCAGAAAATGCATGCAGGAGCAATAGTTTTATGTTAGTGGCAAGGGAAAGAGATGAAAACTCTGCTTCCCTCAAGCAGGAGCATTTTTACAGCTCCTGCTTGCCGGAAACAGCGTTTTTGCTTTTGTTTAGCACAAAGTGCTACTTCCCAAGGGTGGGCACCACAGGAGGCAGGAGGAGCCCGCCCTGGGGAGTAGCAGTTACCAGGGCCATATATGGCTCTAGGAGAGGGCCTCTGCACCTCCTCTTGTCTCTAAATATTTATTTGGATCCAAGGGAGGTCCGCACAGACCCCTTTGTTATATGTTATTGTAGCCCCTGGGAGATGGTGGTTCCCAGAGGCCTGGGGGGTCCTTGAACCACCCCAAAACAGTTTTTTTCTTTTAGTCCTGGGAGGGTAGTGGTCCCCAGGGCTTGGGGGTGGGGGGGAGGTTGGGTGTCCCTGTGCTTTTATAAATTGCAGCCCCAGAAGCTGCTGGTCCCTGGGGTCCAGGGGGGTCAGCCCCCCATACATGTTTTACAAATAGCCCCGGAGAGGTGGTGGTCCCCGGAGCCCAGGAGTTCCCACTTGGTCCCCTCTGCATTCTTTTAAAATGCAGCCCCATTGAGGTGGTGGTACCCTGGGCTTTTAACAGCACTAGGAGGGGGATCCTGTGCGTGCCCCTCCTCAAGAATAAAAATAAGTATACCTCTGGGACCAGGCCCACCTGGGGGAAAATTAAAAGCCAGCATAGGAGACCACGTTATTTTTTTTTGTTTTAATTGAAAGCAAAATTAACAAATATTTGTGAATTTCTCTGTAAATTAAAAAAAAATATGCTTGTTTGACCTGGTGGAGTCCCAGTGGGTTAGGGTATTCCTACCCTGCCCCCTATTCTTATTTCCATTTTTTTTGGGACTCAGGAGAAGCAGTATCCCAAAATGGCTGCCATGAGTTCCTAGCTCAAGTGCTGACAGCAAATCAAATCTCAGCAGGAGCTCCGGGCTATTTGCAAAAGTATTTGCGCTTGTAGATATGCAAATTTAGGTTTCCTTTAATTTCTCCTAAACTACAAAACATATTTACACCAAATTAATTTTAAAAAAGTGTATTCTCCTGATAAAAAGAAACCTTTTTGCCAAATTTGGTGTAATTCCGTCCAGAGGTTCAGGCTGTAGTCGTGTTCAAAGTCCCTATGGGAATTTATATAGGAAACACACTTTTTTTTTACCTCCCCTGTTTTCTCGGACTCCACTTGATGGACCATCCCTAAGCTTTCAAGTCACAACAAGACCATTGGGCGCACTTTGTTTGGAAAATTATGTGAAGATTTGTCAAATGACGAAAAAGATATAGCCAAATCAATGTAAACTAGAACCTAACTATAACTACCCACTGACAATTGCTAGTAGGTAATATAATTAATATTTTATATATATATATATATATATACATACACACACATACACACAAATACATACACACAAATATGGCTCACGTAAACATAAAAAAACATAGAAATTTGCCTGTTATAGTTAGGGTTGTCACAAGTAATTATAACTCAGACTCAACAGTAACTATAATTTGTCAATTTTACTGAAAATGTTACATTGATATTTTCAAAGGTATAATCAAAGATGTCATGAGTGCTGTAATTTGATGACTAATTAGCAATGCATGGCAAGGGTGCAAGTTATAGTTATCTTAGGGCAAGAGTTATAGTCATTTGAGATTAATACAGCTATAACAGGTGGATTTCTATGGTTCTGTATGTTTAAAATGTGAGCCTAACTGTAACATCCCTTGTAAACTTTGGGTTTTGTTAAAGTGAATTTATATGGTGTTTTAATTCTATTTCCTAACTAAATGTCCATGTGACCTTTGTTTTTTTCAGAGAATTTCTATGCTAATTTTAGCGTGTAGCAATATTCATTACTATACGTTAATCCAACCACTTCCGTGCACTGCCTTTAACTGCCCACATATCTATAACCACCCAATGTTGTGCAGCGCACGGCCAAAGGCCAGCCCAAGGCCAACTCCCCAACTACGAAACCCTGAGAGAGAGAAAAAGAGACAGAGAAAGTTATAGATTTAGAGAGTGATTTAGGCTTTGATGAATGATATACTTAGAATGATATATTTCCGGACAAATTGAAAAGAAAAAAAGTTTTTGTCAATTAACAAGAGTGAGATCACCTTTTGGGGCCACCCAGTCAGGTAGGATTCGGGCGGATGGATGGTGGGTCACGGAACTCCATTAAAATGCAGCCGCAATGTTGGCCTGCATAGCCATGCCCTCAGCAGTCAGCTATATTTTAACCATACTGGTTGGTTTCAATAATATTTCTAAACGACTTTATCCTGCACCAATTTCCCATTTTCCTTTAACTAATACCACTGCTAACTGTAATCCACAAAGTGTTACACAGATCCATATCTGTTCTCACTGGCATGTTTATCAGACCCTTTTATGTCACCTATCTTTTTAAACTGTTTTAGTTATAACAGATAGGAAGTTGTTATTAATAATCCTATATATTCCTTGGATAATGGGCAATACTCTGGGCATCATTGTAATGAAGGATTGAAAGACTAAAGATCACTGATAAATCCTAGGCTATCTTCAGTTAAGAAACAAAAAAACATTTTATCCCATGCACAATTCAGCATTCTTTCAGTATTGCCACTCCCTAATATATATATATATATTTTTTTTCACATATACATATTTTTTTTTTTTACCTAGTGGCAGTTGCCACTAGGCAGTTCTACTTAAGACCATGTTTCCTTAATAAAAACGTTTTTGGACTTGCTATATCTTAGGCACCGTTTCATATATCTTCACAAACTTTTCACAAAAAGTGTGCCGGTGATTCTTGTTGCACATGGTAAGTTGTGGGGTGATTCATGGAGCGGGGGCTGACAAAAAAGGAGGGATCATAAAACATCTGTTTCCTATGTTAATTCCCATAGGAGTTTTGAACACAACTACAGCCCAAACTGCTGGACAGAATTACTTTGGCTGCGGATCCTGCCAGATGAATTTGCGAATAATAAGAGCTCCTGCACAGAGCTGCAGAGCTCTGATTGGCTGCCATCACTTCCTGGTTTGAAGTATTGGTAGCCAATCATCTTGGGACTCTGCTTCAGCCGAAAAAGTAAAAAAAAAAAAAAAAAGAAAAGGGACCAGAGTAGGGACATCCTGACCCTTTAGCTTTGTTGATGGGGTTCTAAAGGGACACTGCCAGGGCAAGCAATAATGCACTTTTTAAAAATACATTTTGCTGCAAATTTGAGACAATGTCACAAACAAAAATATTTTGAAAAACGAAGCGCGGGCTCCCACGCTTGTATTTATGAAGCCCCCAGCTGGGACATCTTCCCAGGGCTAATAACAAATACATAGCAGGGGAGCTGCCTGTCGCCTGCAGCCCTGGGGTACCTCCACCTCCCTGGGGATTGAAGGAAATTGAAGACAGGGGACCATGTGCCCCCCCCCCTGCATTCCCAGTGACTGCCACCTCCTTGGGGCTTCAACAAAATACAATGCAGGGGCATGCTTCCCCCGCAGCCCTAGGGACCACCACTTCACCAGGAACTAATTGAATCATTAGAGAGGGGCCATAGATGGCCTTGGTCACCGCCACCTCCCAGGGACGGCTCCTGCTATGTCCCGGGGAGCCCACTGGGACATAGGAATCCACAGATGAGCCCTGGAATGGATTCACTCCTCCTCCTCCAGGAGGACGAGAGGGTCAGACTCCTGCCCTACACCTCCAGATCCACAGGAGTCAACTGTTGAGTCCCCCAAGGATCCTCACTGAGTCCCACACTATTCAACATATACATGGGCCCCTCTTGCTGCCATTGTCAGAAGCCACGGTATGAAGATGAAGATGACGATATGCCAATGAAACACAACTCATCATTTCCCTCACAGAAGACCCGACATGGCCAAAAGGAACTTTTATGCAGGAATGGAAGACAATGCCACCTGGATGAGAGAAAGCTGCCTCAAACTCAACTCCAACAATACAGAGCTCATCATCTTCAGAAACGCTACCTCAGCTTGAGATGACACATGGTGGCCCAGATCCCTCAGCACCCCCCCCTGCGCCGACTAAGCAGGCGCTGCAACTAAGGTATCATCCTCAACTCTTCCCTATTCATGATCCGCCGGGTAAACTCTGTCACCTCCTCCTGCTGGCACACACTCTGCAAACTCTGGAATATCTTCAGATGGATCCCAGCAGACTGTTGGAGGACAGTCACCCAAGCCTTAGTCACAAGCAAGCTCAAGAACGGCAATGGCCTCTACACCGGCACCTCAACTAAGAACCTCAAAAAACTTAAACTTATCCCAAACACCACCGCCAGACTCATTCTGGACCTCCCTCACCGATAACACATCTCCCAACACCTGAGTACCCTCTACTGGTCGAGAAGCGAATCACCGTCAAACTTCTCAGCCACACATACAAGCCCATACACAATGCAGGACCAGCCTACCTGAACCACTGTATCTCCTTCCACACCCCCACCAGATCCCTCTGCTCGACCCAGATGGCCCTGGCCACCATCCCTTGCATCCTCAAACCTACACTGGAGGACGATCTTCTACCTACACTGCATCGAAGAGCTGGAACAACTTCCCCCTACACCTCAGACAAAGCCTGTTGCTCACCATCTTCAGAAAGATCCTCAAGACGTGGCTCTTTAGATGGGGCCCCTCCTCTCCAACCCAGTGCCTTGAGACCCTCAGGGGTGAGTAGCCATGCTTTACAAATACTGATTGATTGATTGTCAAACTGCTCTCATTTGCAGAAAGTAAAGTTTTTAACTGTTTTCCTCCACACTAATATGTGTGCAGGGAAACAGATCGAAACATTGCTCTCACAAGCAGGGAGCTGCTATTTAAAGCAGCTCCCAGTTTGTGGGAGCAATGCGGGCTCCTGCAGGATGCAAGGAGCTGGCTAGGACTGCTGGGGCCTTGAGGATCCCTCCCGCTGTCCTGTCACTCTCTCTTGTTCTCTCTCTTCCATTCCATAATGAGATGGAAGCGAGAGAGGGGGAGATTGTCTTTGCAATGGTCCCTTCATACAATGACTTCAAAGAGTCAGACTAGCAAGATGTTTGGTACTTATGTCATAGTTAAGTTTGGAGGCAGAGCAGAGCAGAGTCTCTTCTGGCCTAATGGTCAAGGTCTTGTGATGTCACTCAGTAGGCTGAAGGTTCAAATCCTGATATCGCTTGGCAGTCTTTATGTTTATTTTCTAGTGTTCTCACTGTTAAACATTTGTAGTAATGGAACATTGAAGTTCTTTTCCCATCTAAGTTTGTAGGTTGAATGTCATGGCTAAGTCTGCACACAGAAGACTAAGGAGTCTCCTCTCGCCTAGTGGTTAAGTTCTCAGATATGCACACTAAAGGTTAAGGGTTCTAGTCTAGGTGAGACAGTGGTAATTTCCTGCTTTAGTTTCTTTTCAATTATAAATATTTACGTTACATACCGCGCCGTGGAGGAGAAGGGAGGCAGAACCAGTGCGATGCCCATCTGAGCTCAAGATACCTGGCGCCGCATAGGACGTGCTTAGGCCTCGGAGACCCCTGGTGCAGGGACAATCCTGTGGGGGCCCTAGGATCACCCCTCCCCCCGGATTTTAGACTGCCACTCTGCCAGCAGTGGCTAGAAGGAGGGAGTGGAACCGGCCACAACGGAAGGACAGTGAAGGAGTGGGGCGGTGGTGGTGCCCGTCTGGCCTTGTGATGGCTTCATGTGAGGCCCAGGGCCAGGCCTGGGTGGAGGCAGAGAGAGACACTCTGAAAGACAAAGGGCGAGAGAAGACAGCAAGGCGGCAATGACTTGGAGGTGAGGTGGGGGGCTGGAGGGGACATGCAGGAGGAGATGCCCCCCTTGACCGGCAAGGGG
The DNA here is from genome assembly GCF_031143425.1 of Pleurodeles waltl. Taxonomy (NCBI): domain Eukaryota; kingdom Metazoa; phylum Chordata; class Amphibia; order Caudata; family Salamandridae; genus Pleurodeles; species Pleurodeles waltl. The sequence continues at coordinate 1,847,341,478 of NC_090440.1, forward strand.
GAGGAGGATACTGAGGGGGTGCCTGGCCTTTTGATGTGGCCCCTCCGGAGCAATGAGACAAGGGTTGGGACTGAGGTAAGAAGACCTCATGGGCCCTGTAGACTGAGGCCCCTTGGTCACGAGAGGGACAGGCCCGAAGGTCGCCATTCGTAGCTGTAAGAGGCTTGGAGATTGACTTGTGGTGGTGGGGGGAACCTACACACCGGTCGTGCCTGAGGGGTAGCCCTGCTTTCTCCCCCCCCTTATTTGTTTGTTTGGGCCTGTGGTGCCCATTGGAGAGAGGCCTGATGGACCTCGAATCCTGGGGGCTTCTTCCACTGACCAGGTGAGATGGCCGCAGAGGGCCCCTGGGGCTGAAGGTTAGTGGAGGAGTGGGTGGCTGATGGCAGTCCCCTGGGCCGGACTGGACTGGGGCTTTCCGCAACGGGCAGGTGAGGGCCACCGCTGGGTCTGCTGTCCTCTTCCCTGTGGCCCAGAGGGGTCGGTTGGCCGCGTCATGGGCCGGAATAGGCCATCACCGCCCGCAGAGGGCCAGACAATAATGCATCTATACACAGTCCCCATTCCCACGTCAGGTGGCGAGAATGGAGCATCTGGTCCCTGCCCGGGGCCCGCAGTATCACAGCTGGACCTTGACGCTATCCTTAGAGTGATTCAGGACTCTTGGTAGGGCGTAGAGCACAAGGTTGACGAACTCCACTTTGACCTTTTACTGTTCTGGCAAGACCTGTGAGGGGTTACGGGGAGAGTCTCCAAGGCTGAGAAGTGCCTTTCTACAACATAGGATGAGGTGGCCGTCCTCAACCCCCAGGTTTTGAAACTCACATCTTTGATGGCTGAATTACACGAGCAAGCAGAGGACGCTGAGAACCAGGCTAGGCACAACTACTTGCGGCTGGTGGGCCTGCTGGAGAGGCCTTGGATGTTCCAGATCTAGCCGTGGCACTTGAGGGCTGGTTTCGCACCTGGGTGCCTGCAGAGAAACTGTCCTCCACTTTCATCATAGAATGTGCACACTGCTCACTACCGCCTCGGCCTGAGGATCCTGAACTTTAGAGCCTGAGACACAATACTGCTCGAAGCCAGGATCCAGGCAGACCTCAGTTATCAGAACTCCAAAATCTTGCTTTTTCCAGAGTATGGTGCTGGAACCACAGGTGAAGCCCCCCTCAAGGCCCAAATACAGAGGAAGCACTCCTGCAGGTCGCGAGAGGGGTCTGAGGAGGGGAAAGGATGCCCAGAGAGCTCACAGTCACCTAGGTTGCAGGAGGATACAGCTTTGGACGCTGCCCTGGTGGTCTGTTTGCATCGGCAGGGGGTACGCTGATCCCCTCAGATTGATCAGGACCAAGGGGGGATTGCCCAGACATAGGGACTCAGTTCGAAACGCCTGGCAGCTGCTGGATTGCCAGGCCTGGGGCAGGCAGTAGCCTGAGAGACTGGAATTGTCTTATTTTGTTTTAGTCAACGGTCAGGTTGCACATACGTGACCAAGGTACTGCCTAACTTTGAGGACCCCCAAAATTTCTTTGTTTTACCTTGCTGGTTTACAAAGTGTTGGGAAGGGGCGACAGGTGCTTCAGAGATAGAAGTATAGGGTGGGGTTTTGGGGGGTCTGAGGGGATTTGTGTTGTGTTGTTCCTTTTGTATAAAAAATGTTTCTCCTAGGTTAGACCTGTACACAATGAGCACCATGCATACCGATCCATTTCCCATGGTCATCTACAGTAGCCCCTGTGCTCTGCAGCTTGGGTCCTGTGAAGGACCAGAGTTGAGTTTAGTGCCATTCTCTACATCTGCACTATGTCTACAATACTCTCTTGGAAAGTTAATGGTCTACTAGACTGAATCAAGAGATCCGCTGTCCTATGATACATCAGGAAATATTGCCCAGGTATTGTTCTCTTGCAGGAGACCTAGTGGGAACCCAATGTTTGTTTCTCAGTCGCTTCGGATACGACCGGGTGTATCACTCTGGTTTCTTCAGAGGAGTGGCCCTCATGCTCCATACGTCGTTGCCCATACTGGTTGATAACGTCCACTCCGACCCCCAGGGACAGTACGTCGGAGTGGAGGGCCAATTGGCAGGCCGACAGGTCAACTTGATTTCATGCTATCTCCACCCTACAACTTCTTCGCCCCACTCTGGCAAGGCTGCGTGCTTTGCTTCTATCCCTCCCGCAGGGTACCACCATTCTGGGAGCAGGTTTCAATGTGGTCCCAGACCCGATCCGAGTCAGTGGCCTCGTCGGGTCCCTTTGGGCAGGTAGTAAACCCTCCTCAAGGGGTATCATTAAGGGGTATGTCAGGCAGCGGGAAGCCCAACAATCTCGGCAGATAACCAAGCTGAAGGGCAAAATGGTGGATTTGGAGAGTCAAGCCCAACAGCCCGATGGGGAGGATCCGAGGAGACAGTTGAAGCTCCTGCATGTGGAACTCTGACAGGTGTCTCTTGCAGAGGCTCAACAATATTGACAGGCCTTGACCCAAAGAGCGTATGAGCTGGGCAATAAAATCAGAAAACTGCTTTATTGGCTGGCAACTCGCAATGTTGTGGCCCAGGTGCTGCCCCTCAGTTGAGACCGGACTGGCGCCACACAGGAGGACATGCTGGCAATTGCACGCACTTTTGCCTCCTATTAAGAGGACCTTTATGCATGAGTCCCCCAGACCATGGCGGAACAAGGAAACCCCATTCTAGGGGACATTCCACTGCCCTCTCTTCCGTCGTCCTTGGTGGCAGAACTGGACCTACCCTTGACACAGGAGGAGGTGGGAGATGCCATCTCTGCTCTTCAATCAGGGAAAACCTCAGGCCCTGACAGGTAGCCTGTCGAATACTACAAGTGATTCCGCTCGCACCTGGTGCCTTCCCTGGTGAACGCTTCACCCTGGCTCCTTCGCCCCATGCCTTGACTGCACCACTGTTGTGGTCATACGTAAGGACGACCTGCCCCAGGACCAATGCTCATCCTACTGGCCCATTTTGCTTATTAATGCAGGCATTAAGATATTTGCGAAGGTTCTGGCTACCCGAATGGCACGCACACTGCCTTATCTGGTTCATCCTGATCAGAGATGTTTCTTGCCGAGCAGAAGCAAGCGCCATTGTACACGGCAGGTCCAGGTGGCGCTTTTGCTGGTAGATAGAATGGGGGGCAGGTTGGCACTCCTCCTGGTGGATTTTTACAAGGCTTTCGATACTCTGGTTTGGACCTTTCCTGGAGGAGATCCTGGTGCGAATGGGCTTTGGCCCAAAGTTCAGGACCATGGTCCATCTTTTGTACCACAACTCTTCAGCGCAGGTGCTGGTTAATGGTATTCTATCAGATCCCTTCCCGATCAGGTGGGGAACACATCAGGGATGGCGCCACTCGCCCTTACTGTTCACCCTTGCCATCCAGCTGCTGGCCTGCCTCCTCCGCTGTGATCTGCTTATTGATGGTTGGATGTGGGGGGATTAGCCATGAGGACAGTGTATCCCTATATGCAGACGATGTCTTGGTGTTCCTAGGGTGGCCCCATCGCTCGGGTCCTTGTTGTCTTGAGCTCCTGAAGTTGTATGGTGAAGCCTCAGGGCTGCATCTAAACCCCAGGAAGTCATTGTTGGTGGAGGTGCGAGGAGCCACGGGGGAAAGGAACAGTGCACAGATATCCCGGTAAAGCAAAAGGCCTTCAAATACTTGGGTGTTCATCTCTCCCTGCTCCTGGATCTGGCATGGCACTTAAACTTCCACCCTTAACCCATGCCCTGATGGGAGACTTGACCCACTGTAGTCATTTGCCCCTGAACCCATTGGGCCGCAACGCCCTTTTCAAAATGATTTTCCTCCACTGCTACTTGTATGTCCTGACAAACTTCCCCAATTTAGTGCCCCACACCTGGTTCTGATCCCGCACTTCAAAGCTTACCTCCTTTATATGCGGGGGAGGGCGCCCCTGTGTGGCCTTCTACTCCGCACTGAAATCTCCCTATGAGGGTGGATTGGGAGTGCCGGACCTCTGCAGCTATTGTTTGGCTGCCCAATTGGTTCCGGTCAATGAGTCGTTTACTGGGGGATGGGATGACTCAGCCTATCGCTTGCAACTCTGCCATCTCAAATTTGAGGGCCTGTTGGGATTGTAGTATGGTGGTCCAGTACTCCAGGTGGCCCTGGATTGCACACGGGTGGCGGTGCGGTGTTGGCGGGCAGCCCTGCGGTTGACGGGCCGGGACCAGCACCTCACCAAGCTGATGCCCTTGAAGCATGGCGCGTGCTGCAGCAGGTGTCCCGGTTGGAGGGTTTTAGGCAATGGGATGCCATTGGAATTACCTACCTGGGAGATGTTTGCACTGGTGAAAGTCTGATGTCCTTACAGCATCTGAGGGAGCATTATGCCCTATCCAACTCCCAATTGTTTAGATTCCTTCAGATGCGCCATGCCCTGCTGGCCCACCTGTCGTTAAATTCCTCCCTCCCTGATCATAGCCCGCTCTAGGCAAAACTGTTGATGGGGCACTTGGGGAAGCGTGTCATTACCCAGATCTATTGTTCATCGCTTACTAACAGACTGGATAGCTTTGTCTGTTCCCACGGCAATTGTGACACACATGCCCGGCGACTCCTCCTGGCTGCCTGAGATGTGGTCATCTGGGGGGCATCTACTGCACATAGCATTGGAGGGCCCAGGGATGTGTCCCTTCTGGTTGGGGGTGGAGCGGGAGATCTCTGAGGTCCTTGGGTGTTCCATCAGGTTGAATGTGAGGGTGGCGCTGTTGGGCCTTCTGGAGGAGCTGTCGGGACCAAGAGCTGATGGAATATTTGTAGGGGTTGCATGCCTGGTGGTCAAAAGAGACTTTGCACAGCTCTAGAGGAGCCCGGTGGTGCCGTCAATTTCTAAATGGCGAGCCATGGGGGACTGGTGCTCTCAACTAGAAAAGCCAAGCTACGAGGCACGTGGCTGAACCCCAAAATATGAGAAAATCTGGGGGAAATGGCAGGTACACCGGGGGTTGCTCTTTTGAGCAGTGTTACCATGTTTTGCTTGGGGAGAAGGAGGGTTATCATTCAAAGCACGGTATTGACCTGCCTCAATCAATGGTGCTATCATGTACTCATGGTCATGTCTTTTTTTCTTTCTTTTCTGTTCCTACATTGAAATAGAATAAAATTGGTTATAAAAATATATATATAGCTGACTGCTACCAGGCTTGTCATTCAAGGGTGGATATGTTGGGGGCGGAGCTAGCCAGCGGCAAGATGGCTGGCACTCTATGAGGCTCTGCTCCAGCGGGGGCCCAATTTGCTAAATTCTCTGATCAGGACGGAGCTGGCCGAGCGATGAGAGGGTGGGGGGGGTCGCCTGATGCTGACAGCTTCCCCCCGTTGCAGTGGCGGCAGTTACGCTGCGGAGCGAGGGGCCGAGCCGGCCCCATAAGGTCGCAGTGTGCTCCGGGCCGCCGCTGTCGCGCCGCGCTTCGCGAGCCGAGCGTTCGGCACAAACCGGGCGTTCGGCTCGGGCCGCGCTTCGCGTCCTTAAGACGCGGCGCGCCCCGAGCCTTTCCTGCACCCTACGAGGCCCCAGATCTTACATTTGATGGGGCCTCCTGACCCCTCTTACCTGTCCTTGCTCTTCTTCTTTCTTCTTTCCTTTTTTTTTGGATCTGTTGTTGCACTTTCCTTTATGTCTTTTTCCCCTTCCCAGGTTACCTTTCTCTTCCCAGCATTCCTCCTTCCCTATTCTCTATGGTTTCTACTCCATTCTGTTCTATCTACCTTTCCCTACCTAAGATGGCGTCCTTTTTCTTCCTTTGGGGCACTTCCTGTTTTTTGGTATATAAGGGTGGGGTTTTCTTCCTTTCTTTGCGCTGCAACACTCTCTGTTCAGATGGTGTCTTCGCTCCTGATTTCCTAGCCTTTTGGTTCTGGAATTCGACAATTCTGTGTTATTCGACTTCAGTTCTTTTTGATTCCTGTTCTTCTGTTCTTGTTTTCAGGAATCTTTCTGTTGGAGGTTTTTTCCCCTTTTGGAAGGGTTTTTTTTCCCTCTGGCGCTATTTTCTGAAGGTCACGGTCTGTTCTTGGTGTTTTTATTACCTACAGCACTGTGGCTACCAGAAAGAGTCGCCCCTTTTTGGGCCAAAGCCGAACGCTCAAGATCCACGCCACTAGATCTGCAGATTCCAGGCGCAAGCAGCACGTGAGTCGTGACAGATTGCAGCGCCAAACCATCCCGACGTCTTCAAACACCATGGAGGACACAGTGGTGGCTGCTGCAGATCCGGATCAATCTCTCCTGACTACGATTCAACAACAAGCTCAAGAATTACAACAACTACGCAGTGAGAATGCTGCATTACGGCAGGCTTTGGCTTTCCGCAGTGGTGATGTTCCGACGCTCTCCGCCTCTACCCATCGTTTTTCTGGTGAACCAACCAAACTGCGTGAGTTCCTTGATTCATTAACAGTATACTTCGCCTTCCGGCCCACCCAATTCTCCCATGACAGAACAAAAGTGGGTTATCTCATCAGTGCCTTATCCGGTCCTGCCTTGGCCTGGGCAACCCCGATGGTATCATCCAACGACCCGGTATTGTCGGACAATCCCGCCTTCGTGAACCGCTTCAAGCAAATGTTTAGTCGTCCGGGATTGGAGGCCTCAGCGGAAGAAGCCTTATGCGACATCCAACAAGGCTCACAAGATGTCCTTCAATACATAACACGCTTTCGTCAGCTAGCGGCAGAGACCACCTGGGTGGAACGTACTTTGGTGACTTTGTTTCGTAGAGGACTCAAAGAAGAAATAAAAGATGAATTAGTACATTCCACCAGAGTGGAAGATCTTCGTGGCCTGATGGATCAAGCCCTTTCCATCGAGTATCGCCTTCAGGAACGGAGATCGGAGAAGAGAAGGAGTAGAGGGTCTTCCCAACCAAGCACTTCACAAGTTTATCCGCATCGTTCTGAGGAATCTCACCCCCCTGCTAGAGACATCGAAGGAGAACCCATGCAGGTGGATACTACTCGAGGCCCTCTCTCCGCTAGCGAGCGGGAAGACAGACGAAAGAAAGGGTTGTGTCTGTACTGCGGTTCTGCCGGCCACATGCTTCGTACCTGTCCAGTACGTCCATCAAGGCCATCGGGAAACGCCACTTCCCGTCCTCTGTAAGAAGGGAGGGGACGGGATTAGCAGCTATACCTTCCATCAGTTCCTTTAATGACAATACCACATCCTTGTTTATAGTACCAGTCATGTTACAATTTCCTGACGGCCGTCAAGAAAAGACTTTAGCACTAATAGATTGTGGAGCTAGTGGTATTTATATGGATAAGAAGTGGGCCTCTACTCAACAAGTTCCTACACAACCTACGGAAATTCCCGAACAAGTACACACAGTGGACGGATCCTTGATATCCTCGGGGTCCGGTTGATACAACTACCCTGATGCTGAGTTTACAGATCGGTAACCATCAAGAACACATCTCCTTTGATCTCATAACATCCCCCAACCATACCATTATCCTTGGAATTCCGTGGTTCATCAGACATAATCCATATGTAAACTGGGCAACCCGGACGGTCTCTTTGTCTTCACAGTTTTGTCACAAGCACTGTTATGCTTCTGACAAGTATTGGTCACCTAAGAGATCAATAATCACGGAAGGTACTACCGGCTCTACTATTAATACAGTTCAAGGAGTCCCTGAACACTATTTGGAGTTTCAAGATGTATTCCAAAAACCCTCCAGACCTGTATTACCTCCACATCGAGAGTACGATTGTGCTATTCCCTTGGAACCTGGCACTATTGTTCCTTTTGGAAGGATGTATTCCCTTACGGAACCTGAAAAGGAAGTACTGAAGGAGTATTTGGAAGAAAATATACAAAGCGGTCTTATTGTTCCATCGTCTTCTCCGGCCGGGGCTCCTCTCTTTTTCGTACCCAAGAAGACAAAGGATCTTCGCCCTTGCCTGGATTTTCGAGGCCTGAATAAGATCACCATTAAAGATCGTTATCCTTTGCCTCTCATCAGGGATATTCTAGAGGCAGTCAGAGGAGCTCAAAGGTTTACCAAACTAGATCTACGGGGAGCCTACCACCTTTTACGCATTAAAGAAGGAGATGAGTGGAAAACAGCCTTTAGGACTCCATTTGGTCACTTTGAATACAAGGTAATGCCTTTTGGTCTCACTAATGCCCCCGCAATCTTCCAGAGATTTATGGACTCAGTGTTTTCTGATCTTCTGAACCAGACAGTTGTAATCTACCTAGATGATATTCTTATTTATTCTAGAAATCCCGAACTCCATTCTTCCCATGTGAAGCAAGCCCTTCAAAGACTCCGGGCTCATCAACTATTTTGCAAACCAGAAAAGTGTGAGTTTGACAAGACGGAAGTCAAATATTTGGGTTATCATTTAAGTCCCACCGGCGTAGCTATGGATCAAGAAAAGGTACAAGCTATTCCAGATTGGCCTTCTCCATCCTCAATTAAGGAAACACAATGTTTTCTAGGACTAGCGAACTTCTATTGGCAATTCATCTTAGACTTTGCAAAACAAACTAGCCATATAACTCACACTTTAAAGAAGGAAAATTTAACTAAAGGGTTTGTCTGGACTAAGGCGGCCGAAACAGCCTTTCAAGAATTAAAGAAGGCATTCACTCAAGCTCCCATCTTAAGACATCCAGATACCAACAAACAATTTATTGTCGTTACCGATGCTTCAGAAAAAGCCATAGGAGCCGTCCTACTTCAACAACAAGAGGATGATGGTCTAGAACATCCTGTTTTCTATTTATCTCATATACTCTCTATTGCAGAACAACATTACTCAGTACTGGAAAGAGAATTATTGGCTCTGAAGACAGCTTGCATAGAATGGAGACAGTTTCTAATGGGTTCCATGGAGCCTTTTGAAGTGAGAACAGACCACCGTAACTTACAATGTTTACAAAATTTCGTATGCCAGAATAGTCGTCAAGCTCGTTGGGCCTTCTTCTTCAGCCAGTATGATTTCTACATTACTTATATTCCTGGCTCCCAAAACATTCTGGCTGATGCTCTGTCTCGTCGTTATCCAGATTGTACTCCTGCCCCATCTCAACATCTACTGGAACCTAATAAGATCATTGGGGTAGCTCAGTCTTTTCTGGAGGAGGTACAACTGGAATACTCCAATCTATCTGATGACGAAGTAGAGAAATTAAGGCCTCTATTACATAAGAGACAAGGATACTATTATTATCAAGACCTGTTATTCCTCCCTACTAACAGAGTTAGAGAAAAGACATTACAAATGTGTCATGATTCACCGGTTGCTGGTCATAGAGGCATCAAGGCCACACAAGAACTTCTTTCACGATTTTTCTGGTGGCCTACCTGGAAACTGGATATTGAAAGATACGTTCAGGCTTGTCCCACATGCGCTCAAGTCAAGATTCCCCGTACCAGACCTGCAGGATTACTCCAGCCCTTGCCAGTTCCGCCAACTCCATGGCACACCATTTCTACTGATTGTATGTGTTCGCTACCACCTTCAGCAGGAAACCGGGTAATCATGGTCACTGTGGATTCCTTTTCTAAGATGGCTCATTTCACTGCCCTGAAGAAACTACCTACATCCCAAGAACTAAGTCAGATATTCATCGACCATATCTTCCGTCTTCATGGACTTCCACATGCCATCATATCGGATAGAGAACCCCAGTACATTTCCAGGTTTTGGAGATATTTTTGTAAAACACTTAATATCGATAGAGCCCTGTCATCGGGTTTCCATCCTCAGACCAATGGACAGACCGAACGTCTGAACCAAGGATTAGAGCAATACCTTCGCTGTTTTTGCAATTCTACCCAAAGCAACTGGAACACTTATCTCTCTCTTGCGGAATTCTCATACAATAATTCTGTCCATAGTGCCTCCAAGGTCACTCCTTTTTTCTGTTCCTATGGCTTTCATCCTACCTCTTTCCCTAATTCTTCTCGGTCTTCCTCTCCTCTGCCCACTATCACTTGTTTCTCCAAACGACTTTTACAAATCCATAGACTAATTCGATCCAATCTATTACGCACCAAGAGATATATGAAGAAAGTAGCAGACAAGAAACGTAGGACCACGCCGGACTACCATCTACAAGATAAAGTTTGGCTTTCTTCTAAATTCTTACCCTCACGTCTTTCTCAGAACAAGTTCACACCTCGCTACTACGGGCCTTTCCGTATTCTCCAGTTGATTAATCCTGTCACTGTCCGTCTTCACTTGCCTCGCACGTGGAAGATTCATCCAGTCTTTCATGTCTCTCAGCTCAAACCTTATGTGCCGGACCCTTACTCTCATCAGTTTTCTTGTCCTCCTCCTGTCTTAGTGGATGATGTTCCTGAATATGAGGTTCAGGAAATTTGTGACTCTCGTCTTTTTCACAAACGTCTGCAGTACCTGATTCATTGGAAGGGTTATCCTCTCAGTGAATGTTCTTGGGAAGATGCATCTTCTGTTCACGCACCTCTTCTGATTCAGCGCTTTCACCGTTTATGTCCTTTCAAACCGGGGCCTTCGGGAGGGGGACCTACTGTCACGCCGCACCGCGCGGCGCGAGCCGAGCGTTCGGCACAAGCCGGGCGTTCGGCTCGGGCCGCGCTTCCCGTCCTTAAGACGCGGCGCGCCCGAGCCTTTCCTGCACCCTACGAGGCCCCAGATCTTACGTGGGGCCTCGCTCTACTCTTCCTCTCTGCATTTGATGGGGCCTCCTGACCCCTCTTACCTGTCCTTGCTCTTCTTCTTTCCTTTTTTTTTGGATCTGTTGTTGCACTTTCCTTTATGTCTTTTTCCCCTTCCCAGGTTACCTTTCTCTTCCCAGCATTCCTCCTTCCCTATTCTCTATGGTTTCTACTCCATTCTGTTCTATCTACCTTTCCCTACCTAAGATGGCGTCCTTTTTCTTCCTTTGGGGCACTTCCTGTTTTTTGGTATATAAGGGTGGGGTTTTCTTCCTTTCTTTGCGCTGCAACACTCTCTGTTCAGATGGTGTCTTCGCTCCTGATTTCCTAGCCTTTTGGTTCTGGAATTCGACAATTCTGTGTTATTCGACTTCAGTTCTTTTTGATTCCTGTTCTTCTGTTCTTGTTTTCAGGAATCTTTCTTTTGGAGGTTTTGTCCCCTTTTGGAAGGTTTTTTTTTTCCCTCTGGTGCTATTTTCTGAAGGTCACGGTCTGTTCTTGGTGTTTTTATTGCCTACAGCACCTTGGCTACCAGAAAGAGTCGCCCCTTTTTGGGCCAAAGCCGAACGCTCAAGATCCACGCCACTAGATCTGCAGATTCCAGGCGCAAGCAGCACGTGAGTCGTGACAGCCGCGTTGAGCAAGACTGGCCTGCGTATTTTCCCCGGGGTCCTGGATGGCCCAGAAGCAGTGATCATTGGGGCGCTCCGGGGGGGCCATATTGGTGGTGGTGTTGTGTTGCAGGCCCCCCCTTCCTCCTCCACGGTTGAAGGCCTCTCTCACCGCATCTGGAGGACGCGGCCCTGCCTGGAGGCCTGGTCCGCGTGGCCTGGAAGTGAGATGGTCGATGTGGCCTGGGGGGCACATTTAAAGATGATCGAACAAGTGGAGGTGGCGGAATCGTGGCCGAGGTCCGGAGATGTCCGGAGATGTGATGGAGGCGAGGGAAAGTCCGGAGCGGGAATTGGTGTAGTGGGCTCTGGCCTAGTGCCGTTGACGTAGAGGCTTATTTGACGCCGGTCATTGGCAAGATCCATAGCACCGCTGACGCTGGATAAAGCTGATTAGCAGGAGCCGGGTGGACTTTGTGAAAGTGGATTGAACTTCTGGTCTCCCCTCTTGGACCCCGGGGGGGGGTCAGCGGGGTGTGTTTGTCAACGACCCACTGGTTGAGCGATGGGGAAGGCGGAGCAGAGACAGGCTAAGCTCTCCTTTGAGGGGGGCCGATGGAAGGGGGGTGCACCCGCATCCCAGTCGGAGGGGCCTGCAACGGAGGAAGAGAATTCAGATGGTTCGGTTAAGGCTATGTTTCTGGACCTTAAAACCAGCCTTGCTGGAATAGATGGGAAGCTAGATCACGTGACAGAACAACTTGACCGTATCAAGACTCGGGTGGACAAGAATGACGCCCGCCTTGACCAGCTGGAAGCGCGTACCTCTGGTCTGGAAGACACGCAGCGAGGTGAGAGTGAACAATTGCGGCGCATGGAGAGGGTGCTGGAGGTCATTCGGGCAAAGAACGAAGATTTGGAGGCCCGATCACGTCAGAACAACCTCAGGTTAATGGGGCTCCCCGAGACCACAGACCTGGGCAGAATAGAGGATTTTGTGGAAGAGATGCTATCTGAACTGTTCCCCTGCCCGATGTCCCGTTTGCTGGTAGTGAAGAGGGCGCATAGATCGCTGGGCCCGCGGCCCCCGTCTGGAGCTCCTCCGCGCCCTATTATTATTCGGCTCCTGAACTATCGAGATCGTGACACGGAGCGCCGCCCGGTGAGATATAAAAACACTGAATTTAACTTTTTTCCAGACTACACCCCTTGCGTGCAGGTGGCGCGCAGGGCGTTTTTGCCGGCGAAGCGCTCGCTGGCCCAAACTGCTGCCAGGTTCTCGCTCATATACCCGGCGAAACTAAAGGTGCAACATGGTGGGTCTCTACAGTTTTTCACAGACCCGAAACTGGCGGCGAGATAAGCCAAGTCTCTTCCTCGGAAGCCTGAGGCGATGCCGGAGATTGGGAGTTCCCGCGGAACGGGAGTCGCTGAGTGATAATGACTGATCGTCACTGATTATTTTTTGTTTTTTCAGCAGAGAAGACGCCGCTGCAACTAATTGTGCGATGCATTTCTTTTTGTGCCGCTCGTCCTGAAGACATCCTTTTGTGCTGGGCCCCCGCCTGCCCTCCCTGCCTGATACTAGGCGGGTTGGGCGGCTAGCCTCCGCCCTCTGGATTAGTCCTCATTACTTAAATATTTGGGTAATTGTGGTTTTTGGGGGAGGGATATGTCTTTGACCCGTTTGGGGGGTCTGTGTGGGTGGGGGGGGAAGTGTGTCTTTGGAGTCGCTGTACGTACGCTGAGGAGAACAGATGACACAAATGAGAGAGTCTGTGATTCGCTGCTTAACATGGAATGTGCGTGGCTTGAATGATAGACGGAAGGTGTGCCTTATGTCGGCATACGTCAAGAGGCAGAATATAGATATATGCATGCTACAGGAGACACATCTGGTGGAGAGTACCTTACATTATTTGAAGGCGGGATGGATTGGGGAGTGCCACAGGTCCGTGTATTCGAGCTATGCTAGAGGCGTGGCGATTCTGGTAAACAAGGGATTGCAGTGGTGCACTCGCAGGGTGATTGTTGACCCTTTGGGGCGGTATGTTCTGCTTAGTGGAGTGCTGATGGATAGGCCGTGCCGCCTCGCGTCGGTGTACGGGCCTAATTTGGATGACCCTGAGTTCTTTAGTGAGGTCTGGTGTCTGATCAAGTCTTTGGGGGGAGGAACTGTGCTTTGGGGAGGAGAATTCAATGTGATTCTTGATCCCATTCTGGATAGAGAAAGCTCGGCCCGGATGCAGCATACTTCTGCTGCTAGTGTTTTATCTGCAATTATGGACGATGCGTCGCTGGTAGATTTGTGGCAGATGAAACACCCTGTGAGACTGGAAGGCACTTGTGTTAACTATGTGCACAATAGCTGGTCACATCTTGACCGTTGGGTGGGCTCTCGAGATGTGGCTTTATGGACCCGCATGGTCGATCATATGGCGTGCATGTTGTCTGACCACGCCCCGGTGCGCGTAGAGCTGGAGATACCCGGCGGACCTGCTCAGGCCTATATGAGGAGTTTGCCATCTGGGGCACTCAGAGACGAGTTGTTCCGTGAGGAACTGCCTCGCGATATCAATCTTTACTTTGAACAAAATGTGGGCACAGTGGAGTTGGCTGGTACGCTGTGGGAAGCCTTTAAGGTGGTAGTTCGCGGGATATGCATTTCAAAGCAGCACGGCGTGCTACGCGCGTTACGTCGGGATCTGGCTGAGATAGAAGGCCGGATTGCGGATCTGGAGGCTCGACTGGTGTTGGACTGGTCTGGAGCCACATTGGCGGCTCTGAGGGCTGCAGTCTCCGCGTATGAAGAGGCTTCCTTGAGAGAAGTACATTTCTTGGGTAAATTTGCACGGGCCAGGCGATATGGAGAGGGTGATAGAGCCGGACGCACTTTGGGGAATCTATTCCGTAGGCTAGTGGCTATGTGACTGAAATGGATGATTCGAGTGGGGAGCGAGTGGCGGGTACGTCTGAGGGTCTTTACTACCTTCTTCCAGGATCTTTATTCGGCTCCCTCCGCGTTGCCTATGGAGGTAATTCGGGGATATTTCTCTGATATTAGCCTCCTCTGGTTTGACAGGGTACATAGAGAGTACTTTGATGCTCCTTTTACTATAGAAGAGGTAAAGGCTGCTATTCGGAGCCTCCCTGGAGATAGGGCCCCTGGGCTGGATGGATTGACTTCGGCATTTTATAAACAGTTTGCATACATTTTGGCGCCTTATTTGCTGGAGGTTTATGATGAGGCATTGCGGAATGGAGTACTCCTGGCCTCTTTGCGCAAGGCGCTTATTGTCACAATTCTCAAGCCTGGGAAGGCTGCAGCTAGCTGCGATTCGTACCGGCCCCTGTCGATGATTAACATTGATAATAAGATATTAGCCAAAATGATTGCAGCGCTACTGCGGCCTCTTATGATGAAACTGGTGCTGCCGGATCAGTCGGGGTTCATACCGGGGCGGTCCACGGCACAAAATGTACGTACATTCTTTGCTATCGCTGGTTCTGTTCCCATCTATGATGGGGCTGTGGCGGTGTTTTTGGACGCTACTAAGGCGTTCGACTCATTGCTGTGGCAATATCTGTTTGCGCTCTTGGAGAGAGTGGGGATGAGTAGTCGTTTTGTGAACGGGATACGTTTGCTATATTCACAGCCCGTGGCTCACTTGAGAGTGAACAGCTGTGTGTCGGAGCCTTTTCAGGTGGCGCGTGGAACTAGGCAGGGTTGCCCCCTGTCACCATTGCTTTTTGCAATTGAGCCGCTGGCAGCCTTTATGAGACAGCACCACAGCGAACGGGGGCTGCCGTTCCGCCAGAAAGCGATTCTGATATCCATGTACGCTGATGATGTGGCGCTGTATGTACGAGATCCCGTGCGAAACTTTGATGTGCTGCTGGACGAAATAGTCAGGTTCGGAGACATATCTGGAGTGATGATAAATTGGTCTAAGTTGGTTGTGCTGCCTCTGACGTCTGGAACGGCGGAGTGTCGGTCCCGCTACCCTATTGTGTGGGCGGACTGTCCTGTTAAATATTTGGGCATCTGGTTGAGCTGTGATGTAGACACGCTCTGGCTTGCTAACTATGGTAGGGCCATGGCCTGGCTGGACGATAGAGTCACAGCATGGCGCTCCTTGCCATTGTCCTTGACTGGACGGATTGCGGTGGCTAAGATGCTTGCGCTGCCCAAGTTTTTGTATTTGTTTCTCAACCTTCCACTGGTGCTTACAGATAGTTTTCTGCAGCACCTTCGTTCCGCGCTGATCCGATTGGTATGGGCGGGCGGTTAGCCTCGCATCGTCTGGAAAACACTGGTGCTGCCATTTGAGCTGGGTGGTCTTGCGGCCCCTGATCTGGAGCTCTATTATCTCTGCGTGCAGGCTCTGTTTGCCTATTACTGGATCAACCCGATACGCTATCTGCCACACCTGGCTCCCGAGAGCAATGCGGTGTGGCCGGATGGGCTCGAGCGGGTGTTAGGCAATCTGGACAGGGCTCGCCCCGGGGCATTGATACAGTGGCCTCCACGGTCCGGGCTTGGTCGGGTCTGCTGAAGCGTTCAGGGATAGCACCGTCTATGCAAGTGGTGGCGGCCGGAGATGAGGTGATGTTTCAGGACTCGCGGCTGCGGAGCTTCCTACGGGACTTTGATCTGCTAACCCTGGGTGATTGGTTTGTTGATGACAGATTGATGTCCCCGGGGGAGATCCTGGGGGATAGACCGGTCACTGTTCTCCACCGGTTCTACGTGTTGAGGATATGCGCTATGCTGCACGCTCGTTACTCCTGCTTGCCCGCGACCCAAACTTCTTGCTGCGCGTTGGAAGTGTTGTGGAGTTGTGCGGATGCCTGAGAGGCTGATCACTAAGCTGTATGGCAGTACGCAGGGGCAGGGAGAGGAGATGGGGCTGTCTGTAAGGATGAAATGGGGGGAAGATGTGGGTGAGGATATCGCAGAAGATGTTTGGAGGATGTGCTGTACACATATGAAGGAGTTGTCACCGAACTATAGATTACGCCTTATACATTTTAAGTTTTTACACCGTCTGTACTACACCCCCAGAAGTTTATGTGCTATGGGGCTGCGGATGGACGATACCTGTGTAAGATGCCGGGCCCCTGCTGCTGATTTTATGCACACGGCTTGGACCTGTCCGGCAGTTTCCTCCGTCTCCCTTGATGGTGCTGCTGGGGGGGGGGGGTGAATGAGGTGCGGACTATAGTGCGGTGCCTGGTGGGCATGTTGTTATTGCTAGCTGAGCGCAGGGTAGCAATTTGCTGGGGTCGGGCCCGGCCTCCTCAGATATCGGATTGGCTGCGAGATGCCGCTTTTTGCCAGGAACAATTAAATTACTGGGAGTTGACTCCAGTTGGCTCCAGGCCACAAGACATTTGAGCACCGCTTCGATCCTATCTTGAATCAGCATCTGTTTAAAGAACCTGCTGCGGATGGGTATGTTGATGAGTGCTGTTCACTCCACAATGGGATAAGGTTGTACAGAATAGTTGCTGAGAACTGTGCTTGCTCCTCCCGGCCTTCTCCCTCCCCTTTTTTTTTTTGCCACATCTATTTGGTCCTGCCCTTGGACTTGACGACCCGCTGGGTCCTCCCCTGCCCGATTCACAAGAGCTACTGAGACATGGGGAACTTGGAGAGTCGAAGATGGATTAAATTAGCTGACTGATCTATTTCTGTAAGGACCAAGGTGGCATTTTACTTTATGTTATATGTTGTTGACATAAAAGTTATAAATAAATTAAAAAAAATTAAAAAAGGGTGGATATGTTGTCATTTGTTTATGGAAATAACAGAGTGTAGTAAAATACTGAAGTGAGGGTTTTGAATGCTGACAGTAGTTAAACAGCGCAGTATGGAAAATAAACACATGTGCAACTGTTTGGGAGAAACAATACCACATCTGATCTTTTGGGAAGGTAGGACGTCAAAAATATATGACAGATGACTACTCATTTCAAGATCAACTTCTTAGGTAGAAGTACTACCAAAGTAGACAAGTTTGGCTTTTGCTTATTTGTCCAAGAGAGCTCAGAGTCATGTGCCCCAAGAAAGTGTCACTGGGTTCAGTGCTTCTGAAAAGCATTGAGTGGTGTGCAGTTCATAGGCACAAAGTTGTGAGTATTATGGACACACAGGCTGACCTACAATAGATGTCAGAATCTCATCCAGTCCTGGTTAGTTTTCTTGGTTCTCGTTGACTTATATCATTTAATTTCTATTATAAAGCCATGGTAACTGGTACCAGGTATTGCTATTGGTCCAAGAAGTACAAAATGTGGGAACGCCAGTAAACTCAGTGAATTCCCAGGTACTTTAGACTTTAAATCTGGGTAGCAATGATAATTGTTGAGTCCTCCTCCAGAAGGTTGCCTTGCTCAGTCCATTCTACTTAGTTTGGTATCAATAGAACTGTAAGGGCCAGATGTAGCAAGCTTTTTGCATGTCGCAAACAGCGAATTTCGATGTTTGCGATGTACAAAAAGCACATCGCAATGCACAAACCCCGTTTTGTGATTTGGTAACCTGGTCACCGAATCAAAAAACGGGTTTGTGAGTCCCAATTAGGAAGGAGTGTTCCCTTCCTAATTGCGAGTCGCAGTACAATGTAGGATTGGTTTGTGACCGCGAACGCGGTCGCAAACCAATCTGATTTTGCACCCTTTTCAAATGGGTGGTAACCCATTCACAAAAGGGAAGAGGTCCCCATGGGACCCCTTCCCCGTTGTCAATGGCACTGTAAACATTTTTTCACAGCAGGCAGTGGTCCTGTGGATGAAGGCCTGCTCTGAAAAAATGAAACAAAAACGTTTCATTTTTCGTTTTTGTAATGCATCTCATTTTCCTTTAAGGAAAACAGGCTACATTACAAAAATAAAAAAAGCTGCTTTATTAAAAAGCAGTCACAGACATGGTGGTCTGCTGTCCGCAGCAGGCCACCATCACTGTGGGGGCCGCCATTTGCAAGGGGGTCGCAAAGTGCAACCCACCTCATGATTATTCATGAGGGGGGCATTTGCGACCCCCTTGTGAATTGCAGATGGTGTCAGGGACACCATCCAACGTCGCAATTCTGAATGTTGCTACATGTGGCCCCTAGTTCAGTAACTCCACAAATATGTGACAGCTATTAGATAATATTCTAATCCCACTCTATGTTGAGGGTACTAATATGTCCTAACATGTTACTCAAAATGCATTTCACATTGAGATGTGGGCTAGCATTTTCATTGGATTCTTGGGTAGCCTACGTGATGTATGTAAGGGTTACCATCATACAGAATTCCCTGTCCTTCAGGCCCCGATAGGACAATGAAGTATTTTATTGTTCTGTCCTTTTACCCTGTGCTTGAGGTGCAACAGATGTTTACAGAATCACTGTGGTTGGAGGTGAATAAATGTACTAATTGGTCCACATGGATGGAGAGAGAGCAGCTCTCAGTACTAACATCATTTTATAGAAGAGTGTTCGCTACAGAGTACAGCTGCCTCCTGACCATGATTTACATCTCTGAAACCTTAAAAGAAAGTGGACCATCCAGCTCTAATTAGCACTCTGAAAACACATATGGGATTTCCAGGAACAACCTTGAAATGGTTCACATTCTATTTTACCAACTGGTGTCCACTTGTGCAATTAGATTATAGGGTGTGGGTGCCACAAGGCTCTATTCGTTATCCCATCATCTTTAATCTCCACAAGGAATTGCTCAGATTTATTCAGTTCTCTATCCCAGAGAAAGTCAAAGCATTTCTTCCAGCAAAAGACTTAAGAATCAATGCACAATGCCTCATACTCTGACACCTGAGTGTTGGTAAAGCCCTGCTCCATGGCCTCTCAGACTCCATACTGGCACACAAAGGGCTTCAGCACATCTAATAAAGGGTTGCAAGAAATATAATCACATCGCTTCCAGCTTGATGAAATTCCACTGGTTTTTCTTGCCAGCCGACACCATCTTTTTCATTTATGCTTCCAGGATTAGGAGAAGAATTACTGTATTCATGAGGACTGTAGTGTCTTACATAACTTAAACTGAAACTTTTTGACTCCCCTGTGTGACATAGTCGGTGGAATAGAATCTATGAGTATTTGGTTTAGAATTTTGGAGTTAACAGCTACCCACAAAGGAACAAAGATTGTGATTAACAGCTCAGTGTGTAGCCTAGTTATTCAGTGGTTATCAGGTTGCAGAAGTTGCTACAACTTATGATGAGAAAGGGGATAAGTAACCCAAAGAAGAAAGTGCTCTCCTGGAGGGTTGGTCTAAGCAAATGGCTTGTGCATGTCATGTGTGTCTTCTTCAAAGTGCCAAGTTGACAGTTGGTGTATGTGGAGTCTAAGCACAACTTTAGCCGGTATGAAGCATGTGAACAGAAAGAGAGCTTTACAGAAAAGTCTATGTATCGGTGGTCAAGAAATTATGACCAATATTTTGTCAAAAGGCACCATGCTGCCACATCAAATAAAGGTATACAAAATACAGAGTGCAAACACTAAAGGCAGATTCACCCAGATTTCTAAAGTGCAGTTAAGGACAAATATTTATCAATTAACATTGCAAACAGAAGCATTGAAAGTGGATCAACCAGGTTTTAGAAAAGTTGAAGTGAAGTGTAAGAAGAATAGAATCAAAGCTTACTGAGCCCAAAAGACAGAGTCATCAAAACCCCATTGACTGTGGCTCCATAAGAAGTGCCCGGGCTGTTCTAAGGAGCAGTCCATATTTCCAAAAGCCAGAAAAATGTCAGACAGCTGTTCTGTGAATGGAGCCCATCAAGGACGACCCCGAGTCTAGCCCAACGCAGGGCCAGGGCTGGACCAGTAGTGGAATTGATCCGGATTTACAGACAGAAAGGCCAGGGAAAGCACCATTCTCAATATCAGTAAGTTTCGAACTGGTTTACAATGCTGCTACCTTCCTCAAACCATCACCACCTTTTGACACCGCCAAAAAGCTAAATATTGGTGATAGATGTACTGCTTGGATAGAGACATTTGAAGATTCCATTGATGCACTTGAAGAAACGGATAACAGAAAGATTAACAGATATTGCAAAAATCTTGCTGGTAATGGTGTGAAAGTAGTCATAACCAAAATGCCAAGAACTGACAAAGAAGTCACATACTGCTAGATTAAGAATGCATTGAATCTCAAATGTAACCCAGTACCAAACATTGATTATGAAAGCTATGATTTCAGTCAAGATGGTCAAAGAGTTGGTAAAACAACTGATGACTTTGTGAAAAGACTTGACACACTAGAAGTTCAATGAATTCAATAATGAAGAAGCCATTAGGCTTGTAGTGATTGATGAATGCTTGTCTGATTCATTCAGCTGGTGACTACTGAGAGAAACTCTTAGTCTGGAGCGAGTATTGATGGCTGCCAGGGCTGAGGAGCGTGCTGAGAGACAAGCTGCCAATGTGGGGTCCAGAGGTGTCTAGAGCGAGTCAGTCATGAGTGTGAAAAGTAATTCAAAACAAAAGACTGAAGGATACAAAGTGATGTGTACATGCAAAAAGAAGTTGTGCATCAGGTGTGGATTTGTGTTTCCACACAAAGTAAAGTGTCCCATCATTGGTCAGATATGCAAAGGCTGTGGTAAAGCAAATCAAGTAAGGGCACAATGGCGTGAAGAGAAAAAGACTGCCAGAACATTCCAGAAGCAACTTCTGACACACGTCCAAAAGGACAAGCATCAACATCAGTTGATGGCAATAGATACTAAACAATGTTAATCGTCATCTAAATCATCTTCAAACAGTTCTTCATCCTCAATAATAAGTGAAAGTGAAGAAAGTGATTGTGCTATGTCAATGCTTATTTCAGAAAAATGTGCATATGTTGGTATGGTTGCCTCTGAGGAGAAAAGCCAGTCAAAGAAAAGTCAATATGTCAAAATAACGCAATCGTAAAAACACTGTACAAAGATTACGTTGAAAATAAATGGACGTTCAATACCTTTCATTATTGATAGTTGTGCTTCAAAAAATATAAGGCCTGAAGAAAAGTACAATGAACAGGCTCCATTACCACAGTTTACACCATTAAAGACCAAAGTGTACACACCCATGAAAAGTAAGGTTTTGTTCATGGCAACAATGAAACATAAAAAAATAAAGGTACAAGCAATGATCCATGTGCTTCAAGGTAGAGTTGCAAGTGCTTGCTTGCTCAGCTTCAACTCGGCTGCTGACTGATTTCAGTAAATGAATGCTCATCACATGATAGTTATTCAGTTTCCTTCATTGTTTCATGGTTAAGGAAAAGTAAAGACTATGAAAGTAAAGCTGCCTAATAGTGAGGATATCTATCCTGTTGCTCAGTGACATAGACAAGTTGCTTTCAATTTACAAAAGTAAGCAATTGAACAATGGTCCTACAGGGTGAAGTAAAACCCTTGTCTTCCTGGGAAACAATGTTTAAACAATCTTCAAACATGCAAATTCTGTCAACAATCCATATTTTACTATATAGTAGGTGCATATTTCTTAACCAAAAAAACATAGTCATTCTTATACTTTGAATTCAATCATTACGGTGCTCCTATAATGACGACGCAGTGAAAGTGAATGTAGTAAAAAACGATTGTGCATATGTGCTCTGTACATTATATACAAGATGTGGTTAAAACATCAATTTTCTGTGATCTTCTATAAGCAGACTCATACTACTCCAGAGGTCCAGAAGTCACTTTTTAGTCTCTCATGAAAAATCCACACTATCAAAAGGTCGTCGTTTCAACCCCATTTATGTAGCTCAATCTATCTTGGGTCATCATCAGGGCTGTTAGTCTGCTATAGGTAGCACTAGTCAGTCATTGTGTCGAAGTAAGCCTCAGCAAGGCCTACTAGTGCAAGGGGTTTGCCCTTCTCTGCACAAAGTCCTCAGACCATGTAGGAAGAAGTTGGCACAGAAACTGTAATAAAAGACCAAGTTCATTAAACCTCATGAGGTTGTACTACAGTTCAAACAGCACCCTTCAGTAATGTTTGAAGTAGCACACTGAATTAAGAGAGCACGGTCCTTTTATACCCACGCAGGGGCTAAAAGAAGGAGGTACAGTTATAGAAGTAAGACTTACATACATATAAGGTCATATGGAAATACACAGTCGACAGGTAGGAGGGGCTAACAGTTTTCAAGGAATAGTTGACACATTACTGTCTGTTTCTGATTACTAACAGCTGCAGATCTTACTGGGCATGTGCGAAGGTGGGAGATGCTAAATATAACTTGTCACTAGAAAGATTTTCAAGAGTAGTTAACAGAAAGGTAGGACAGAGCACATTGCAGAGAAAATGGCTGCCATGAATACAAAATGGATTCCGCGAAATGTTCATAATAGTTGCTAAATACAAGATGTCTTCTGCTAATGCTTAATCTAATCGCTACTGACTTACAACAATTGTATTCTGTCTCAGGGTGATTGTTTAATCCTCTCATCCTCCAATGACTTTAGATCTTGTTAGTCTGTCCTCTCCTTGAGAGATGCAAGCAGGCATCCTCTGCTATGAAAAACAAACCATATGGACGTTTACAAGGAGAGGACAGACTAACGGGATCTCAAGTCAAGTTTGGAAAAAAAGGTGTTCTTTAAAGAGCACTACATCATAAAGCGGAAAAAAGTGAGAAGCATTTTTGGTTATGTTCATGCAATACTAGTAGCACATACAAACATAATACTAACAACAATAGCAAGACCAGCAGAACAGAAATTATACCAATTCTACCTAAAAATATCCTCAGCTAAAAGATACTGAGATGCAAATACTGGCTCAAATGTATCCAATCTTGGACATTAACTAATTTCCTGAAAAATAAACAAATGACTGAATTCCTTCTGTTTGCCAATAGCACCAAACAATCCCAGGTTTGAAACTAGTTCTCCAACTTAAACCTTCCAGGCTTTGTTATCCGGCTGAAAGACAACACAAAATCTCTGGGATTGACTCTCAACACAGACCTCTCATTTAAGCAACAGATTGCAAGGAAGACCAATACAGTTTCATTACCATTTTCCCTCTAGAATAAAGTGAAGTCATTTCTCAATGTAGATGGTTTTTAGAACAACAGTGCAAGACTTAGTCCTCTTTCATTTGGAAGGAGGAAATGTCCAGCTCAGTGGTCTCCCAGATACCACCCTAGCACCCATGAAAGGTATCCTACAAGCCTCTGCATGGCTCATTAAGGGCTTGAAGTAATTTAACTGCATCACTCTCGGGTAACAGACCTACAATGGCTTGCGCTTCCAGCCCATATCATTTTCACAATGAGCTAAATCACTCAAAAAGACCTTAAATAGTACCCCAGCTTATCTGGCAAACACACTAGGCATTTCTGGGGGAGTTACAAGGAAAACATGAAAACAAGATGGTTTTAATGCTGTAATTTACCTCTGCCACCTGCAATTACTTGGGCAACATCTCAGTCCACATTTTTTGCTCACTGTGCCATTTTAGATTAGACCCACCCATATGCAAGTAAGCCTTGTTGCTGCTCCAATAGAAACAGACCAGCATGAACTGCCAAAACAGGTCCTCTCTAAATGAGAACTCAAGCAAACCCAGGCAAGTTTCATTCTACCTTGGCCTCTTCAGTCGAGTGCAGCTCAGTTGCAAAGGCAAGGCGAGCACGGGACTCACATCTGGGTATACTTGTTGAACTGAAGGCACCACAATGAAAACTATAGTTTTCCCCACATTCCCATCTGCCATTTCCTACTATACTCCGCCACAGATAAGGAGATGTAATTTTTCAACACTTCTGAAATACCTCACCCTTCATCTGACATTGACCAGTGTTCTCTCTTTGATTGTCCCCAATCTGACATTTTCAGAGTGTTTAACAAAGTGAAACTTCTACAGCTTACTAGATCCAAAAACAGAATGGAAAGCTGCCAACACTAGGTTAAACATGATCAAGCCCAATGATTCTCAAAGTAACACCCGGGGGCCACATGCGGCCATCCTGACCTTTATGTGCGCCCCCCGGTCAACAGCAGCACTGGGTTGCTGTTTAATCAACTCAACACTAAATTAATATATGTTACATAAAGGGGCAAGTGTTTATTTAAATGTTAATTGCATTTAAAGAAAGGAAGTAACTAGGGTGTCCTGCACCACTTTACTTTAGCAACAACTTCATTTATAAAAAACATCTTGCAGTAAAGGTGTAAAAATAAGATAAAGGGCCCTATTACTAGTTTGGCGAATGGGAACACCAGTACTCCAAACTCCCGACGGGGTGGTCGCCGCCATACTGGCAACCTCCATACTGGCAACCTCCATACTGCCTCATTAGGACTTTCTTGCCGGGTTGACCAGTGATACTGCTGCACGCGGGGGCACCAGCACCCTCAAAATGCACACTGTTTGCACAACAGACAGTGCGCATTTCGGGGGTGCTGGGCATGGGGACCCCTGCACTACCCATGCCCCAGGCATGGGCAGTGCATTGGCCCCCCATTGACCCCTACACCTTCTCTCTGCCAGCCTTTTCATGGTGGTTGTATTGCCATGAAAAGGCTGGCAGATACCAACGTATATAATCAGCAGGACAGTGCTGCGTTTAGCGCCGCCCTGGCTGATAACAACCTGCATCTACCATTAGCCTGTCATTATCGAAGATCCTGGTGGGGACGGTAGTAGGTTGGCGGGTCTGACCACCAACCTCGTAATGTGGCAGTCGGACCCCCACAACTGGAACGGTCCGATCGCCACTGCGGCATTGATGGTTGAAGGACAGCCAATATCATTATCATGCCTAAAGTTTATTTTATTAAAATGCAGAACCATTTCACATTAGTAAATCTGGCTATATCAGTGCACTGAAAATTATTATTTTAGAGGTTATTATTTTCAAACATTAATTTAGAAACATTTATACTCCCTTTCTCACCCTGGCAACAATGCCAATAGTGAACTACGAGGCAATACAGTTTTTAGGTGTACTTTTTGGGTGGCCTGGGTTGCCATTATACATAAACAATAGTATAGTTTATTAAATCAAAGACAGGAAATGTTTTTGTACAGTGCACATCCTGAAGTCATGTATTTCAACGTCCTATATTATGTGATGATGAAGAAAAAGGAGGGGAAATGAAATACAATAATTGCCTAGGATCACATAATTTGGTCAAGCGGGGAAGCCAAGGTTGAGCCCAGGGTTTCTGTTTCCACAGTTTGCAAACAATTCAGCCTCTGTCACGCAGTGCAGCAAGTCACCTTGCTGCAATGCTTGACAGAGAAAGGGCAGGAGGAATACAGCACATTCCTGCCTTTCCCCTTGGCTGGAACCATTTTAATTACCTAGCACGAATGCAGGTACCCTTGCACCATTGTTCAAGGGTGCCTGCGTCCCATCAAGGATTGTGTTTGTACAGGAAGGGGCACATTTCCTACACAAAAAAATCTGAGTGGCTTTTTCCTCTTTCTATGTGTGCTGCAGAATGCAGCACACGTACAAAGAGGAAAAACAAGGAGAAATAAAGACATTATTCCTAGTTATGTCTCATCTGGATGTTGTGTTGGAACACCCATGGAAAGGCTTTCAGGTGTCCAGTAATGCAACTCAGCAATTTGTGTTGCATTACATTACTTGAGATTTATGAAGCCACTTGGGGCCACACTGGTGGCTTTGCGTGGTTTCATAAATCTCACTTAAGGTTTGCATTGCACATATACAAGGTTGCGTGATGCAAACATTACACAAACCGGGTCAAAAATATGGCCCTAAATATTTATGCTTCACTTCCCCTACACCTACCTTAACTTCACTCTCCTACAACCTCCCTGTCAGCATCAATGCAGCCTTCAGTTACACAATCAACCAAACATTTTGCCCCCCGGGAAAATGTTTGAGAGTACCCATGATCTAGCCAACCTGAAATCCTGGGAGGGAAAGAAGTGTCCCAAAGAGAATTTTGTAAAGTTTACTTTCAGACATCCGACACAGTAGTCAAAGTGCATGGAAGGATCACTTTGCAATCTGACTCAAACTATAAAGACTGAACTGGTTAAAATATTCTGATATGTAACAAAACCATAGGCGTTAAAGAATACCCCTCTCATTTGAACTAACAGTGCAAAAATGTATTAATATCTTCAACAATAAGATTCTGAAATTCTGCTCCGAAATTTAATTGAAGTCAAAAAATCACCTTGCACAATATAACCAAAGTGTGCAAAACAACTGGCATGATTCAAGCCTACAGTACGTCATAGAGCTTTTTCAGCCTCTGGAATGCCATACTTGGATTTAATGTAACCAGAATCGCAATTGCTTTAATCCAAAAAAAAAAGTTCCAACACCTGAAAACATGCCATGATCTCTCCCTTCATAAAGAAACTATTGACCATGGACTTGGAAACAACAAATTGAAGGGCCTTTTTAACTTCCCTTTTAGTCAACTAATCCAAAATTATTAAAAATCAAATCAGCCAGTACCACTGGCCTTCCAGCATTCTTAGTTAATTTCTCCAAACCTGGAATAATTTGCTATTACTTGGTGAGATACTGCTCGTGTCATGACTCAATCTTGTGCCCTATGTGCAGTGGGTATTACTTGCTAGCCTCATGTCATTCCTTTCCCTGTGGCACTTTTCCATCACAACTGCTCCATGACAACCCCTTCCCGAACGGCCTGACTGATTGACCCTCCTGTTGTGTTGCTATACAAGTTTCATCCAGTTTGCACCAGTTGATATCACATGCCCTGTTGGGATAGTCACATTTGCACTGTGAACCCTAGATCCATTGTACTCGTTGCTAATTACCGTTTGCACCTGCTGCCTGTCAAGGCATGCCTGTTTGTATTTAGCACATAACTTTTTTCATATTTCTTTGGAAACCTCCATGTGAGACACATGCCCTTCTGGAGCACCCGTGGCTTTCTATATAAACTTGCATCTGGGCTTGGCCATGTATCTGTATGACAACCTGCAAAGGTTCCTGTCCCTGCATTCACCTCTTTCCATGGACTTTCTCATGTTCCTCTTTAGCACAAGCTGTATCCCTGCACTCATCTCCCGAGTCTCCGGGACCTTCATTTATTCATTCATGTCCTCGTCCCAGCACTCATCTGCCAAGTCATCCGGAAACCATCCTTCATTCTAGTTTTCCTTTTCCATGACACTGTGATCCTGACTTCCAAGACCCCTCCAGTGTTTCCCTCCATGAGCTACGATTCCATCTCCTTTCTAACTACGACTTCCCTCCTGCCTCCAAACATCAATAAGGTACTTTTCAGGCCAAGTACTTGTCCCAAGGTTAGTGCTCACTAATCTTAATAGTTTTTGCAAGCATTTCTGTTATCTCCTCACTTAGTCTGCCTCTGGACCCTCTTTCAAATCTTGGCTCCAGAACTCATGGCTTGGAGACTGTCACCAGAAAAGCTGTATACCTCCTACCTATATACTGAGTGCAATCCTGTTATTCAGTTCACCTCGGGAGTGTTTTTGATTTCAGCCTTGAACTGAGTATATCCATATTTTCTAGCATTCTGGGAGTGCCTTCGACTTGCATCTGTGTCTCAAACTTAACCTTGTTTCTATAGCATGTCTTGGGAGTGCCTTTAACTCGAATCATGTTTCAAGTGCAACCTTGGAAGTGTCAGTTATTCCAGCCTTGAAGAAGTAACCTTGTTCATGTATTGCCTTGTTTTCAAATGTAGGTCAATGTACAGAGCATATTTCTGGGAGAGTCAGTAACTCCAACCTTGTGACAAGAATAATCCAGTTTCGTGTCTATTTTTCCCAATCAAGTTTAATCTATGTATTGAGTGCAGCATTGGGAGAGTCAGTATTTCCAACCTTGTGCCATGTCTAGTCTTGTTCAGAGTTCATGCAATTCTGAATGTAATCCATGTTCAAGAGTAACCTTGTATAAAATATACCTTGAGAGTTGTTTAACTTCCAACCTATGTGCTCAGTGTAACCTGGTTTTCTACTCCCATGTGTGTGTTTCTGAGACGAACCTAAGTACCAAGTGCCAACTTTGGAGAGTCATTAACTTCAAGCTATGTTCTGAGTTTACCTGTGGATAGTCTTAAATCTACCAAGTACTTCACGTCCTTCTTCCAGAGTTCCAGAAGATTCCATTTGAGTATCTGGTTGACCTGCTCCCCTCCCATGTTATGATTGTTTAAGAAACTTGTAAGCGTGAAATAACAAAAGCATTGTATTGTAAACTTATAGATGTTTTATGCACTGATGGTAATTGCCTCTTCTTGTTGTTTCCAGTGAATTGTGTTTTCACAATACACAGAAATGCTGCCTCGCAAACATCAACCTTTGATTAAATCAGAAGGCCAAGAAGTGACGACCCTGTTAAACAGAGTAGCACCATCACTGAGCAGAACCAGTACCACAAGTTTTTGAGTATTATTTTGTCCCTTCGCCCTCTGGATTCAGGCCTGGATATAGAAGCACTGTCCCAGGTTCCAGTTTCTTCCTGATAGGGAGTGGGGGTCCAGTACTGGCTCCATTGTCATCCCATCAGTTGGAACCAGATGAGTGCATGACAGCTCCCAGGCACGGATATGGTTTGCACGGAGTTGACTAACCTCATCGATAAGCAAAGAATCATTTTACTCAGGATTTTATAGTCAATATTCAGCATTGAGGAAGGTCTATGAGACAGTGCATCAAAACCATTTCACCATGATTTAGGAGAGATAAAAGCAATGGCTCTACTGTTTAATTAGTCTATAAGACCCAAAGATGTGCTGATGTATTCATGTCAACCTCAACAGGAGCTAAAAGATCCAAATAAAATGTATAAAGTTCAGGTGATAATACCTATCTTCCCTGGACTTCCCAGAGGCCAGGTCAAGTTGACTTTCTTTATTGTGTGCAAAGTCATGGTAAACTCAAGTGCCTCCAATTGTGTTTAATTTAAAAATGCCTCTGACCACCCTCTCCACATATCTGTTCAGTTAAAGGACATTCTTCTTTCCCAACCTCTTATATGAACCAGGGTTGTAGCCAAAGAATTCATTACTGACCTCCTGCTTCAAGGAAACCACTACACTTTGATTCACATGTATAGAGATTAATGGGATCCCTACCATCATTTGTAATCAATGTCATAAGTAATTTTCCTGTTTGGCATACCTTTTGTCATGTGTTTCTTAAAGCAAAAAAACACAGTTGGAAACATGTCTTTGTAATTTTGCGCTTGTAGGTGTCCAGCCTCTTATAGTATCAGGTCTCTCTCACGATAGTTCAGCAGCTAGGCAACCACTGGCCTCGGGACTGAGACAGAGGAGGATTGTAAGCATCCACGCTCTGAACTCTTTCAATGGTATAAATAATGGAAAGTCCCTGCATGGCAACTGCCTGCACAAGACACTGCTCTAAAAACACAACCGTATCAGTCATCTTGTTATATATTCAGGCAGGCCCACCACCAGGATATTGCTTCATCCATAATGCCTTTGGAGTCTTCTGGCCTGTGCTCCAAGAATCAATTTCTTTTTGCGAAGTATTATACTTGTTTTGTATGGCATTCAGTGATTGTGGGAAGCTCAGCCAATGATGATCAATTGGCTTTATTATGCTAGGTCAGCTTCTTTTGATCCTCACACAGGCGACTCATATTAATGATCACTGAGTCAATTTTGTTTTCAAGTGCTTTCCACTTGGCTATGATTGCATCAAGTATTTAGTGTAGTTTTTCAGCAGTAGCATGAAGCCCTGTTACAACTTCTATGGTGATTTGACCATGATGAGTTAGAAAAAGAGTACCATTAGTCTCTGGCTGGGGCTCTCAGGAACCTGGCCTGGCCTTGCTTTTCCCACCTCTGAGCTATGCCGCAGACAACTGTGGTGGAATGTTTGACAAAGAGTTGGTTCCTATGCACGTGGGTTCAAGCCAACCTAAAGAGATTGTTTGTCAGGGAATCACTGCCAGTGCTGTTGTAAAGGACTGAAGTCCCCGCATCAATGGTGCGCACAAAACCTGTGGTCCCCTTACACAAGTCTCCCCCCTTTCTCCACAGTACCCTACTGATAGGCTTTTGTCAAATAAGGTGCCACACACTCCCAGCAATGCACCATCAGTAATGTACTTATTTAAGTTTTTATATAAAACGTAATAAGACTTGGAGAATCTGAGTCCTTTACATAGAAGACTACACACAATAAATAATGATCAATAATAATCAGAGGTAGCAGTGCCAAAAAAGGAAGATTACATCTGAGACGTTCAAGTATTAACATGCATTCAAGAAGCAATTGACATGGAGAGTGAAGAGCAATCAGGCACCATCTAGGGGCAGGGTATGGCTACTGCATGAACATAGAGTCAAGAAATTCCTTGTTTCTTATTTTTTTCCAGTTAGTAAGGAGTTGAAGTTTAGATTTCGGAGTGGATAGATTTCCAAATTCTGGCCGCGCAGCATCAAAAGGACTTGCTTAAATTATATTGTTTACTAAAGGCAGAGATGACTCATATCAAGTCTGAAATGAAAGGGAGGGTTTTGTCCCCCAGGTGAGTTTCATTTGTAAGCTACTGCTTCTTATTGTCAAGGTGGTGTTGTTTTGGAGATTTAGCTTGTGGACCAAAGTTAAGTCTAAGGATTAAGCCGGGTTCATGATGGGAACCAAGTCCTAGGATGTTCATAGAATCCAGGCCCATTACAGGAGAAAGATTGAAAAGCTTTAAGAGATGTGTAACATTCAGTTTGTATATTCATTAGTGTGGCGGTATATCTGGTTACATCATTAGGGGAAGACACTTTTAGATCAGTGACATCAGCATACCACAGAGTCTTTAATGAGATCATCAATGGTTCAAGATATAGATTGAACAAGGGAGTGGCTAGATCTGTGTATTGTGGAACCCCAAGGGAGATGGCAACATGTTTATTTAGGGCATGGTTCAGTTTAATCAGTTGTGAGTGGTACTCAAGATTTATAACAGTTTAGGACTGTGGTATTGCAACCCATGCAATTTTACAAGGTGTAGAGTAGCACATCATAATTTACAGTGCAAGAGGCCACTATGAGGTCAAGTAGAACTAGAAGATAGGAGTGCCCATGATTTATGAGTTGGAGAGCATCATCAGTAACCTGAATAAAATATGTCTCATTGTTGTGGTGAGCCCTTAAGCAAGACTGGGATTCACCAAGTAGTTTGTTTAGTTGCCAAACTTTGGTTTGAGCATTTTCACATCTCCCAAGATTTTAGTGAGAAGTGGGAGACCAGATATTGGCTGGTGGTTGTTGTAGTTCTCGTGGTCGTCTGTGTTTTTTTTTTTTTTTTTTTTTTTTTTTTTTAGTAATGGTGATACTTGAGTACGTTTTATGCAGTTAGGAAACATTCCTTGTTGCAAGGAAAGGTTCTTCATGAGGATGGACCAGAATACTAGTAGAACTTTCTGTATCTCCTTTACCAGGTTAGCTAGGAGTCTGTGAGACTGTTCATAAAGGGAGTTGCCCGATTAGAGTAGGAAATAATCATGCAGAGTTTGGACTAATGTTTCTGACCACGGACCAGTTGTTTGATTTCCCACCAAAGCCCTCAATAGGAAATAAAGTTATAGGGGGGAGAGAAGTTTCAATATTCTTTACTTGGAATCAAATATTCTAATCAAATATTCTCCTCACATTTGATTTCAGATGTAATTGTTTCGGAAGCTACATTGTGCTGGTTCTCCACTTTAAGTATCTCAAAGAGGTATTTTTGTTTATTTTTGGCTAGATCTTTTTGAGCTGTGATGGACTGAGCTTTGGCATGAAAAATGTGTATTTCTTCATCTTCTTCTTTCACTTCTCTGTTCGGTTGGATGATGGGGGCAGTGATGCCTCTGGAGACTGCAGCTCTTGGCATGACTGCCACATTTTCTTTCATCCTCACAGTCAGCCCCTCTCTGTGGTGGAGTCTCCTTCATGTCCCCAACCTGATTTCACCTCTTTCTCCAAGTGATCGTCCTGAGCCGTCTTAAATGTGAGCCACCCAGGCAGCCACTACCTGCCCTCAAGATTATGTTGTCAGTGTCTTGGTTGCTGAGAAGCCCCTTCCAGGGAGTCAGTGTTCTCCTAAACCACAAATTTCATCTTTGTGTGTGCCACCCAAACTGTCCTGCCAACGTGCTGACTGATCTCTAGCCAGGGCCATGTTTCCTGGTTCAACATCAAGTGTTTCAAGTCACCTCGCAGCCCAGGTCTAGTCAGGATCCGCCTCCCTCTGCATCAGGTTTTGTCAATTTCTGATTATCAGACGGGAGCTCCAAGATTTTTGTCTTTTGTAATGATTCATTGACCACGCCCCTCTAAAATACGTACACATATAATTTCCAAAGTTACACACCAAACCGAAACCTGTTAGTCCAGCAAGTAGTGAGTGCCTGGTTCCCACTGTCCAGTACGGTTGAAACATTAAACAAATGTTTTAATTAATAAATAAAATGATGAATGGAATGTCGCTTTAGGTGGGTTCCCAGGTGCAAATAGACCCTATAACTTTATCGAAGAGCCTCTTACAAAACGTAGAGAACCGTTAGGACACCTAACACATAAATCATACAGGGTTCATCAGCAATGCGATAGGAGGAGGATGGAGTGAAGGGATACCACCATGAATTTACAATCCGGCAAGCAATCACCATGATACTTTCTGAGAATAAGGAAACTAATGCAAACTGTATTAAAATTCACTTGAGTTTATTTGAAGGGACCAAAAGCTATCTGCACATATATAGACTATGTTGTGTGGTTTGTACACAGACAATATAAAGTGACAGACACATTTACGCGCGCCGTGCACACAGTAAAACATGCACACCTCAGAGCCGCAAGGGTCCCATGTCTTGCTATCACCTTCCGTACATTATATTGTTTGGCCTGCAACATTTGACATAAAATGATGTTTAGTAGTATACTATGGTAAAAGCAAAAATCCATATACCAGAAAGCAATGTTGTGTGGCTTCAAAAAGGCAGAAATGACTGACGGTGTCTTAGAAGCATGTGGACAGACTGATGGACAAAAAGAATCATCGACATAAATGTGATTTATTTTGCTTTGCTAATTTCGCACGGTCTCTTCTTTTCTGGCACCAGTATTCTGTCATAGTATTAATTTAAATTATTTTCACGTCGCCTCCATAGCATCCTATGGAATACATTGTTGTATTGTGATATGAAACATAGCCAACTTTCTGAACTTTCAGGTAATGTAATTTCTGACTCGTCAAATATATGGGAAGATAAAACGTATTTTCTCTCACCTGGTGAACCACTGAACATATCCAATGTGATTGAATGAAGTAGAGGAAGGGCCAAACATCCATTTTGGCATCATGGCATAGGCGGCTCAATTATTCACAGAACCAGTGATCCACTTCTTGCCCTTTTTGCCCTTGCACATATTTGATATTGCAGCCAATAGGGTCTAAGATACATAAGTTAATGAAGTGAAACATAAAAATCGAATGCCAGAAAATATTATCGGGTAGGCGCTGTTCATAAGGGTCGCCTGGCATATGTGTCTTTGTATAGATAGGACAAAACTCCGGAAACAATGGTATTTCAAATTATTGAACGTATTTTCTTGCCTTTGAAATATTGCAAAGCACATTATAGACTCTCAATTTTCACATGTTACAGAGCACCTTACAATTATCAATAGTTACCAAGATCACCATCCTTAAACAAATCTGTAGTGTTTAAAAAAACACATGTACTTAAGACATTACACAATACCCAAATAAATGCATTATTCTGCCACAGTATTCCCAGATCACGCCAAACTCACTGTATAACTAGCACCTTTATCAACAGTAGACTCGATATTTTTTTGTACGTTTATGACATCGGAAGCAGTGTTTACTTTGTGCTTGTTGTTTCCGGTGCGGGACACCGGTACTGATTTTTGAGGGCCGGCACTTATTTTTCTGCCTCTAACTATTATTGCGAGCAAAAGACACACATGGGAAAGGCGGAAGAAGAGAAAAACGAAAAAACGTCACAATGGAAGAAAGCGGAAAGCTGCAAGAGGAGGCTGAAGAGGCAGGGAGTGGCTGTAAATGGATTAAAGATGCCCGAAATGGCTCAGGATTACGCTACCTCAATATTCCGTGTCCGCACATCCAATTGCAGCAGCCACGTGTTGAGGAGAGCTTTGGAAACGGGGACCTTTTTATTTACAAATCGGAAGTAAGATCTTCAATAACATCACTAAGACATTATACAAAAAATTACCACTGACTTAATTAATGTAATCACTGAAGCTGCAAAGTCTTGTTTTTCTCCATATGAATTTAAATATGGTGAATAAATACTAACTTTATGTGATCAGCAAAAAGAGGTTTCACAGTACTACTAAAAAGGGGTTCTAGGTTCCACTCACAAGTTGGCGGTCCTTGACGGTGAAGTGTTGTATCTACAGCATGTTTGTAGTGTTAGATGCACAGTTGAGGTATGGTCTTTAGTTTGATTGCCGAGTTACGTTGCATGGACATGCTGCAGTCGAGTGGGCACTGAAAGATCGTTCAAAGTGCCATATTCCAGATGACTGTTGTGAGATTCAGCGTGGTGGATGTGGGTGCTTCGTACGCCCGCAAGCTCCTGTTTGATGCTAGGAGTAAGAGCCTGATCTTCAGATCAGCTTCAGCCATTCGTTTTGAGAATCAAATACTACACACAGGCAGTGCTTAATTTGTGCTTGTTGTTTCCGGTGCTGAGCACCGGCACTTATTTTCGAGGGCCGGGACTATTCTTCTGCCTCAAGTATTTGCTGCGAGCAAAATACACATATGGGACAGACGGAGGAAGTGAAAAACGAAAAAGCGTCACAAAGGGAGAAAGCAGAAAGCTGCTAGAGTGAGTTGAAGGGGCGGGGGTGGCTTTATAGGGATTGAAGAGGCCAGAGATGGCTTCAGGATTAGGTAGCCTCAGTATTCTGTGCTGGCACATTTAATTGCAGCAGCCACGTGTTTAAGAGGAGGGCTTTGGGCACGGGCACCATTTTATTTACAAATTAAGCACTGCACACAGGTACTGGCAGAATTATGTGATAAACAAAATCAAAATGAGGGTAGTGGAGAGCTTCATGTACGCTTATGATTTATTACACTATCACAAGAGAGCGCCAGGTCCGGTGGGTTTCTGTGACAGAGAGCCCTAAAGCTTAAAAAAAAAAAACATAGGCTTTGTCTTCTCTTTCAACTGTTCCTGCGACAGTGTAATTTGGAATTGGAAGTCACATCGCAGGGTAGATGCTCATAGGGAGTTAATTACGACACAGTTAAGCAAGGAGCGTGAAGTTAGTCATGTTGCTTAACAGTGCATAACATGCAGGGCTCTGTCATTAGTACAGTTTATCCGGGACTGCAGTAAGTGACAGCCATCTATAATTTGTGGGGCTCAGCCCCAACGCTCTAAGGAAGAAACCACCTCTGCAATGATGATGACTATACCCCTGATCTCTTTATTATGAACTGTTATGAAGAGGCACTGGCCTGACGTATTTATTATGAAAAGTATATGTTAACTTCAGTCTATTTAAGGGTAAATTGTTATCTCTCTGTATGAAAGCCTGCAGAGAAGAATGTTATTATGCAGAAGTTCACACACAACCTACTGCAGTAGACAAGAGTTTTTGTGTTGGTTACACCCTGTGAGAAACCATGGATATAGATTTGCTGTATGAGAATACCTGTTAGGCGTCTTGGGAGAGTTCATATTTTGCTTAGACAACTGTAATTATGCAGTTTTGAAATATTATAACTGTCTGATGGTTGCTTTGAGGAAAAGCTTATCCTCAAAACAGTACGCCTGAGGTGGTTAAGGAGACAAGCTGCAGGGTTAGTGGACTGAAAAACGTGTTTTGTTCATAGCCATATGTCTGATCTGCTTATTATGAAATGTTATACCAAAGTGTGTAGGCCTGGCTTATTTATTGAGAAACCCATTTGTTGAAGCCAGTAGGCTTTTAAAAATTATATTATGGTACAGGTTGTAGACCGGAATTTTTTTAATGTAATCTCAGAGATTACTATAGTAGGCAAGGCAAAGGTTTTAATGTTGAACAACCATTCTGACAAACCCTGGGGTTTTTAATGTAATGATTCTTGTTAAGCCCTATTGCGAGGAGATGTATAATGTTTTGCAAACTATCTTTTTACAAATTTGTAATTTTATAACAATAGGCATTATGACTGTCAATGTATGTGCATTGAAATAGGCCTCTGTGGTTTATGATGTAAAGCCAGTGTTTAAATCTATAGGCCTTACTGTTTCATTGTAGAAATTTATGTCAGATTCAATAGGTCTGATATCTGTCTATTATGAAAAATTATGACAGTGCCAGTAGGGCTCACATTTTTACTGTGAAAAGGATGCATTAACGGCAAAAGGTTTTTAAGGATTCATTGTTACTCTGTGCTAAAGCCAGTAGGTAGGTATTTTTCTGCATAGAATCTGACAGATTAAAGTAGTAGCAAGGGTTTTGGTGTTGGTGACTAAACCAAGCAAACAATGAGGATACCTGTGAGCTATGATAACCTTGGTTAAGCTCAATCAGGAGGGAACCTATATCGTTTTGCCAACTGTAATTGTGCACATATTTGTAATTTTATGACGGTATACCTAATGGTTGACTGGTGGAAAATCTTATGCCCAACACAGTAGGTCTAAATTTCTTACGATGCCATCGCAATGACAAAGGTTATATACATAGTTGTTTGTTATGTAGAATTATGATAAAGGCAGTAGGCCTGACATATTAATTGTGATAAACATATGTTAAAAACAACAGGCATTTAAGGGTGGATTGTTATTACTCAATATTAAAGTCTACAGACAGTTATTACAAGGCATATCAGATTACGGTGTAAACCAAGGCTTTTGATGTTGATTACTTCTCTGGCAAATTCTATGTACAGAAATTTGCGCTGTGAGAGGCCTTGTTGGGCCCTCATAGGAGACATACTATTCTGAATTGCTAATTGTAATCTTTTGTGTATACTTTTATAATTTTACAACTGTATGCCTGATGGTTGTCTTGAGTGAAAGTGTATGCTCAAATAGTAGACCTGAGTTGGTTTTGTCGACTAACAAATGAGAAAAGGATATAGCCATATTGGTGTACTAAGAAAAATTAAGCCAGGTGCCATAGGTCTGGTCTGTTTATTATGAAAAGTTATAAAGAAGGCACTACGCCTGGTTTATTTACTCTGTAAAGCATTTGCTAAACCAAATAGGCCTTTAGGAGCAGATTGCTATGAAATCTCACAAATTGCCTTGGTAGGCAAGTCTTTTGGTGTTAATTCTTGTTAGGTTTTATTGAAAGGCCATGTTTGTGGTTTTCCAACCATAATCTTGTACACATTTTTAGTTTTGTAACTAGATGTACAATAGTTACCAGCTTATACGTACTTCAATAAACATGAATTGGTTAGTGTCAAGCCCAAGGTAGAGACTATAAGACTAATTGGTTCACTGGGAAAACCTTTCCCAAATTCTTTAGGTGTGTTTTCTTTTTAAATCAAAATGTATGACAGACCAGTAGGTCTGACTTGGTTATGGTGCAAGGCTAGTGTTAAAGGCAATAGGCTCTTAAGAGTGGACATTAATACAGTGTGCTAAATCCAGTCAGTAGGTGTATAGTGATAAATCTCAAAGATTACTCCAGTAGGCAAAGTTTTTGGTGTTCACGATGCACCCAAATAAACCATGAAGATACAATATTTGGAGCATTGTAATCCTTATTTGCCTCTAATGGTAATGATTGTGTATTGTTTCGACAAATGTTATTTTGTAAATATTTGTTATTTTATTACAGTATCCCGATGATTGCATTGTGGGAAAGCTTATGTTCAGTACATTAGGCCCGAGTTGAATATGGTGAAACACCAATAATAACAGGTATAGGCCAGATGGATATACTAGGAAAAGATATTTCTGATGCCATTAGTCTGATCTGTTTATTACAAAAAGTTATGACAAGACAGTAAGCATGATTTATTTACTATATAACACATTTATTAAAACCAATAGCCCTTTAAAAGACAAGTGTTTTTTTTTCACTGTGCTCAAGGCTTCTGTCAGGTATTTTTGTAAATGAAATCTCACAGAAAAACTTTGTAGGGAAGGATTTTGGTGTTGTTTACCCTTGTCAACAAACCTTAGTGCGAGAAGATTTTCCATGTAATAATCCTTGCAAGACTCTCTTTCGAAGCCTTATGGAATTAAACGTCTGTAGTAGTAAGAGGTTATTGCACAACATGGCTGTTAAATCCACATTATGGACAGAGATCCTTGACATGCAGCACGCCATGTACGCAACAGAAAAAGTGATATCTGCACAGCTCACTGAGAGAGGGCGGTTGCAAGAGCTATGCAAACAACAGAGCGTTGACTACATAGAAAACATGACAACAAAACAGTGAGGGCAATTGAACGGGTGCTGTGGGATTATTTTAATGTTTATATGGGTACATTTAATGTAGCTTGGGTCTGAGGATTGTGCCCCCTCACCTAATCACTTGTCATTTTATTCCTCTTATTATTTTAGCATGGCTTCATTTGAGTGGTGATGTTTTATTATTTATTCATGCAGAATTTGTTATTCGTTTCTTTGCATGACAGTTTCATCCTGTGCTCAATCCAAGGCTGCACACAATAGATAACAGGGGATTGCTGGTCCAGAGAGTACAATGTCTACCCTGCACAGAAAGGTATGTGTTGTCACGTCAGGGCAGTTCTCAGAACAAGATTTTTTATTACAAAACAACATGCTGCCCCACCACCTTAGCGGGGACATTCCAGCCAGCCTGCCATCTCATGCTGCACATTTTTACAGTTTCTGCTGAAACTCTGCGCTTCCTCCTCGTTTATGTGGGTTGACTCCCAGCAGACTAATGTACCTCTTCTTAACCTCTAAACACAGGTAAGGGGTTTGGGCTTCCTTCCCGGGACCAGATGGGCAGATTAGGGCTACCACTGCTATTTGCTCTCATATAGAAACTTAGTAATGTAGGTAGGGAATCTTAGACATGCTATTGTGACAATATGGTGGGACACTTCCTTTGTTTCACTTTCCTGCTTCCTGCTGTGAGTGTGTTGTACTTCACTATCCCTCATAATTGTAATGCATGCCTTTTTACATAAAACACAGTTGCTTCAATAAAACCTATTGAACCTAAATCCTGCTTGTTTGTCTTTCCATGTATGAAACTTGTATAACAGAGAAAGGGGTACAATCTGTTCCACCACAACATCCCTGAGGAGTCTTGGTGTGTAGTGATGAGGTGCTGCTAGCTAGCCTGAAGGGTTAGGCTGACAGCTGTCACACCAAGCAAGCATCTGAGGGTTCTAAAAACACTGGGATAAACAAAACCAAAATAAAGATAATACAAACCAAAGAGGAGAATCTCCACATTCGGAGACCTCTGAGAGATACTATATTTTGAGAATTAGGGATAGTTCAAAAACTCTCGATAGATAACAAAATATTGATATGCCAACCTCGTTCCTTTCAGGACCCACCAGATAAACGCAATGAGAGAGGTGGGTATTCCGAACAATGAAACAAACATGTAAAACAAAACAAAGATTCACAGTGCTCATCTGAAGTTTCCATTTAAGAGGAAGTGAAACCTCCCCAACAGAAAGCACAATAATTTTTTTTTTTTTAAAAGTGGCAGCAATTTCAGCTAGAAATGCCACACATAATGAGAACTTTACTGAAGAAGAGGATGTGGACACTGACTCTGCTTACAGCGGGGCAGAGTTCACAATAGTTTGTCGGAATCTTTAAGAGCTTCTGGATGTGACAGTGTAGTGAATACTATTTTTTTTTTAAGTGCATACAGGAGTTAGCTTAGCTTGTGGCTTGCAAACTCGTGCCCCCGTCTCCCAGTGACTTTTACCCTACTTAGCTTGCGCTGTTTTAATGCATTTATTTAATTAAATCTTTTAAGATGGCTGCCTTGTTTTGATTTAGGCCCATGTTTTAGTTTGCGTTATCAGTGTCACCGCGCTAAGGCGTCAATATCAAGCGACAAAGACAAAAACTGTAGGTGTCACTTTAGGTACTTTCCCTCTTCATGCTTTAGAGGGAATTGTTTATATTAATTACCATCACAAGCATGCCTTTTTATATATTGTTTGGGAACAAACCTACGTCAGGGGTCCAAGTAGATCTGTATAAATACTCCTCACTTTAACAGATAGTCAGAGGGATTCCGACCAGATGCCATTGCTGCTATTGATGCTGCAAGTCGCCTTGACGCTGACCCTGGCTTCGTGTCCCTACGGAGTCTGAGCTAGAGACCTCATTCCAAGGTAACGATGGTAGGGGGTTCTCCTCATGGACATGGCATTGGCAGATTAAGGTTTAACATACCTAGCTCTCTTCTAGGGTAGAGGTTAGGCCTATTAGGCTAGGGTATTAGAACATACTACACACTTGATGTTATTTCATGATATTGCAAGATGGTGGGGGTCTTTGTATTGATGACTCTTGTCTTTACCATTCTATTTCTTGCACTGTTCATCATCCTAATCATTGCAGCCCATGCAACTTATCACAGATTGCAGTCTTACTAAAATAAAACCTATTGAAATTTTACTGCATCTTCTTCATTGCCTGTGTGTGATTGAGACTTGTTGTTAATGTAAAAAAGGGGTAATCTCCATTTAACCACAATGCTCCCCGAGATTTCATATTTTTGAGTCCATGTTTAAAGGCTGCCACAAATCACCTTTTACTGTTTTGGGTTTCTGGTGAGGTATTGCTTGTGAGCCGAAAGGGTTGGGACGACAGTTGCGGTTTGTTGTAGGACTGGCACCTACAAACATAAGTACTGTCATCCTTAAACCAGCAGTCTTGCCTAGAGCAAGAGTCCAACTACGGCAACAGCAACTAACAACATTTTAGAAGTCGAAACTGCAGACATGCGAGTCTCCGATCCAGACAGTTTTTACAAAGTAAAAATACAAATTGAGGGAGACAGAGCGCACAAATCAAGTTATATTCTGAGAAAACTAATATTATGTTATGATATCCTATTGGCTAAAAATGATTGGTCACCAGAATTTGTCTGTAAACTGCCACTAGGGAAAGATGTCATTATGCCATCTTTTTCGGTTCTTGTCCCTGAAGAACTAAGACAGGCTCACGCAGTAGATTGGGCATTGGCACAAGCCACAGCGCTGTATCACAACCAAGTAGGATGGAACAAAGACTCCCCCTACCACACAATACCAGAAAGATCAACACCACTACTACAACCACAGTACCCCATTAAATTAAACATGAAGCTAAAGCACCATGGAGGGAAATACTCACACAACTTGAATACCAGGGTGTAAAAGAACCCTGCATATCACCAATGAGCAATCCTTTGTTCCCCATATCCACTCCGGACCATTCATACTGAATAG
The DNA here is from genome assembly GCF_031143425.1 of Pleurodeles waltl. Lineage (NCBI taxonomy): Eukaryota > Metazoa > Chordata > Amphibia > Caudata > Salamandridae > Pleurodeles > Pleurodeles waltl. The sequence continues at coordinate 1,847,383,207 of NC_090440.1, forward strand.
TCTTAGATCACAGGTATTTAAACAATCACAGACACCGATTTGCTATAAAAAAATGCAAAAAACACTCATCAACAATTTAATGACAAAAAATACAAAAAAAACTTTGATATTTGCAATGGTTTTTTTTGTTGCCAAAATATGGTGCCTGAAAGAAGGGACCTGAGCACCATCAGTGTGCTATGCTTGTAAAGGAAACTTTTCCGACTCCCTCAAGGGTATAAGAACACTTCTGGACTCTTCTCAGCAGTGTAACATCCATTTCACATGACAATGACCCAGAAGCGTTGTCCTATGCAGATGACATCTACCTAACAGATGACAAACTGGTCACACATCTAAAACAAGAGGACCGCATTGTGGTGGGTTGTGCTGAAATAGGCCACAAATTTAATTTAAAGAAAAATTGCCTTTCTCAGTGTCCTGTGTTTGGAATACGAGTTAATAGATGAAGGAAAGAGCCTGTATTCCCACTTTCTAGAAAAGTGTGCACAGTTGCAACCACTAAATACTATCAAAAAGCTACAATCATTGTTGGGATTTTTCAATTTTGGCAGAACATACATCCCAGATTATGCACAATGCATAAAACCACATTATGACTTGATATATCCAGACTTTTCCACTAAATATTAAATATTGGATGGTTAAACACGCGTGCATTCTCAGAGAATTACAGCAGGATATGCTTGAAGCAAAACATCTATATACTCAAGATAATTCAAACTTGGTCATCAGAGTAATTGATGGTGCTACTGGGTTCACCTATGTAACATTCAATGAAGGTGATACCATCCCTATAGCATACAAATCCCATTTGTGTTCAACAGCTGAACATCACTTTGCTCCCACTGAGGAAATTCTGACTGCTGTTCAGATGTCTGTCATAAAACAGAGTTCTCTGTACCAAGAGAAAAACATTGTTTTTGTGACTCCAATACCGGCATTAGAGGCTGTGCAAAAGCCAGTGTTCCAAACGCAAAAGCATTACATCCACGCTCAATCCAATCGGCCACCTCTCTGACTGCCACTAATGTTGATTATGTGTTTGATCCAAAACTTCAGACCCAAGAGTTCCTTCAGTATGAACTTGAATACCCAACACATACATTTTGCCTCTTGATCAATATCAAATGGTTATTTACACTGATGGTTCAGCAAAACCAGTGGTTGGCACAAAATAGCAATACTCCACTGCTCGCACAGCTGTGAGCATATCCATGAGGGACGCTATGTTCCACCCCCAAAAGACATATACGCAGACGTTAGGGGAGTGCACTTCACAATTGGCAGAGCTTAAGGCTCTAATATTGGCATTGGAACATACCGACCCTGAACTTCTAACACTCATTGTGCATGATTCATATTATTGTGCCCAGTCCTTTAATGAATACCTGCATTACTTGTGCCAGAATGGGTACAGAGATTCAAAAGGGAACACCATCAAATCAGACTTCTGTGGTGGAAGGTAGCTGATCTAAAGGAAATGCTACCAAAAACCCATGAAGTACATACAATAGGCCATCAACATTGTAGGAATACATGTTGCAGGAAACACTTTGGCTGATGAAGCGGCCAAGCCACCAGCAGCCACGGCTTCTGTTGCTGCAAATTCTCCTTATAGGGTGATAAAACACGGGCTGCTGTGAAAGCTTTGGCTAACAGCAAGACCTTGCAAAGGCCTATCCTGCCAAATATTACTACCATCTAAGAGCCCCAGACCATGGCGACAATGGATGTCCAACTCCATTTCTCATCTCCCTATTATCCTGAGGGAAATGTGGTGGTGGAGCAGAAAAACACAATCCTTAGCAACAAGGGTACTAGGTACAGGTCGGAGCTGGCTTAAACAACTATAAGGAGTTCAGAGAGCACTAAATAATTTGCCCAGAAGGTCCTTGGGAGGGCGCACTCAATATGAGGTTCTGTTTGGCATACCTATGTATGTCCCAGATCTTGATGGCCCTGTCAAAATGATGGCAAACATACCTTTTGGCATAAATTAACAAGTCACTGTCTTGCAGGAATTACAACAGTTCCATGATGAAAGCTCATATGCATGTGCCTCCACCTTGGAAAGGAGGGATTCATAAACATCCACTGGGTAGATTCCAAAAGTTGGGGATCTAGTGCGTGTAAAGATAGCTGTAAAAAAGGAATTTGGCCGTGCATATCAAGCACCGGTTCCAGTCCTGGGAATACACGGTACCAGAACTGTAATTCTACCACTGCTGCTTGGTTCCATAGAAAACCGCTTTATATCAATTGACAATGTCAAACTACATCATGTGGTCAGTCCTACAAATTAGACCACGAGGACTCCTGGGCAGTATCCAAACCCCTCTCACTGCCAGTCAGGATGTGCCTCTTCCAAATTTAAACAACTCTAATGAGACTTCCTCAAGCTTGAGGAGGGTGAAATATTAACTTTCATTAGTACCCGTCACTACATCTGCAACAAGAAATGTCCAACTTTCTGAGCTATGTTACTCAAATTCCACAAAAATGGATGGAATAGTTTACTACGAACCGTCAAGGGATACTTCTGCCAGTTTTCCTTCCCCCACACTAACTCCAGTGTTTGCACAAACTGCTTATGGATATTTTGTCGACATCAATGATTCTTTTTCAAATTCTTCAGCATCTTTAGCTGCACCTGTATCAAGAACACATAAGCTATTAAATTGACTTAAAAGAAAAACAATCTGATATGTCAAATGAGTTATCTATGGGTCCTGCTAACTGTGTGTAGGAAAATGGCACCTTTTTTGATGTTCCCCCAACAGTTTGCCTGATATCTGATGCTAACTTGACTGAGTGTGTGCTGGGATCCTGCTAACAAGACCCCAGCACCTGTGTTCTTTCCCTAAAACTGTACCATTGTTCCACAATTAGCAAACCCCTGGCACACAGCTAAGTCCCTTGTAAAAGGTACCAATGGTACCAAGGGCCCTGTGACTAGGGAGGGTCCCTAAGGGCTGCAGCATATTTTGTGGCACCCTAAGGGACTCTTCACCGAACACATGCACACTGCCAATGTGTGTGTTGGTGAGGAGAAAAAGGTAGTCGACGTGGCATCCGCCTCAGGGTGCCATGCCCACCAACCACTCCCTGTGGCATAGGTAAGTCCCCCCTCTAGCAGGCCTTACAGCCGTAAGGCATGGTGCACTATACCACAGATGAGGGCATAGCTGCATGAGCAATATGTCCCTACAGTATCTAGGTCCATTCTTTGACATTTTAAGTGCAGTGTGGCCAGAATAAGTACATGGGCTGGGAGTTTGCTATCACGAACTACACAGCTCCATGTTGGCTACACTGAAATCTGGGAAGTTCTCAGCACAATAAACCCACACGAATGCCAGTGTTGCATTTATTGTAAAATGCACACAGAGGGCATCTTAGAGATGTCCCCTGTATTTTACCTAAACCCTTTATTGCAGGACTGACCAGTCTGGCACTAAGAAACACATTTTGTACCCCATGGGGTGAGAGCCTTTGTGCTCTCTGAGGCCAGAAACAAAGCCTGCAATGGGTGGAGGTGCTTCACACCCCCCCTTACAGGTACTGTAACATGGTGATGAGCCTCAAAGACTCAGGCCTCTTGTTACAGTGCCCCAGGGCACTCCAGCTAGTTGAGATACCCTAACCCCTGGATAAAGCCCCATTTTTTCAAGTTCGGTGGAAAACGTACGTAAAGCAAAAAGGGGTGACCACTTCTGCTCCAACAAACCCTAAGGTGTCCAGAGCTGAAGTGCCCCACTCCCTGTAAAGTCTTCTATCTTGGTGTGGAGGACAGAGACTAATAAGGTTAGGAATGTGCCCCCTCCACAAAGGGAGTAGACACAGGAAGGGTATAGCCACACTTGGGAACAGTAGCCATTGGCTACTTCCCTCTGACCCCTGTATGCCCTTAAATCTAGGATTTAAGAGCACCCCTGAACCTAGCTCACCAGATTTCTGGCAACCTCAAGAAGAAGAAAGAAGAAGGTCAGCACAGAAGACTGAAGACACCAACTGACTTGGTACCAGCCCTACTGGCATGTCTCCAGCTTCTGAAGCCCCTGCTACAAAAGTGTGATGCATCCTGCAGGACCAGACCTGCCTGCACACCAGAGGACCAAGATCTCCCATGGACAGCAGCCCTGTCCAAAAGAAACTCTAACAAAGAATTCCAGAACCGCCCCGGATCCAAGAGTCCTGCTCACTCTGCACCCGACTCCTACGGCCCATGTCCATGTGGCCAAACCTACTAAAGCTGGTTCCCAGGCGATTCTTACCTAGTGTCCAGCCTGTTTTGACCCCTCCTGGCCAACATGATGATGCCTGCAGCCCATATCCAAAGGACCCCCCTGAAAACAAGAGAACCGGACAAAGATACCCGACACCCAAAGTTACCTCTGCACCCGCAACCCCCTGGCCTTGGGGAATCTGATCACTGGTCCAGCAACATCCAGCAGGTGGCCCTCCTCCTTGTTCAGCCTTTGGTTTTTCAGGACTTACCCCCTGGATTTAGCCTGCAGCATCTTTATGACTCCCCCGGGATCCTCCTATTGGAAAGCATTGGGAGTCCGATGCTGTGTTTGCACCCTGAGCCTGGCCGCCCCTGTGCCGCAGAGGGTGTGTGTTTGTTGCTGACCTGTGGCCCCCCACCCCCGGTGCTAACCTAAACCCCCAGGTCTGCCCTCTGAAGATGTGGGTACTTACCTGTAAGCAGGCCTGATTCTGCGTACCCCCAGTCTCTATAGGACGCCATTTTAAAACTTCTCATCTTTGACCTCTCCACCTTGCCAGCCCCGTGTTGCTGGTGGTGGGTTTTTGGGGTTAACTTGAGCCCCAACCTGTGGACATCCTAACCACTGGAGACTGGAACTGTAAGTCTCATACTTACTTTGAAACTGTGCTAACTTTTCTTCCCCAATAAATTGCACTAACTAAAACAGATTATTGCTATTTATCCAAAAACCGTATAACTTGCCAAGTCAAAACAAAGTGGTGTTGTTACATATGTTTGATGCTTACTTATAAATGTACTTACCTGCAAACTGAATCTTGTGGTTCTAGAAATAAAGTAACAAATTATATTTTTTCTATGGAAAAATATTTGGCCTGGAGTTAGTCATTAAGTGTGTGCTTTGCACTACCCTGTGATAAGCATAACTGCTCGATCACAATACCACAAATGAGAACATTAGTATTATCTACTTTAACCTCTGTTAAGCCTCTGGGGAAGCCCTGGACTCTGTGCACACTATATCTCATTTTGATAAAGTATATACAGAACCAGCTTCCTACACTGTGCTTGCCTTCCTTCTCTGGAATGTTTTTGTCAATGTCTTCTTTCTCTTGATACATGGTCATTATCTTCCTGAACATTCTGCTGTTAAACTGGAGCATGAGGCTTTGAAGCCTCACCTGCTCTCACATAAGGTCCGCAGAGACTTGTCCCTAGTGAACATTTCAGCTATACCAATTCCTTTTGGGACAGCTTGGTATAAAGTAACATTCAATATCTTCTGGCCCACGGAAATTATTCCAATTTCATATGTAGTCAAAGTTTCTATGAACGATATAATAACACCTGGGTGGTGTCTGATGATTAGGATGTGAAAACGGTTGATTCTATGCTTTCTGAGCTTGAATATTATACTGTGTTTAAAAGAGAAGATGTTTACCAAATAATTATGGGGAATTTTTCTGTTACCATCATTTCGGACATCGTTTTAAATATAAATCCAGCACCCCAAGAACTGTGTCCAACTCTGCCAGTGGGGCGTTCCAAAACGTATGTAGAAAAGTTTGTATATTTTATTGGACATGATGTTAAAAATACTGAGTCTTATTATTTTAAACTGCCTCCTATGTAATTGAAGACACCAAATTAATTTCTTGATTCTTTTGTTTCCCAGTTGGCTATTGGAGGCTATGAATACTGGTTCAAGTCCATTGATGTAAAGGAAGAGTGTGTGGAGAACTAGAAATGAGCAAATACGCAGATGGGAAGCATTGTTTAGAGCACGTCTTATCCCGTTTGAAATCATATTTTTTTTAATTTTAATGTACAACAAACAAGTTGTTTAGGCTTAGCAAAGATTAAGGAATTGAATGCACCCACTAGTCCATCACTAGCTAAATTTGACAAATGACAAAATATGGTAAATGTCACTGAAGAAAAGCTCAACTGGTGGGTCCTAACGAACATTTAATTCAACACTTTCAGGTCAAAACGGGTGGTTATTGTGGTCAGTGGACACAAATGGGTGTCATGCACCCTTTGTAAACTCCACAGAGTGTTTTAGAGCAAGTAGACCTGACCCTCGTTACATCTCACAACAACATTCTGGTATCATCACCACATACAGCGTGGGCAAACTATGTCAACAATGGTTGAACTCTTCCACTCTAGCAGGTGTGAAAGAACACCTTAGTCTCCTATCAGAAAACACAGATGTACAAGATTTCATGTTAGATCCCAGAAAACTATGAACAAGAAGCTGCCGCCAGTTTGAGGCAAATAGATCAGGAACATCTCCAGAAGGCTCTAGCCATTGTAGATAATGGTATGGTAAAGGTCCAGGTGCCTATACACCCTAAACAATATTGTTTCAACTGCAATTCACATCAAGCTAAATTATAAGTCATTTTTAAACCATGGACAGAGTCAATTTAGGTCCATTATGCAGTTAGGTTTCAAGTTACTAATTCTGAAAAGTGGTTGCATATCTTGGCAACATGGCAGCTCCAGGGAACTGTTTTCTGCATTTAACTTGACGCGAAAGCAACAAATAACTGCTATGAAAGAAGCAACTTCATATTATGTTAAACATCCAAATGTTAGAAAAGCTGCCTTTCACTGTGACAGAAATACCATCTGCAGTTTGGTTAATGCACAGGGTTATTAATCTGCCCATTTCAGCACTTCAGTTCACCTCTTGTTTGAAGCACCTTTCTGTATTCAGATTTGAAAACCTAGGAGATCGTTACATCCATGAAGAGTGAGAGCTACCTTTCACATATCCATGTTTCAATGGCATGAAAGAGGTATTTCCTAGCAGAAGCAAATACAACACTTCTGTAAGTAATTTGATGATTTGGAAACAGCTGTTCTTGTACGAAGCATGTAATAATTCAGCTGTGAATTTAGCATTTTATTTGAAGGGTGTTCCTTTCTCTTTGGTTCATCCAGCATTCCATGTGCTCTTGAATGGGAGTGATGCTGAATGGGTAAAGCTGTTGTGGAACATGAGCAGGAAATTACTACATAGTTTCAGTCTCCCAAACTGTGACTCATTGTGGAAATTTGCTCCTATCCCCCCAGGCTAGAGATAAAAGAAGTAGACGTGTGGCCTCATATTGCTGTTTCAAATGTAAAGTTTGACAAGCTGAGGAGACTGAAAGCTCTTTTGTTTCAAAACAATGTGGCATTCACATCTGCCCACGAGACCTATGCTCTTTATGTGGCAAGGTCATCTGCAAAGATACAGTCCCTTGAAATATAAACTTTCCAAAACAGTTCAGTGAACTTATAGGTCATATTCTTAACGGGTCTAACAATACTGGGATTATACATTTCTTTAAGGCTGTCAGATCTGATTTTATCAGCACCTTTCCCTCCATATATGGCATAATACCTTCAGCCATAGACTCAATATTTTCAAGTGTTTTTGGAGGATTCCCTATTACTTTGGCATTAATTGGCAGCATTCTGCTGTTGCTGTTTTTCATTCATAATGACTGCTCCATCTCAACAAGGAGGACTGATGGCGCTTCCACTAGACCAACTGTGTCGTGAAAGCATGATGAAGTATTTCGGAGCACCAGTCGTGGAAGAACTGGAGTCCAACTGGTCTTTGTTATGTAAACCAGTTCTGAATTGCATGCACCCCTTTCAATGTTTATGGAGCCCCTTTGAACATGCACCAGAAGTGTGTCATGCTATGCAGCACCTACCTTCTTTGGAAGAAGATCTGTTGATGTTCTCGATGAGGGTTCGTTATCAGACATCTACATTGAGAATGCGGTTGATACGAGAAGCTTCCTATGAGCCGCACTTTGTGGATGCTGCTGTCCCAGCCAGGGGTATAGCTAAGGCAAAGGAACATGTGAGCTCCCTCGCTTTCATTGTCAACAATTGCCAAAGTGGAATCTTTCCTAAATTCAATAGCAATTGTTGACACTGACAATTTTTTAAAGGGTCATGATTATTGTTGATGGTCTGACAGTTGGCACAATTTGTTATAATATTCTAAATTGAGTTTTTAAATTTGGCTTGATTTTTGTCTGTGCTGCTTGTCAACATGGAATTTGTTATTCATTTCTTTGCACTGCATTTTCATCCTATGCTCAATCCAAGGCTGCACAAAATAGTTTACTGGGTATTGGCGGTCCAGAGAGTACAATGTCTACCCTACACAGGAAAGATAGGTGTTGTCACATCGGGGCAGTTCTTAGAACAACAAGATTGTTTTACTATAGAACAACATGCTGCCCCCACCACCTTAAAGGGGACATTCCAGCCAGCCTGCCATCTTATGCTGGATATCTTTGCAGTTTCTGATGAAATTCTCTGCTATCTCCTCGTCTATGTGGGAGAACGCCCAGCCGACTAAGGTACCTCTTAATACAGGTATGAGGATTGGGCTTCCATCCCGGGACTAGATGGGCGGATTAGGGCTACTGCTATTTGCTCTCATGTAGGAACTTAGGCCTTCATTACGAGTTTGGTGTTTTTTTGCCAAGAACGCTGTGGTTGTTTTGTACCACCCGCTGTATTAAAAGTCCACAATGAAGACCGCCAAAATACAGCCATAAATCTGGCACCGCCAGGACAACTGAGGGTGGGAAAAAGGCAGTCCCACCACCAGCACTGCCATGCTGACCACATCCTGTCCTCCATATTACGACCCACAAATAAGCACAGTGGGATTTGCATGGCGGTAAACCTTTGGCGGTCTGAACCGCTGTGGTCAAAAACTCACCTCAGCCAGAACACACCACCACGTTGGACAGTACGAATACCCCACACCTAGGACACATACCCACACCACACACACCTGCTCACTGCACCTTATAACACACTCCCGCACACACCCACAATCCTTTGCAACCAGAGAAACACACACTGACAGAGAGGAGCACACACATGTAAGACACAGGACTTCAATACCATAGGCACCATCACATTACACGCATCACATACCACAACACTAGCTACACAATACACACATCACCACTGCACAAAAACACCACATACCAACAGTGCACATAACTAAACACCCCTCACCCCACCACACACTGCTCCCTTGCACACAACACCCACCACCACCCACAACACAACCACCATGTCATGTCAAAAGCACCCACGCTTCACAGATGACGAGCTGAGGGTCATGGTCGATGAAATAGTCAGGGTAGAGCCACAACTGTTCAGAGAACAGATACAGCAAACGTCCATTGCCAGGAAAATGGAGTTGTGGCAGAGAATTGTCGACAGGGCCGCTGTTCCCACTGGGCAACCATCCAAGTGCAAGTGAGAACATCAGGAAGAGGTGCAATGACCTTCGGGGAAGGTGCGTTCCATGGCATCACAACACAAGATCACTGTTCACAAAACTAAGAGTGGACCCCACCTCCTCACCCAGAGTTTGCATCATGGAAGGAAAAGCTCTTGGCAATACTGCATCCTGAGGGCCTGACTGGAATACCTGTAGGACTGGAGTCTGGTAATACCCCCTCCCCTGCATGCAACACCACCCATCCACAATGCTCACACAGTCGCACGGATAGCAAACCCAATAACAATCACTACGACTCTCACAATGCACCTTCACATTCACTGCAATACCTGTTAACCGGACTGCACAATAGAACCCCTGCATTTACAGCCCTTGCATTCCCCCCGTACCAACTTGATGCATAGAATGAGGAAAAATTATGGCAATGACAGCTATGCAATCCCCATAACCCATCTCACAATGTAACGTGCCATCCCTCTGACAATCCACAAACAATGCCTGCAGTGCTGCATCTGTCATTGCCATAAGTGGGAATCAGGTAAAGCCTCTGTATGCATCAGAAAAACAGACAACCAAGCAATCACACCTTCACCAGGTAACACTCTTCCACGCCTTTCACATGTACCTCAGACACTGACACCATGGAGACTATGTCAGAGATAACCAGCCCTCCCCAGGATGAAGGCCCCAGTGACAACTACGCTTCAGGGTGAATGGACAGTGACGATTTACCTGGCCCATCGGGGACATCTGGTCAGTCCTCCACTCCCAGCCTCACCTTGCCCACAACCAACTCTCTAACCTAGTAGCAACAACCCCTCATCCTCAGACCTGTGTCACAAGGACAGGTCAATCAATTGTGTGCCCCGCAGTACAGGGACCAGAGTCAAACCTAAGACAATGAAGGTCCTGGTGACATTGGGAGTGGGCACGCTGTGCCTGTGGTACAGGCACAGTGGGACAGGGGTGTGGGGGGGCACCTGTGGGCCAGAGGACAAGGAAGCCAAGGGAGCCAAATGACCACGAGTCAATTTCACAAGTCCTGAGTGCATACCAGCAGTGCCAGGACAAGATGGGCCAAATAATCGCCATCTTGAGGGAAACCAAAGGCTGCAGAGGGAATATCACCAGGAGGCCCATGCAGCAGTGGCAGATTCCCAATGCCTCCATGGCCACCATTGCAGGGGTGCTCAGGGACATCCTGCATCCCACCTCACCCACCAGCAAGCCCCTTCCATTGGCAACCC